>NC_134596.1:1968928-2295000 GCF_037038515.1 Microtus pennsylvanicus
TCTGTTATCATCAGTTAGAGGACTCGACAGTACACACCATCTGTTATCATCAGTTAGAGGACTCGACCGTACACACCATCTGTTATCATCAGTTAGAGGACTCGACAGTACACACCGTCTGTTATCAGTTAGAGGACTCGACAGTACACACCATCTGCTATCAGTTAGAGGACTCGACAGTACACACCATCTGTTATCATCAGTTAGAGGACTAGACAGTACACACCATCTGTTATCATCAGTTAGAGGACTCGACAGTACACACCATCTGTTATCAGTTAGAGGACTCGACAGTACACACCATCTGTTATCATCAGTTAGAGGACTCGACAGTACACACCATCTGTTATCATCAGTTAGAGGACTCGACAGTACACACCGTCTGTTATCAGTTAGAGGACTCGACAGTACACACCATCTGCTATCAGTTAGAGAACTCGACAGTACACACCATCTGTTATCATCAGTTAGAGGACTCGACAGTACACACCATCTGTTATCATCAGTTAGAGGACTCGACAGTACACACCGTCTGTTATCAGTTAGAGGACTCGACAGTACACACCATCTGCTATCAGTTAGAGGACTCGACAGTACACACCGTCTGTTATCATCAGTTAGAGGACTAGACAGTACACACCGTCTGCTATCAGTTAGAGAACTCGACAGTACACACCATCTGTTATCATCAGTTAGAGGACTCGACAGTACACACCGTCTGTTATCAGTTAGAGGACTCGACCATACACACCATCTGTTGTCAGCTTCTGCCTGAAGTCAAGAGTGAATTTTGGGCTGGGCAGTTTGGAGGCAGAGGCAGGCGGATCTCTGTGAGTTCTAGGCCAGCATAGTCTACAGAGCTAGTTCCAGGACAGGCTCCAAAGCTACAGAGAAACCCTGTTTCGAAAAAAGAAAACAACAAAAAACAAAAACAGAGAGAGAGAGAGAGAGAGAGAGAGAGTGAGAGAGAATTTTGTTTAAACCTGCTTCCTCAAAAATCCTCAGGAGAGGAGGGACTGGGTTACTACTTAACTTCTTATAACTGATCAAACCAGGAGGTTTTATTGTTCTGAAGACAGACAAAATTCCCACACCCAAGGAAAGAGGCAAGGCGAAAAATATGAACCATGGAGGCACTCTTTCCATGTTATATTTTTGCCACTTTTTGGGGGCAGAGGGTAGAGACAGGGTTTCTCTGTGTAGCCCTGGCTGTCCTAGAAATCGCTCTGTAGGCCAGGTGACCTTGAACTCAGAGATCCCCCTGCCTCTGCCTCCTGAATGTTGGGATTTAAGGTGTGTCCACCATGCCTGGTTATTTGTCCTTCTTTAAAAACGTATTTTTATTATTTTGTGTATATAGGTGTCTGCCTGTGTGTATGTCTGTGTACTATGTTCATGCAATGCCAATAGGTCCCAGAAGAGGGTGTCATATCTCCTTGGACTGGAATTACAGATCATTGTGAGCCATGATGTGAGTTTTGGGATCTGAAGCCAAGTCCTCTGGAAGACCAACCGTTGCTCTTATCCTCTGAACCACTGCAAGCCTCAAACTCAAGATCCTGCTGCCCCCACCTCTTCCACATACCGTACCTCCGTGGAACACCAGAACCAGCTTTTGCCCCATGAACACATTTATTCCAATAAAAAAAATTGGCTAAACATGTCCAGAACCCCCAAATAATTTTCAGATTACACATTTATTTCCAGAACACTTTGCATACAGAGGCATTGAACTATAATAGGGTCCCAGACCTTAGTAGCCCTGAGACCTTAACACAACTGACTCCATGATGGAAGTGCTATTCAGGCTGTGAAACTCAACATGTAGACAACACCACCTCCAAAATCTAAAATAAAGCCTATTCCTTCCAAGACTATAGTTCAGGAAAATGTACTAACCTTGCTTCTTGGCATCTGTAGTTCTGCTTCTGGCTAATTGTTCTTGTTAACTGAAGTATGTCAATCCAGAACATGGCTTTTGTGCTTAAAAAGTCACCCTGAGAAGGACTTGGGGCTGCACTGGAACCCGAACATGCGCCGTAGTTGTCCTCTGACTGATAATGATCTTCTACTGTCTTAAACCCATGTCCAACCAGTTTTCTCTGGTCAATACCCACATTTTTATAGGCCTCCCTAGGATCCCAGAGACCAGACCTCGAGTCCTCTCAAAGCCCCTTGGGGTGAGGGAGAATGCGGTGGCCAGGGAACTGCTGGGAGGTGCACAACCTGACCTGTTCCAGGTCCCCAGGGCTCCCTTTGATCAATGGCTGTCTGATGCTTTAAAGTGTTCTCACACCTCTGCCCCAAAAGGAAACACATTAGAAAGTAGTGTGGCCCGTCACCTGTGGAGACAAGTCTGGGACTCGGCTGCTGATCCAGTGTCCAAGATAGGTCTGAGATGTCACTGGATCCCTGTCAGTTCAGGTACAGAAATGTGTAGTGGCCATCCCTGGTTGTCTTTGCTGTGTGTCTCTGTATCTTTGTATGTGTTTCTGTCAGTTTTTGGGTTTCCATTGCTGTGAAGAGAGACCATGACCATGGCAACTCTAGGAAGGAAAACATTTCATTGAGATGGCAGTGTACAGGTCAGAGGTTCAGTCCATTACCATCATGGCGGGGAGCATGGCAGTGTACAGGCAGACGTGGTGCTGGCTTCATCTTGATCCGAAGGCAATAGGAAGTGGACTGAGGCACTAGGCTATTGTGGACTATTCCTTTACACTGTGTAAAGATATGCCACTGTGATTGGTTTAATAAAAAGCTAAACAGCCAATAGCTATGCAGAATCTGTGGGGCAGAGAGAAGACTTGGAAGAAGGGGTTGCCAGCCGGACGAAGAGGGGGCAAGACATCCAGAAGAACAGCTAAATGCCACAAGTCATGTGGCAACACGTAGATGAATAGAAGGGGTTAATTTAAGTTGTAAGAGCTGGTGGGACAAGCCTAAGTTATCAACCAAGCTTTTGTAATTAATCAAAAGTCTCCATGTCATGATGTGGGAGCTAGCAGGTGGGACAGAGAAAGACTCGCCACACTGGGCATGGTTTGGGCATACGCAACACCTCAAAGCCCACCCCCACAGTGGCACAGTTCCTGCTCAAGGTCCCTGTGTGGAGGTGGGGAGGAGTCAGGCCTCTCACCCAGGGCCCCTGGCATCTGAGCCAAATGAGGACAAGGACAGGAAATGGTTTCCCAGGTAAACACCCATCTGGTCTACCCCATGCCTACTCTAAGCAGCAGCCACAGAAGGGGAGAAGTTCCCCTGGGCTAAGACCAAAGAAAGAAAGAAAGTTCCACTCCTTTCTCTTTTTTTAAACCAATTCACCCCCTCCCTTTTTTTTAAAACCAATGATCCATATAATTTAAAAAAATCTCAAAACCCATCATTCTCTAAAAAAAATAAGTAGAAAACCTGCCCTTAGGCTTGGATTGGGAAATCCCTGCCAGACAATGCAGCCTGGACAGGCAGACTCTATCTTCTATCCAACACTGACCAAGAAGACTTTAACAATGTTTGCTTGATTTCCTTTGGTACCCAGTCAGCCCCAGATATTAGAAAAAAATTAGAAAATTTTAAAGGTATAAATAGGTCCCAGTTGCTGGAAGTGGTTCAGCGGGTGTTTAACCACAGAGAACGGATTGGGATGAGATTTCTTACCATAAACTGAAAACCACCCTCACTTTCTCTGATGATGAGATGCAGTTAGACTTACCCTGCAGAATTGTAGTGTCTTACTCTCTGTCAGAAGAAACTAACCCCAGAAGTGTCCCAACACTAAGTTCCTATAATCGTTCAACTAACCAGTCCAGCTACCTCTCTCCAGATTAAACAACACCCAGTGACCCTGGAAACAACAGGGGAGATTGCCGGTTTGGAGAGACGGGCATCCTGGCCATGCCGGTCACCCTGGACACCTCTCCTGCCCATGAAGATACTTGGGGACTCATACTCATGGGTCTGATTCTTCCAGAAAAACGGATGTACACTGCCTTGGATCTGAAAGATGCATTTTTAGTCTCCCATTGACAGAGGTGGCTCAACCATCTTTGCTTTTAGATGGACACACGCAGTTGGGGGGCTACAGTGGGCAGTTGGGGGGCTACAGTGGGCAGTTGGGGGGGGCTACAGCGGGCAATTACATGGACCAGGTTGCCCCAGGATTTAAAGATAATGTCTTTAGCCTTAGTATGCCCACTTCATGTCCATCCATCAGAGGTTTCCTGGGGTTACAAAAGGGCCATTGACCACTGAGAGACCACTGCAAGAGTTACAGAGCCTGGGCTACAGAATGGTGGTTAAGAAAGTCCAGTTTTGTAAAAGCTACCTATCTTGCTTACAAGCTGAGGGGAGACAAAAGGAGCCTGCCTCACAGTGGGGTTGCTGCTATCCTTCAGAGCCCCCTCCAAAGAGTAAGAGACAGGTTCCAGAGTTCCAGGGTACAGTGGGCATTGCTGCCCCTGGACTCCAGACTTTGTGGAAATATCAAGAACACCACACACCAGCACAAAGCAAGGAGGGGCACTAAGTCCCTAACCTGGACTGACACCCAACAAAAGGCACGTGGGGCTTAAAAAAAAACACCTCTGACTTCAGGCTCAGCCCTAAAACTTCCAGATATCTCAATATTTTTTCATCTGTTTGTCCATGAAACAAAAGATGGAATGAATTTTAATACAAACTTTGGGGCTGTGGAAATGCCCTGAGACATACCTGTCCAAACACTTGGACCCTGTAGCAGTAGGACGGCCCACCTGTCTTAGAGCTGTGGTGGTTACTGCTAGTTTAGTGAAGAAGAAAGAAAGAAAAAAACGAAAGGAAGGAAGGAAGAAGAAAGAAAGAAAGAAAGAAAGAAAGAAAGAAAGAAAGAAAGAAAGGAAGGAAGGAAGGAAGGAGAAAGAAAGAAAGAGAAATAAATAAATGAATTAATTAATTAACTCTGGGTCAAGCTCCTATACTCTCAGCACCCCACACTAAGGTTAGGGCTCTCCTTCAGGAACACAGTGCTGGCTGGCTAACACCTATGTGTGTCCGTACCAGACCCTATTCTAGCCTCGAGACCAGTTTGAGAAACTCCTTGTCGTCAATCCTGCTGCATTCTTGCCTGCTGATGACCCACAAGTGCTCACCCATGACTGTCACGAGACAAAAAAAAATGAAGACAGGTACATGGGAACAGCAGCAGTTACTTTATCCAAAACGATTTGGGTCCAAGCCAGGTACCTCATGAGCCCAGAGAACAGAGCTGATTGGTCTGATTCAGGCTCTCAGATGGGGAAAGGGAAGTCCACCGCCATAGATACAGACAGTGGCTATGCTTTTACTACCATGCATGTCTATGGATGACAGACAAGAAGAGGGCTTCTCACTGCTGGAAAAGGGACTTGTAAAAAGTCTTGGCCTCATCGAGGCTATTTGGCTTCTCCTACACATTGCTGTCTTCCACTGCCAGGCTGATGACCTGACTGGTCAACATATGGCTCTAAGACCAGTGGGGTCTATTGATGTTCTGATGATACACCACAACCCAGTGCTGCCTGAGACTCACGGTAAAGAAGAAATGGACAGCTCGACCCCACGGGCTGATGGAGGACCCCGGAGGGAAAGATAATTCTCCCAGAAACAGCTGGCAGGACTCTGGTAACTGACCTTCCCCGGGCTGCTCATCTGGGGTCCATACAACTTTCTGAATTGCTCAGATCAAGGTGTGTTATACCCAGACTGGATAGCCTAGTGCAGGATGTCTCAGCCAGATGCCAGGTTTGTGCTCAAGTGAACCCAAAACAGAGAGCCCTTACCTAAGGAGGGGTCCAAATGAGTGACCAAGACCCTGTCAAACTCTGGGAAACTGGCTTAACCAATATCCAACCTGTTGGGAGAGGATAAAAGTACTTGCTAGTTCTTATAGATTGCTTTTCAGGGTGGGCAGAAGCATTTGAACAGACTGAACTGGTCAAATAGTAGCTAAATAGCTCCTCCAGGAACTTGAAGCCTGATTTGGCCTTCTCCTAGCAATGAGATCCAACAATGGCCTAGCTTTTATAACCAAAACCTCTCAAGCTTTAGATGTAGATTGAAAACTTCATTGTGCATATAGACCCCAGCGTTCTGGCCAGGTAAAAAGAATAAACAGGACGTTAAAAGAAACTCCAACAAAACTCTCCTTAGAGTCCAGAAAAGGAAAGATAGACCTCCTTCCTTTGCTTTGGGTCCACTGCACCCCATAGGGGGAGGGATTTACACTGCTATGCGATTATGTTTGGAAGACCTCCCCCGCTGCTCCCCAGGCTCAGAGACAGCAGCTGGCAGAATTCTCTAAGCATTCCTTTCCCAGTCATTATAGGCCCTCCAGTTCTCCATGCAGACTGTTCAGTGGAATGTCCTAGAGGCCGCTGACCTCTGAGTCCACCACCAGTTTCCCCTTGCTCGAGTTCTGGGTCAAGCAAGTGGCCAAGTGGGCACTGAAGCTCATCTGGAAGGGACTTCACAAGGTCATTCTCTCCACTCCTGCGGCAGGAAGGTAGCTGCCATTCCGCCATGGATCCACCTCACCTAGGTCAAGAAAATGGAAGCCACAGATACTGCTGCCAAATAGATTGTCTTTGAACTGTAGACCCAATGAAATTAAGGTTTCATTGGGCCCTGGGCCCTTCTACTCCCTAACCCTCTACCTCCCCCTGAGTCTTATGTTTTACACTATTAGTGTGAATGCAGAGTCTTGAGCCCACCCCCCAGCCCTCAGGCCTGGACTGGAAACTGAGAAAGACAGATATTAGCTAATGTGGCTACAGACCAGTAACCCATATTCCATCTTGACCTTTACTTACTGGTGTCTACTTTAAATGTCTGGTTCTATTTTTTACAAAAGGAAAGGTGTGGGAGTTTATCTTTTGAGATAAGAATACAGAGTTTACATATGCATGTCCTGCAGCTGGGGACTCTAGTTGCCAAAAATAAGAGAATTTCCATTGCAAAAATTGTGGTCATAAAACAGAGGCTTCCTAAAACACATGAATGAGTGTATAAAAAGAAAGTGTACCCCTCCCCCCGAGAAATGCACAGTAGGGAAATGTAAGCCAGTAGCTTAAACTTAAAATAGCATACACTTAAAAATCTGGAAATTCCTTTAAAAAAAATAGTCTAGCTTTGGGAAACTGGGGAAACCTAGGGAATCAGACTCTATGCCACAGGAAGGGACCCCGGGGATAGAGCTAACCATTCCCAGGCAGAGATTGGCCACGTGCTGGTTATGCCTAGACACCCAGCCACTATACTACATACAGATAGGAACGAACCAGACTGTCAGCCCATTGACTGACAAAACTCACTGTAATGGGGGCAGCCCAATTAGTGATCGAGGATGAATATGGGGGTGCAATTATTTTATATCCAAACTTTAGCATAGGCACGTCCTCTCATTCTGACACCTGCTATTCTGACTTATGGGTTAACTCATCTGGACAACAGCGAGTTTACCGAGCACCTTAGACGGGTTGGTGGGCATGCACCCATGGTTTGACTAAACGTGCATTTCCTGATGCTTTCCAAACTAAGTAGGCAGGTTGGTCAGGACCTAGAGGTGTTAAAACAGTTAGATTCCCTTGCAGGAATGATTCTACAAAATTGAAAAGACGACTTCTCACGAAATAAAGAAAACTATCTGCCTTTGGGGAAAAAGCTTTTGTTTATGTGCTAATTGATCAGGAGTAATTAAAAGTCTTGCAATGATTAGGAGAGAGAGAGAGAGAGAGAGAGAGAGAGAGAGAGAGAGAGAGAGAGAGAGAGAGAGAGAGAGAGAGAATATCCTATAATTGATACAAATATTTTTTCTTTTGGTTCTCCTGGCTATCAGCCCTGACTGTGCCTTTAATTCATTCTGATTGGATTAAGGGTATGTTCCTGAATCTTAAACTGTATGTTTAATTATGTATCATTTCAGTAAAAGTAGTGCTCCTAAGACCAACCACACCTCTTCAGGGCAGGATGAGTCCAAGATTTGACTCATCCACTAAGACCAGAAGGGAATGGAACTGACTCCATGATGGAGGTGCTGTGAAACCCAGGATGTAGACAACACCACCTGAAAAACCTGAAACAAAGGTCTAATCTATCAAAATCTATAGTTCTGGGAAAGTCTCTAAACGTATTGACCTTGCTTTTTGGCTTCTCTAGCTCCGCTTCTGGCTAACCGTTCTCGTTAACTGAAGTGTGTTGACCCAGGACATGGTTTTTGTGCTTAAAATCTCGCCCTGAGAAAGGTTCGTGGCTACACCGGGATCCCGGACACCCAGTGTAGTCGCTGGCCAGCTAATAAAGACTTTCTATTGGCTTAAACCCATGTACAAGCCGTCTTCTCTGGTGAATGCCCCCAACAACGCTAATCTTTGTTTAAAAAGGGTTTTCCTTGGCGTTGGAGAGACTGCTCATCACTAAGAGCACTTGCTGTTCTTGCAGAAAACCCCAGCTTGATTCCCAGCAGCCATGTGGAGTGACTCCCATTGCTTACATTCAAGCTCCCAGTGATCCGATGCTCTCTTCTGATTTCTGTGGACTCTGAAACACACACGAATATATTTAAGTAAAAAGGAAAAGAAATCTGTTTTAAATTAAAAAGGAATTTTTGCTGTGAGAAAATTTTTTCATTGATGCAACCAGGAGGACAGACGGTAACAGTGACCCCAGCACTCAGGAGGCTGAGGCAGGAGGCTTGCCTGAATTTGAAGCCAGTCTGGACTATGCAGCAACTACCAGAGCTAGCTAGGTCTAGCAAAACCCTGTCTCAAAACTAAAACAAATACAACCATGAGATCAAAAAGAAATCCATGGGACTGGAGAGGTGACTCAGGGGTTAAGAGCCTTAGTTGTTTTCAGAGGACTAAGGTTTAATTTCCAGCACCCATGTGGCACCTCACGGTCATTTCCAGGGGATTTACCATCTTCTTCTGGCCCCCACTGGTACCAGGCACACAGGAGGTCACAGACATACATGCAGGCTAAACACCCATACACATAAGATAATTTAAACAAGAAAAACCAACTTTAAAGGGGAATTCAGTTAGAATTCAATTCCTGAAAAGCCCTGGTCAGGAGCCTACATTGTACATCCCTGACCACCAGGCTGGGCAGTTTCTGCTGGCCCCTGCCCTCTGTTCCTCCTCCTCCTCCTCCTCCTCCTCTTCCTCCTCCTCCTTCCTTTCTCTCTCTCTCTCTCTCTCTCTCTCTCTCTCTCTCTCTCTCTCTCTCTCTCTCTCTCTCTCTCTCTCTCTCTCTGCTTTCAGTTCCCACTGAGCCCTCAGGCCACTCCCCTGTCCCCAACCTCTTTCCTCTGCCCTTCCCAGCTCAAGGTGTTCTAGGGCCCCACCCTTAAGGCTCGTTCTTCCCTGGAGTGCGGATTAGAATTCAGTCCCACAGACACCTTGAGTCATTGTCCCCTGGGCCCATCCCCTGGGCCGGTTGAAGAGTGGGGGTGGGGGCTGGGGCTGGGTCTTCATGGAGCGGTGAAGCTCAATTAAGTGTCATTACCTGAAGAGAGTTTCTGCTGGATTAGAACCATGCCCTGCCCTGTCCTGTCTTCCTCATCCTCTTCCACCCCACACCACACGGAAATTGGAGGAGCCGAGGCTGAGGTATCAGGTGGGGCATCATGAGCGACAGGTGGACACTAGGAGAGCTGACCGGCAGATGGAAGGGCAGGCAGGCAGGTGAACAGGGAGAGAGCAGAGGAGACAGAGAGACTGGCAAACAGGTGAGGAGGGGTCAGATGAAGGCAGTGAGGGAGTGGCCTGGGGGAAAGGGGGCAGAAGAGGGGGCAGAGGTGGGAGCACGGACGGGGTGAATTCAGACACCCCACCTTTCCTGGCAGACCTTGGACGCAGCCCACCATGAGGCTCAGCATCTTCTTGTTCCTGTGTGTTGTGGGTGAGTTTTCTGAGCCAGGGTGGGGTGGGGAGATGTGGGGGAAGAGTGGTGGCCTTTCCTTCCCTCATGGTAAAGTCCTATGCATCCCCCACCCCAAACCTGGTACTGAGGATGGGGGAAGAAGCCAAGCCTGCTTTGGTGTCTCGCTGCATGGGTAGGTCTGTGACACCGACCAGCTCTCTCTTCTTCATCTCCCATCTTCTTGGTTTTTTTTTTTTTTTGTTTTACTGAAGCCTGTGACAGACACCCCCCCCCCACCACAGGCCTCAGCCTCCAGAGAGCTGAGGTGACAGGCATGCAGCCTCACACACACTCAGCGCTGTCTCCTCGCCTCCTCCCACCCACAATCTTCATGTCTAACCCCATTTCTCTGGCCTACCCCTGACCTCAGGTCTCAGTCAGGCTGACAGCCTGAAGATCTTTAATGGTGCTGAGTGTGTGAAGAACTCACAGCCTTGGCAGGTGGGGCTGTTCCATGGCAACTACCTGCGCTGTGGTGGCGTCCTTGTGGATCGCAAGTGGGTCCTTACAGCTGCTCACTGCAGTGGCAAGTAAGCCTCCCCTGGGGCTGGGGGGGGGCCCTCAGGGACAGCAAAGCAGGGTGCCAGAGGGAGAGCAGGTCTCCCTTGATAGTGTCAGGTGTCACAGGCTAGGAGGAGTCAGTCAGCTCCGGGTTAGAGGTGCAGAAGAACTTCCTGATGTGGGTCTGGAGCTGCCGGGTGGAATGAGGTGTGCAGGGCGTGGAGGACCTGGGATGGTGCCTCTGTTCCTCTCCCATTTCCTCCTCCTTTCCCATACAGCCTCGGCCATCTCCTGACCCCAGTTAGACTCAGGGTGTCACTAAACTTGAGTCACAAACTGTACCCCAAGAAGCCAAGTTCAGCCACCCTTACGTGAGAAGCCAATTAAAACAGACAAATTAACAATAGAAAAGAGATTTATTCACGGTGGCCCCATCAGGAAGAGGCAAATAGGCCAGTGAGCCCTCCAGTCCATCTCAGGCTCCTGACGTGAGACTCAAGTGCAGATAGGGGCTAGCGATATGCATATCTAAGCCGTCCAAGATGTGCTGACCGCCATTGACCCATGGCTGTCCGGGCCTCAACCGTCAGGTGTCTGACAAATCACCCTCTGGTTGGCACTTTTCCCAGCATGAGATTCCTAAGGGGACATTCCCATTCCTTTGGGTCCATTATTCCACTACTCTGACAAACACTAACCAGCACCCCCAGCCATCTCCGCAGATCCCAGATGATTCATTTTCTAGGTCTAGACTTTGCTGTGAAAGAGGAGCCGGATGTCAAGGGACCAAGAGGCTCCATGCAGGACAGGTGTACCCCTTACTCATTGCTCAGTCAGCAGCCCTGGTAACATTGCTGGTATGGGCTATGGGGACAAATATGGCAGCTGGTATAACAGACGACATCCCTGCCCCATGACCCCAGCTGTGAAAGAGCAGTGGAGAGAGACCATGAAGTAGAAGACTAACCCAACATGCTTAGGTGATGGGGTACAGAAACCTATGGCGAGAGAAAGATACAGACAGAGACAGGTAAGGGGTGGCCTATCTGCCACCCACTGACCAACTGCACCCTCAGGTACTTGGTGCGCCTTGGGGAGCACAGCCTCACCAGACTGGACTGGACAGAGCAGCTGAGGCTCACCACCTTCTCCATGACACACCCTGGCTACAAGGGTGTCCATCAGAACCACGAGCATGATCTTCGACTCCTGCGACTGGGCAGACCCGTCCGCCTGACCCATGCTGTCCGGCCCCTGGCCCTGCCCACTTCCTGTGCACCTATGGGGACCAAGTGTCATATTTCAGGATGGGGTATCACAAACAAGCCGTGGGGTAAGAGGGTCCTGAGGTTGGGTAAGAGGTCAAGTCGTTCACTTCAGAGCATGGTGATGGGGTTAAACACCAGGGGCAAAAGTCATGGTAGGTGGGAGTCAGAGGCCAGGGGTCAGAGGTCAGAGTAATTGCCAGGGGTTATCAGGACATCTGACCCATGGGCTTGGGTGTCAGAGGTCATAACAGAGCTGGTACCTGCTAGGCCTCTAATCCCAGGTCCTCTGGAGGCTACGGTAAGAGGGGAGAAAGTTCAAGGCCAGCCTCTCTTACAGAACAGGAGCCTGTCTCAAATTAAGATAACAATATCTGTAGATGTGACTCAGTGGTGGAACCCCGAGGTCCTAGGTTCTGTCTCTACCAGGGATGGGAAGCTGAGGTCGCTGAATCACAGTCTGATCGGAATCTTTCTCATGTCACATTAGGGAGTCATAGGGTTGTAGGAATCTGGGGTCAAATGTTCTGAAATCAGAAGATTTTTTTTTTTTTGAGATGAAGTAAGCGAAAATTTGGAAGCTGTGGAACTGGGGTCGGAGGTTAATGTGTTCAGGAGGTGGAAGATATGAAATGAAACTGGGATCAAGAAGTGATGAGGTCAAAGGACCAGGCCTCTGGCCTGGGGATAGGATCACCACAGTGCTCTTTCATGAAACTGAGAACGTTTAGGATGGTAGTGAGGTTGGGTGGAGGCCTAGTTTGGATCAAATGTCCTTGGGAAGAATGCAGCCTCAAGGTAGGGATCTCAGAGGGTCTACATCACCCATCTCTATCCCCAGACCCGTTCCCAGACCGGCTGCAATGCCTCGACCTCTCCATTGTCTCCAATGCCACATGCCAAGCCGTGTTCCCTGGAAGAGTGACAGATAATATGGTGTGTGCAGGCGGTGAAGCCGGGAAGGACGCCTGCCAGGTGAATCAACTCAGGGTGATGTTGACCACTGGGGACAGAAAGTAGGTGATAGAGAAAGGGAGGAAGATGAATGGTTTGGGGGGTGGCACAGGAGGGACACTGAGGCAGACTGGAGGCAGAGTACGGAGTTTTTAGTAGAGTTCTTAATGCCATAAACAGAAAGAGAGGTAACATGGCAGGGGCTCTGAGCACCAGAGACAGAGAGCATGATGGGACTCTGAGGAGGAACCAGAGTCCACATGGCAAAAGAAGAGGGTGTTCTTCTTTTTTTTTTTTTAGCTTTTTTGAGAGTGGGAAAGGTTTCACAGTAAGCCCCTACAGCCAGGCTCTCTCTGGTACCCAGGCAGGAGGCAGGGGAGGGCAGGGCAGCAGACGCATGTATGGCCACCAATACACACTTGGACTTCCAGGTGAGGGATCCTGGGACCTGGAACTCTGCTAGCCAGGGCCTAGAAGTCAGTATCTTTGTAGAATGCCTGTTGTTGTCTGTGAGAGGGGAAGAGGAGGCTTGAGCCACAGCTGGATTCTGACTTCATTCTACAGAAGTGAGGAAAAGTAGGCAAAGTCCCAGACACGGGCTGTGGAAGAGACGGGACTAAAAAGGAGAGGAGACAGCCTGAAAGAGGAAGAGACAGGGGATAGGAGGGAGGAGCCCAGAATGGAGGAGCAGGAGGCTGTAAAGAAGGAGGGTAAAACAGTCAGGCTGTAGCGAGCAGAGAACTAGCAAGGATGGGGTCTGTCAGGGCCCCTTTGCTGGCACCTCAAGGCTTTCTCCACACCATCAAGCAGCTGGGGTTACCCCATGTTTAAAGAGAGGGGGGTTGGGAAAAGAAGGTCACAAAACCAGCTGTGTCAATGTGCGGCGTGACACGGCATCCTTAGTCTTGACCACCTCAGAGGAGGCCACTGTATCATAGTGCCCAGAGACCTCAGGGCACCTCAGGGGAGGCCACTGTATCATAGTGCCCAGAGACCTCAGGGCACCTCAGAGGAGGCCACTGTATCATAGTGCTCAGAGACCAACCACCCCCTCAGAGCACTCTATTCTCAAACTCTAGCCAGCCCCCCTTTTCTGGGGTTGAGCCTATTGGCCCCAGTGAGGTGGCATCTTCCTTCCTATTGGCTAGCTGTTATAATGTTCTTCCTGTGAACTATGCGTGCTCCCTTCTCCCAGGACGTGGCTTGGAGCCTCTTCTTGATGTAGCTGTCTCGCTTCTGTCTTCTAGGGTGACTCTGGAGGCCCCCTGGTATGTAGAGGGGTTCTTCAAGGTCTGGTTTCCTGGGGATCTGTTGGGCCTTGCGGACAAAAAGGCATTCCAGGGGTCTATACCAAGGTCTGCAAATACGTGCCCTGGATCAGAAAGGTCATGAAGAACAATTAACAGAATCATGTGGTTCTGCCCAGGGGCCTCTGACCCTCTGACACCCGTGTCTCCTCCCTCACCAGCACAGGGGCCTCCCTGACCCTCTGACACCCGTGTCTCCTCCCTCACCACTCCAAGTCCCACCCTCGTTGGTGTAGAGATCCTTCTGAGAGCCCGATGGTGGAGCAAAGGCTGTGGAACCCTGGAATAAACGTTATGCAATCGAGGGAAGGGGCTACACCTGTCTGTTTAATGTACCGTTTAAGCCTGGAGGAAACCAGGAAGGGTGGGAGTTTTTGCTGGGCTTGGTTGCAGAGGTCTGTACTCTTGACTCTCAGGGGAAAGAGATGAAGAAGATAAGTTCAGGGTCATCCTGGAATACACAGTAAGTTTGAGGCCATTCTGGTTTTCATGAGACCCTGTCTCAAAAGCAAAGGCAGCTTTCTGAGTTTGAGGCCAGCATGGTCTACAGAGTGAGCGCTAGGCCAGACAGAGCTACATAGTGAGAATCTGTTTCAAAAATCAAAGCTTTTGGTCTTAATTTTTAAATTATTATCTTCTTTATCTTATGGTTACGGGTATTTTTCTGCATGTATGTCTGTGCACTGTCTGTATGCCTGGTGCCCACTGAAGCCAGAAGACATTGGATCCCCTGGAACTGAAGTTACACACAGCTGTGAGTCACTGTGTAGTTGCTGGGAATCGAACCAAGATCCTTTAGGAAGAGTAGCCAGTGCTCTTAACCACGGAACCATTTCTCTAGCCCCCATTTCTAGCTTTCTAATGAACTGGATATAAATGACCATCGTGGGGGTGCTGTGTTAGCCTGACTGCACCACATCGAGAACGGAATACCAGTCTGCCTCACTATGTCAGAGATGGTCCAGGCTGGCTCTGGGGACAAGACGACCCAGCTGAAGCAGCACAATGCTGTGCTCGCCCATAGGTGCTGTCTCCACACTCTCTTCAGGAGGCAGAAACGAAGGCCTTGCTCAAAAATGCCAAAGAGGGGAGCTGCTGTGCTGATCGAAAAGCACTGGGGTGGCCTTTCCCAGCATCCTCTTGGCATTTTATCCCCCACTCCACCCCAAGGCAGGGCCGGCACCCCCATGCCACAGATTAGGGAGCTGAACTTCCCTGGGTGGGGCCGCCCGTCAACGTCACCTGGGTAGGAAGAGGCAGAGCCCGTAGGGTTTGAGGCCACGGTGGTTGGCTGGGTTGGCTGCCGGCAGAGCCTGGGCCTACTCCGCCTTGCCCCACATCTGGTTAGGGGAGAGAGGAGAGGAAGGCCCAGGAAAGAAAGATCTGAATGAAAACGTAAGCTGGGAGAAGCGAGGCTTCAAACCTGGGGCTATCCAATGAGGAGGCCCAGGAGACTGAAGAGTGACTGGAGATTTTCTACAGTGCCCAGTAAGTGCTAGAGGCCTGGGCAGTGGAGGCTGGGGAGAGGAGGGAAGGGTCAGTAGGGAACGGAGGCCCACACAGGAGCCCGGGGGCCCCTGGCACACCTGCTGAGGTTTCTTCCTCCCTTCTTGAGCCATGGCTGTCACAGGCCCTGACCTGCCTCCCCCACCATCTGTCCTGCTCCTTCACCTGGCAAGCAGCCCCAACTCTGTGACGCCCCAGATTCCCCCCTTCTCTCTTTGGAAAGGACAAGGGAGGCCAAGGACCCCACTGGGCCCAGGCTGTGAGAAAGGAGAGGCCCGCAGGAGGAGAGGCAGAAATGGAGGCCTCGGAGAGGAGACAGAGACAGGCAGACGGAGATCTAGAGAGGGATGGGACAGGACAAAGAGCTGAGACAAGAGGAGACAAGGATCCAAAGACATGCAGGGGCGGAAACCTAGTGGCAGAGAAACTAAAATCATACACAGTTTTATAGGAAACGAGAGGGGGCAGGGAGGCCCAGAGACTTGGGAATTGCTGGAAAGGAGACGTAGCCACTGCGGAGAGATGGGCTTGGAGAGGTCATATCCTGTCTCCCAGACCCCAAGGCTGTCTTGGGAGGACACACACACACACACACACACACACACACACACACACACACCCCTTCCCCAGGGCGATAAAGCAGGGCTAGGAGCCCAGTCATCCTGGGCCTGCCTGGGGCCAACCCCATACCTGCCTGCCTGTCTGCCTGCTGCTCAGACCCAACCTGCTGCAGCTGCCCCCTCTGGCCTCTTTAGAGCCCTATCCTCAGAGCCCATGAGTGAATCAGGAGGGAAGGGACGGTTCCCCCCACCCCCTGCCCAACCCATTCCAAGAGACTGCCATCCTAGAAGCTAGGCCTCTTCTGTCCCAGCATGCATTTCCACCTCTGGTCTGTCCTTGGAGGATGGGGAAGAACTCGAGACCACTCTCTGCATCTCTCTGTATCTCTCACCATTCAACTGCTGCCCCCAAACTCCATGACCTCTGTCCCTAATTTAGGTGGCCGAGTCCTGCCCTTCTCTCCCACCCCCGCCAGCCAGGGCAGCCATAGGCACTGGCTGCCACTTAGCCAGCTCTACCCAGCCCTGTCCAGCTGTCCTTCACAGGGGTTCAGCAAGGTGGAGAGAGGGACTTCACCAGTAGCAGAAAGACCCCACAGGCCCCTAGAACTGCTGTTGGGATTACCAAAATGAGGTCCTTACCCAGTGGCTGACCTTTTTCCTTTTGTCCTCCCATCACTCGGAGGTGTGGAGCAAGCCAGGTTCCCAGGTGAGTGAGAAGAGAAATATTCTCTGAGATTTCCCTAGGGGGCTTCCTCCTACACTGGCAACCTAAACCAA
Source organism: Microtus pennsylvanicus (assembly GCF_037038515.1). Lineage (NCBI taxonomy): Eukaryota > Metazoa > Chordata > Mammalia > Rodentia > Cricetidae > Microtus > Microtus pennsylvanicus. The sequence goes on from NC_134596.1 coordinate 1,985,738, forward strand.
GTGAGCCCAGAACCCTGCCCAGCAGAGCCCCTCCCAGTCGCTTTGCTATTCTCCTCGACACCCAGGAAGCTGCCAGCCAGGATCCCAGCCCCTGGCCAAGGGCTCTCCAGAAGCTTAAGCTTCTTCTTACAGCTTGGGGGGTGGTGTGAGAATCAGGAGGCTCCCTTGCTGGTCAGAGAAGCAGAGCCACAAGCCAGCCTTCCGATCTCCTGTTAAAGTGATTAGGCCTTCCTCCTTGTCCCCAGGGGATCCTGGAGCTCATCCTGCTCTGCTTCGGGCCATGACGATTCTGCGGTTCATCGCTCTTGCTCTGGTGACAGGTACGGTGGGGCTTAGGGGGACATGTGGGGCTCCCCTCTCCTACTCTAAGTCCCCTCCCTCTGAAACCCAGGTGGAGGTCACTGTGAGCTGGTCTGAGCTACATCAGACCTGGTGAAGTGGGTCTCAGAAGAGGAGGAGGGGAGCCGGGTCACTTCAAAAGCTCTAGCTCTAATGACCTAGAAGCACAGTCTTAGGCCTGCACATGTCAACTAAGACTTTTGCTCTTCCCCACCCTCATTTCTGGGGGTTCCTCTACCAGCTTACCTCCTTTTATGCTTACACCTCATCTTTTGCCCCCTTCAGGGCATGTAGGGGGAGAGACGAGGATCATCAAGGGTTACGAGTGCACCCCTCATTCCCAGCCATGGCAGGTGGCCCTCTTTCAGAAGACACGACTTCTCTGTGGGGCAACCCTCATCGCCCCCAAATGGCTCCTGACAGCAGCCCACTGCCGCAAGCCGTGGGTGCGGGGGCTGGGGCGGGGCTGGGAGGGGGCTGGAGATGGAGAGATGGATGGAGAGGGGCTGGGTTAGAGAGTACATGGGGGTGGTGGTAGCTGGTGAAGGGATTAGGGATGGTGTGCATTAGCGTGGATGCTGAGTGTGATCAAGACTGTGTGTGTGTGTGTGTGTGTGTATCTATGGATTGGGGATGGTGTGCATTAGCGTGGATGCTGAGTGTGATCAAGACTGTGTGTGTGTGTGTGTGTGTGTATGTGTGTATCTATGGATTGGGGATGGTGTGCATTAGCGTGGATGCCGGGTGTGATCAAGACTCTGTGTGTGTGTGTGTGTGTGTGTGTGTGTGTGTGCGCGCGTGTGCGCACACATGCGGATCTATGGGACTGGAGATGGAGGGGTGGGGGTGGAGTGGGGTTAGGTTGTCCAGTGAAGATCTAGTTGGGTTGATGACAGAGGGATAAGGTGGCCTTAGTGTGGGTGATGTTAGTCTGGTCAGGATAACAATGGAGGGGTGAGTGATGCTGGGAGTGAGGTGGGGCTGAGTGTTCATCTCTCCCTCCCCACCCCTGCCCTGTCCTCCTACCTTCCCACCTCTGACCACGCCTCTCCCACCTCAGCCATTACCTGGTCCTCCTTGGAGAACACAATCTGGAGAAGACGGATGGCTATGAGCAGAGGCGAATGGCCAGCGAGTCCTTCCCTCACCCCGGCTTCAACAACAGCCTCCCCAACAAAGACCACCGGAACGACATCATGCTGGTGAAGATGTCATCCCCTGCCGTCGTTACCCGGGCCGTGCGGCCACTCACCCTGTCCTCACACTGCGTCACTGCGGGCACCAGCTGCCTCATTTCCGGATGGGGCACCACGTCCAGCCCCCAGTGTAGGGGCTCCTGGGGAAAACATGATCAGGGTGGAGGATGGGACGTGGGGAATGGAGACCAGATGAATCATCAGAGATAAAGACCAGAGTCACTCAAAGGCTATCAAGAGAGGGAAAGGGAAGTTCTGGGAGACTCACGTTGGGGCCTCAAGAGTGAGACAGGTGTGATTCCCAAACCTGTAACTTTCTAGTTATGGGATCTAAGGCAAATGGCGTTACCTCTCTGACTTTGGTTTTCTCCGTAAAAAGAATAATCATACCCACCTATCACAGTGGGGTCAGAGATAATGCGTAGAGAGCAAGCAGTATGAAGAATTTATTCATAGCGTGGCTGTTGCTATAGTCATAAGCATAGAGATGGTGTTGGTTGCTGTGGTGGGGCTGGAGAATCGGGTGCTCACTGCTCACCCTCCACTGCTGTCCCCTCAGTGCGCCTGCCTCATTCCTTGCGATGTGCCAACGTCTCCATCATCGAACACAAGGAGTGTGAGAGCGCCTACCCAGGCAACATCACAGAGACCATGCTGTGTGCCAGTGTTCGGAAGGAGGGCAAGGACTCCTGCCAGGTAAGCGGGCAGGGGCTGGGTCTCCAGCCACATCCCCATCCCCAGTCTCACTCATATCTTTATGGGAATACCCTAACCCCAATCAGCCCCAACCCAGCTGCCATTTCTGATGTCAACACAATTGCTGTCTGTCCATGCCTACCCTCATTAAACTCCAACCACCCATCAAGTTTCTCTGGCCCCTAACCTGACATATATGTGTATATATGTATGTATGTATGTATATGTGTATAGATATACACATATAAATATATGAATATGTATACATTTATATATAAATTATAAATATATTTATATATATTTTCTCATCCAGAATCCCAGTTTCATCTCCCATCCCATCACTGTCGAATTCTTCCTTTGCCTGCTTCCCACCTCCACCACTGTCTTCACTCCCATCAGAAGCCCCCCCCCCCTTGACTTTTACACATTGTGTCTCCTCTCACACCAGGGCGACTCTGGAGGCCCTCTGGTCTGTGATGGATCTCTTCAAGGCATCATCTCCTGGGGTCAGGACCCGTGTGCAGTCACCAGAAAGCCTGGTGTCTATACAAAAGTCTGCAAATATATTGACTGGATCCACGAGACTATGAGAAACAACTAAAGGGGACCTGCTTGTCACCACCCCACCCCTCCCATCTCTTCTTAATGCTTTGACTTCCGTTCATTCCTCCCTAAGAAGCCCTCAGTTAGGACCCTTGCGTGTACTCTCTTCTACCCACCGTGGATATATATAGGAAATGCTCTGACCTGATGATCAACTCGGGACTTGGAACAAATTCTGGCTTGACCTAAGTTGTGACTCCTAATATGATCATCAGTGGCTTTGTTTGGTTTTGTTGTTGTTGTTGTTTTGTCCCCAGTCCTAAAGTCCTGGCTTATCCCAGGGTTTCAATAAATATTTGTTAAATGATAAAATGGTTCGAATTCAATGTCATCTGCATTCGGATCCTGATCCAGACGGCTTTTCAGTGATTTATGTGTGTTGAGTCTTTGCCTGCATGTTTCTATGTGCACCACATGCCTGCTTGGTGCCTGAGAAGTCCCGAAGAGGGCATCTGGTCCCCTGGCCACCATATGGGTGCTGGGAACCAAACCTGGGGCCCCGGCAAGGGCAGCAAGTCCTCTAAACTGCTGAGCCGTCTCTTCAGCCCTCCAGAGCCTGTAAATGTTACTAACCAACTAAATGCTCAACCCCCCCTGGGAGACTGGTCCTATTTTCTGTTGACAAGAAAGTAGGTACGGGTAGATGAAGACATTTGTCACAGCCAGAGAAGTGAAAGACTGGAGAATTTAAAAGCCTCGTGACAGTCTTAACTTTCAAGGCGATGCCACCTTACAGCTTAGTCCATTTTCTTTTTATGTTACTTAAATTTTTATTTTTTCATTTACTCATTCATGGAGGGGGGTGCTCATGCCACGGCACACATGCGGAAGTGTGCAACTTGTAAAGTCAGCTCTCTCCTTCACCACGTAGGGTCCAATCAGGCTGGCAGCAAGTGCCCTTACCCACCAAGCCATCTTGCAGGCCAGGCAGAAAGAACTCAGTTCAGCTCCTTCACGGCTTTCAGTTCCTCATCCTCCATGGGAAATTGCACATGCGCACGTGTAATAACAGTGAGCGCGTCTGCATGCGTGGAGGAAGAGGTAGAAAGAAGGCTGCCGTCATTTTCAAACTGTCCGGATTCAGTTCGCTGAGGTCAGATTTGATTGGTATCTGCAGTCAAAGGACCCGAAAGCAGAACGGAAATTCCTAGCACCTTTGACATGTTTCGAAGGCTCCGTAGCCGCATGTGGCTGGTGGCTGCTACAACACAGCCGCTGTAGCAAAAGCTCTGGACGGGGCTGAGCCAGGCACAAGATCCCCCAGGTAACACAGACGTTCTGTCCAGCTCTTGGAGAGAGATCGCTGGCACAAGGAAGAACTCAGAGCTGGGACTAGATAGAATCTTCTGGTTGTTAGGCGGACTTGCTTGCTGTGTGACCTCTTATGAGTCACAACCCTCTCTGAGCCTCCCATTCCTCACCCAAAATGAGGGTGTTAGCTGAAGTGATGTGGCCTGCCCCTTGCAGCCTGGGCCTCCTGTGATTCACCAGCTTGCGTGTCACCTAGAGACACGCAGGGAGGATGCAAGATGCTCACACAGGTTTAGCGCAAAGCTACAGACTCCCACCCCACCCGCCTAAACACATGCTGAGACACAAGGAGCCTACTGTTTCTTGGTTTAGACCTTGGGAGTTTCTCTATGTCTTTCCTTCTCTTGCCTTCCACCACCTGAACCGTCCCCCCCCCCCCCGTGCCCTCCCACCCTCCCCGCGCCCTCACTCACCGTTCCATCACCCCAGGCTCCCAGAAGACTTGACCTCCCCTCCTCCCACCACATCTGGGAACACTTCTCAGAACAGGGCATGGGGAACCCCCAAGGAAGCCAGCTCCAAAAGGTGTTCCTGTCACCAGCAGAAGCCTGTATTCCAGGGCCCCTCCCGGAGCAGGAATCTGGGGCCCTGGTTGAGTGCCAGCCCCACCCACGTTATAATTAGGGAGAGGGAAAGAGAGGGAGTGAATCCCTGAGGGGAGGGTGGGGAAAGCTTCCGGGATCTTGGGGGTTAAAAGGGAAGGTCTGGCCAGGGGTCCCTGGTCAGAGCTCTGTTTGCAGCCCACACTGCAGGGCAAGAAAGAGACACTTCTGAGTCTCCTCCCTCCTTCTCACTGGCGACTTCCAGGTGAAGCGGGATGTACCCCACCCTGGTTGGGGTGGATGGCGAGAGGATGGGTGGGGACCCTGGGCAACGGGCAGCAACCCTTTTGTAGCCTCGATATCCCTGTAACATGGGGAAATCCCTAGGCTCTGAGGTTAGGAAGAGGCTCCCACGGGCTTTCAGCAGGACCCCCCCCTCCCAACACACACACATACGAAGGAGTGTGGAACTGGGGCTCAGCGTGGCTGGTGGCCAAGAAAGACTGGGTGCACAAATCGCCCCCTTCTGGAGGAGCAAGGACTGAAGTCCTGAGGGTCCCTGGAGAGGCCCTGCTGAGGTATCCCAGGCGCGCTGAGGCAGGGGTCTTGACGGGGAACATCCGTTTTAGCCCTCCATTCCGTCCGGCATCGGCAAGCCAGGTGTCAGCCATGAGTGTCCCACTCCTCTACTTCACCTCCTCTGGTGCCTTGGCCCTAGTGAAGTTGCTGCTGCCGCTACTGATGGTGCAATTCTGGGGTGAGCCTGGGGCCGGGGGCGACGGGAGGGAAGGGCCAGGACCGGAGGAGGAGAGAGTGTGGCCACTACAACCATACTCAGCCCTCCCTCCTAGAGTCCCCCCACCCCAGCACCCACATAGCCATCCCAAGCAAGATCCACTCTTGGGTGGGCTCTGTCCCCAGGGGCCGCGCCTCCCAGGAACAGAACCCAGCCCCTTGGCTCCATCAGCTTCTCCTTTCCTGCTTTGCATGCCTTCTCACCCCCTGCGGACCCATTCTGCCCCTGCCTTTTCCTAACCGAGTCCTACAGTCTAGTCTGCTGTGCAGCGCAGAGCCCTCCTTCTGCCCCTTCCCTCCTGCAGATCCTTCCCCACCTGCCTAGTGCTTCACGCAGTCCCTTATCGCCCAGTCCCTTTACTGTCCCTCTGTGTCCCTGTCTCCTGCTCCTCACTGCCCCTACTGTGTGTCCTGTCTCTTTCTCCTCACTGCCCCTACTGTGTGTCCTGTCTCCTGCTTCTCACTGCCCCTACTGTGTTCCTGTCTCCTGATCCTCACTGCCCCTACTGTGTTCCTGGCTCCAGCTCCTCACTGCCCCTACTGTGTGTCCTGTCTCCTGATCCTCACTGCCCCTACTGTGTTCCTGTCTCCTGATCCTCACTGCCCCTACTGTGTGTCCTGTCTCCAGCTCCTCACTGCCCCTACTGTGTGTCCTGTCTCCTGCTCCTCACTGCCCCTACTGTGTTCCTGTCTCCTGCTCCTCACTGCCCCTACTGTGTGTCCTGTCTCCTGATCCTCACTGCCCCTACTGTGTTCCTGTCTCCTGCTCCTCACTGCCCCTACTGTGTGTCCTGTCTCCTGCTCCTCACTGCCCCTACTGTGTTCCTGTCTCCTGATCCTCACCGCCCCTATTGTGTGTCCTGTCTCCAGCTCCTCACTGCCCCTACTGTGTGTCCTGTCTCCAGCTCCTCACTGCCCCTACTGTGTGTCCTGTCTCCTGCTCCTCACTGCCCCTACTGTGTTCCTGGCTCCAGCTGCTCACAGCTGGACTGAACTCTGTCTCTGCTCCTCACTACTCCATTGTGCTTCTTCTTCCCTTTACTGCCCCACTGTATTCTGTCCTTACCCCTCTGAGTCCCGTTCTTGCCCCTCTCTGCGCCCCCCCCCCCCCCACCCCCTTAGGTCTGCATCTGGTCTCTGCCCCCTAGGCTAGAGCCCAGCCTTTCCTACACACCATCTTCCCCCAGACCTTCTCCCTCCATCCTCAGCCCAGAGGTGTTGTCGTCCCATTCCATTATAACCCCTCCTGCCCTTTCACGCTCTCTGCAACCGGTTTGCAGGATTCCGTAATTCTCCCACTGTTCACGATCCAGCTGCGCCCCCTGCAGACCAATCTGGTAAAACTCGGCACTGACCCGGTACCCAACCCCGGGCAGGCGAGCCCTCATCCCCCGCTTCTCTACCCAGCCGCGCAGGCGTTATTGCTTCCGGGAAACGCCACGCAGGTGGACCTTGAGACGGCTAGCGTCCCGTGCACGCGTGGCTCACAACCCTGGCAGGTCTCCCTCTTCCACAACCTCCAGTTCCAGTGCGCGGGTGTCCTCGTCGACCGGAACTGGGTGCTCACGGCCGCCCACTGCTGGAGAAAGAAGTAAGGGACGCTCCAGAGGCAGCCACCGAGGGGCCGCCACGGAGGGCGGGGAGGATGGGGCTCAGGCACTCGCCCAGCTCCCTCAGATTAGGGGTGGCAGCCATCCAACAGAAGAGGCAGGATTGGAGCTGCACCGCCAGAGGATGCTGTGGGCCCATAGCACCTGTGCGCCGCAGAAGTCAGGGACTGTTGTAGTCAGTATTTAAGACAAAACAAAAACAATCTTCCTCCCCTCGCCCCCCCCAAAACCCACTGTCTTCCCTTCATGTGCCTGTCACACAGGGAGAAATGACCGGGTGACACGGAGCAAAGAGAGACTGGCATACCCAACGAGTTGAGATACCAGCTTTCTTTCAACCCCCAAGCTCCTACTCCCTTGCTCAGACTCAGGGGTTCAGTCCCAGCCCTCCTCCCTCATACCCAGGAGTCCGTGCTCCAGTCTCTTTCATCAGACCCAGGGGTTCAGACCCCAGCTTTCTGCCTCAGTACCAGGGGAGTAGCCCCAGCTCCTCTCCCAGATCTCTCTGGTCTTAGGAGCCCCACGTCACTCCCGACCCTCTGACCCAAGGACCAGGCTCCGTCTCCATGAAGGTTTTATGTTTGTCTATTTCTCTCCCAGGCCACTGAGGGCTCGAATTGGGGATGATCACCTGCTGCTTTTCCAGAAGGAACAGCTTCGGTCCACAAATTCCCCCGTTTTCCACCCCAAGTACCAGCCTTGCTCAGGCCCGGTCCTGCCCCACCGCTCAGATGAGCATGACCTCATGCTGTTGAAGCTGAGGAGTCCTGTCGTGATAACGCCCAACGTGCATCCGGTGCAACTGCCCTTCCAGTGCTCCCAGCCAGGGCAGGAGTGCCAGGTCGCAGGCTGGGGGACCACAGCCTCCCGCAGAGGCAAGAACTGGGCGGGAAGACTCTACCTTAGGGAGGAGGGCTGAATTGATTTCTGGGTTTCTAGAGAAGCTGGCACCCTGATTCTCATGGAAGAGGCTTAGGGAGGACCCTAGAAGTCTGAATTCCTGGGTCTAAGAGTGGAGGAGTGGATTTAGGTCCCCTCGGTGTGCAGGAGGAAGGCTTGGGACTGGATTCCTGGATCTGGAGGAAAGGACTGACTGGGCCCTGTATGACTGGCCGTTTCTTCTTAGTGAAGTACAACAAGAGCCTGACCTGCTCCAGGGTAACTCTCCTTAGCCGGAAGCAGTGTGAGGTCTTCTACCCGGGCGTAATCACCAACAACATGATTTGTGCGGGGCTGGACAGAAACCAGGACTCTTGCCAGGTAAGGACAGGTCAGGAAGCATTTCTATGTCCTGGCTGGAGGGCAGACAGGCAGTGCAGGAGCTGACTGCCTTCCACCACTTCCCTCCCCAGTCCTCAGTCCTCCCTACTCCTTAGTAGCCCCTTTCTCCACCCACGTCCTCCCTCAATCCATTTCACACCCTGCCAACCCCTGTCCTTGGTCCTTCTCACCTCTGATGAGTCACGATTCCAACTGCAAACTCATCCCATCTCCGCTGCCACCCCCAAGTCTGTATCCCCTTACCACCCCAGCTTGTGACATCATTCCAGCCCCATGCCAGCATCTTTTGTGTCCTAACCCAGCAATTGCCCTCCAAACAGTGGTAGCTCTCACCTCATGATGTCTCCTTCCTCCCGTCCTCAGAGTGACTCTGGTGGCCCACTGGTGTGCGACAACACCCTGCATGGCATCCTCTCGTGGGGCATTTACCCCTGTGGTGCTACCCCACACCCGGCCGTCTACACTGATGTCTGCAAATACATGCCCTGGATCCGGAGAGTCATTAGTTCCACGTGACCAGCCTCTCACACCCGTCTTCCTCGCCCGCTTTCCTTCTGTCATGCCCACTCACCCCTTTGAGCATACATCTCTCCCCTCAACCCTTTGAGCATGCGTCCTCTCCCTTCACCCCTTTGAGCATGCGTCCTCTCCCCTCACACCGTTGAGCATGCGCCCTCTCCCCTCACCCCTCGCCCACTTCCGTCCTCTGCTCACACGTGCAGGAAATGATGGCTGAGAAACTTCTAGTACCTCAAGGAAGCGGACAGTCTCCAGTCTCTGAAAGCTATCAGAGTCATCCAGCTGGGCTTCCTCTACCTCCCTCTTCTTGTGACTGGGGCAAGCCTGGTGCTTTCTCTGTGTCTTGGTTTCCTCGTCTGAAATATGGGGGCAATGAATTGTCTACCTCTTACATATGTGTGTAGAGACTATGATGGAAGGCGCATGTATGGATTTTTATGGTAATTGTCTCGGAGATGTAGACACAGTCTGGTGAGCGCTGATTAAATCCTACCTGATATAACCTCCAATGTGTGTGCCTCTGTCTGGGATCAGGGCCAGTGTGTGCACAGAGGGCGGCCTTCATATAAGTCAGCAGCAAGGAAGAGGCTCCACGCTGCCGCCCACGGCATCCTCAGAACTCCTTCACCTCTTAGGGACCTCAGTTCAGGTAAAACTGGATTTCATGACATGCCAGTGTGCAGTGGAGTTGGACGTTTGTTTTGTTTTGTTTCAATCACATTTATTTTGTGTTTGTACACACAGCATGGCACATGTATGGAGATCAGAGGTATTTGGTTTTCTCTTCCTACCCTGTGGGTCCCAGAGTTTGGACTCAGGTCATCCGACTCAGCTGGGAACACCTTTACCCACTGAGCCATCTTGACAGACCTTGTTAATTAAAAAATTATTTATGTGCGTGTACGTGGGCACATGAGTACACATGAGGACACCCCAGGAGCCAGTCTTTCCATTCCACATGTGTATTTTAGGGATTGAATTCAAGTTGTCAGGCTTGATGGTGTCTTTACCCACTGAGCAATTTACTGGCCTAAGTTGGAGTTTATTGCATGAATTTTTAAAGCATGGATTTTGAGCACAGGGTCGAAAGAAAGAGAGACACTTGAGAAGAAAGTAACCCACACCTCAGACGTGGGCGTGGCCTTTCTATTATGTTTATGTGTCTATCTGAGTGAGTGCGTGCAGGTGTGCAGGTGTTGTGTGTGGGGAGAGGGTCAGAGGACAGTCTGTGAGAGTTGGTTCTCTTCTTCCCCATGTGGGTCCCAGGGATGGAACCCAGGTTGTCAGGCTTGCCCATATGTGATTTCTCCCCACTGACTTATCTCACCTGCCCCAGGGGCATGGGCTTCTCAACGGAGAATCTGCTTCATTGGTTTTCACAACAGTAGAAATGGAATTTACGATGGAGTTTGATTATGTTCCTATAATGGTGCCATTATATCTGAGGTCACAGGGTAGCTTCTCGGAGCAGCTGGTGGGACTATAGCAGATCAGTGGGGTTTATCTGTGGGAGAAGTCCTTGGGAGAGGAGGGAGGCCCCAGGCCAGACACACGCAGACCTTTGGCCCAGATTATTGTGACTTTAGAGTTCTTATGTGAAAATATTTCTATATAAAAGCAATATTGAACCAGCCAGTTACCTCTGTGGTTTGCACAGATGGAAGGAGAGAGCAGACACTTACAAACTGTCCTCTGGCCATCACACGTACTGTGCACACCCAAAATAAGTACATGTAAGAAACATTGAAAGAAAGCAAAGAAAGAAGGGCCTGGAGAAAGGGCTCAGCTAGGAGAGGGGATTCCACTCCTGGCATTCACCGGCAGCTCAGGAGCAGCAATAATTCCAGTTCCCGGCTGCGATGCTCTCTTCGTCTCTGGGCACACGTGTGGTGCACAGACATCCATGCAGACAAAACACCAATATGCTTGAAACTCGAAACTTTACAATATGGGCTCGGGAGTTGGCTCGGTGGTTAAGAGTGTGCACTGCTCTTGCAGAGGACCCTGAGTTTGGTTCCCAGTACCCAAGAGGTCAGATGCCTCTGGCCTCCTCAGGCATCTGCACTCATATCCAGGTACCCAGCTACAGACGTGCACAGGTATATGTGGTTTTAAAATAATAAAAAACATAGCTCTTACAACAAGAACTAAACCAGCAAACTCAGCGGTTAACTGTGCTGGAAGCCCTGACGCTTCACTAGTGAGAAACCTTCAGCAGACTCTGGGAGAAGCTGGAACCCCTGACACTTGGCTAGTGAGAAACCTTCACTAGACTCTGGGAGAAGGGTCCTCTTCCACCATGTTCCTTTTCTATCCGGCTTCACTAGACTCTGGGAGAAGGGTCCTCTTCCACCATGTTCCTTTTCTATCCGGCTTCACTAGACTCTGGGAGAAGGGTCCTCTTCCACCATGTTCCTTTTCTATCCGGCTTCACTAGACTCTGGGAGAAGGGGTCCTCTTCCACCATGTTCCTTTTCTATCCAGCTTCACTAGACTCTGGGAGAAGGGGTCCTCTTCCACCATGTTCCTTTTCTATCCAGCTTCACTAGACTCTGGGAGAAGGGTCCTCTTCCACCATGTTCCTTTTCTATCCGGCTTCACTAGACTCTGGGAGAAGGGGTCCTCTTCCACCATGTTCCTTTTCTATCCGGCTTCACTAGACTCTGGGAGAAGGGTCCTCTTCCACCATGTTCCTTTTCTATCCGGCTGCACTTCCACCCCATCCACAATGGGAAAATCAAACTCTCCATTCCCCTAAGCTTTCAGAGGTGTCTTTTAACCACTTCCTCTCCCCCTCCCAAAGATCTCATTTTTGGGCTCACCCAACACCAGTTCTTCCTGACCTGGAAGGAACCACCGTGACTTTGGGTCCCTGGCACAGTCTCTGCCTTTCTGGGGGACCCATGCCTACTCCCAGGTACAGCAGAGTCTCCGCTGCTAACCTCACCAAGGAACCTCCCTGTAGGGGTTAGGAAACATTGTGCTTTATGTTAAGGGGTTCTGACAGTTTTGTCAAAGAGATTAATTCCCTCCTCCTGATATGGTCTGTGGGTAAATGTTTCTATTCTGAAGTGGGTGGGCTCTCCACAGAAGTCAGATGAAATGGAAATGTGTTTGAGCACACTGACTTAGCCTAGACCTAAAGAAAGGGGACACAGATATCTTGGCAGAGGAGAATTTAGTTTGGGTCTTGAAGGATGAATAAGAGTTCATCAGAAGCCGGGTGGTGGTGGCGCACACCTTTAATCCCAGTACTCAGGAGGCAGAGGCAGTTGAATTTCTGTGAGTTCAAGGCCAGCCTGGTCTACAAGAGCTAGTTCCAGGACAGGCACCAAAGCTAAAGGGAAGCCTGGTCTCAAAAAACAAAAACAAACAAATGAACAAACAAAAAAGAGTTCAGCAGATAAAAGGCTGTAGAGAAAGGTGTTCGCTTACTCAATTAGCACATTTCCCCCTTCCAAACAATTAGAGAGACAGCCAGGCCCAGTAGGGGAAGGGTGGACAACAATGGACATGGAACAGTCCCTGTTCCCAGCACAGCCCATGAAGTGTTGTTTTCCAAGATCAGAACTTGGAGTGTGACCGACAGCTCCCATCCCATCCCATTGGCACACTCAGGAAATGTCAGTCCTCTGTGTCATCTGGGATCTGAAACACAGTAAGCAGGGTCTTGCTGACCAGCCTCATGTCTGGAGTAATTCACCCATGTCCTCTGACAGGCCCCAGAGATGACTCCAACCAAGCTCCACCCCCAGGAAACTGCTCATCAGACAAGTCTCACATTCCTTTCATTCAGGTCTCTGTGAGGTCACTTCCGCCAGGAGGCCTTCCCGGATTGGCATAGACAAAGTGTCCCGTGCTGGTTACTGATCTCAATGGCTCCACCATGTCCTCTGTGGCCCCCATTCCTTTTGTCCTGTTTGTGTTTTTATTGGATGGCAGCCTTCCCATCTCACACTCTCTACTTCAGTCCCCTACCCTGAAACAGGGATGCCGGCATATTAAATAAGATAATTGAATTGGAACAAACTTCTTCTTTAAGTCCAGGCAGTGTAAAGCACTGGCTGTTCTTCCAGAGGATACAGACTCAATTTCCAGCACCCACACTGTGGCTCACAACACTCATAACTCCGGTCCCAGGGGCCGAATGCCTTCCTCTGACCGCCACAGATACCAAGTATGCGTGTTATGCAAAATATTCATGCCATAAAATAAAATTCTTAAAATCTACTTTTTATATAAAGTCTCACCGTGGATGACTGTGCTGGCGAGATGGCCCAGTGCGCAATGTGATATTGCCAAGCCTGATCCCCAGGACCCACACTGTGGAAGGAGAGAAATGACTTCCACAAGTTGTCCTTTGACCTCCACACGTGGTCTGTATCACACCCACATACAATAAATTAATTAATCTTTAAGAGGTATCTGAAATGGGTGGGCAGTTAAAAGACCCTTGCTGCTCTGAGATGCGGCCACAGTGAGACCCGGCACTAACAAACATCTGGGACATAAAACAAATCTTTCTTTCTTCAAAGAACAGCTACTAACATGTCCCCTTCCGTTTGGTTGGTTGGTTTTTGGGGACAAGGTTTTGTTGTGTGGCTTTGGAGCCTGTCATGTAACACTCTCTGTAGACCAGGCTGGCCTTGAACTGACAGAGATCCACCTGCCTCTGCTCCTGAGTGCTGGAATTAAAGGTGAGCACCACCACCACCGCTCAGCTTAACACGTACTTTTTTAAAGATCTATTTTATCTTTATTTAATTTTACGTGCGTGTGGATGAGCACGTACCTTCAGATGCCAGAGGAGGGCATTAGATCTCCTGGCTACTGTGAACCACCTGATGTAGATGCTGAGAACTGAACCCGGATCTTCTGAAGAGCGGCAAGTGCTCCTCACCACAGATCCGTCTCTCCGGCCCCTAGAATATGCTCTTAAAGCACAGATGCAGCCCTTTGCATGCAGCATCCAGTCCCAGATTCAGAGACAACCGGGACAGAATGGGGAGTGGCTGTGCCCTTGGCTAGCAAGCACTTGAAGGCTGCGTGGACTCTGCATATGCTCTGTGGTGAATGGAAACACAGTTGCCAGATGTTCTTCTTTTTTTCCGGTTTGTGTATGTGTTCATGCACACGTGTGTGTGTGTGTGTGTGTGTGTGTGTGTGGAGGTCAGAGGTCCTACATCATTTGCCTCCACCTATTGCTCCCCATCCGTTCTTCTTTTTGCAAATATGTCTTTAATTTTTTTTTAAAAAAATCATCCATTTACCATGTATGGGTGTTTTGCCTGCACTTGTCTGTGAATGCAGTGCCCAAGGAGGCCAGAAGAGGGCGTCCGATCCCCTGGAGCTGGACAGTTGTGCGCCATCAGGTGGTTGCTAGAAATTGAACTCAGGTCCTCTGGAAGAGCAGTCAGGATTCTTAACCCCTGAGCCATCTCTCCAACCCCACTACCTCTTCTTATGACATTTAATTATTTTTAATTTGCGTGCATGTACATGGGATGGGGCTGAGGGGATTCATCCCAACAGGACAATTGTAAAAATGAATTCTGTCTGCATTCCACCAGGTGGGTCTGAGGAGCACATTCAGGTCAAACTCTGCAGCAAGCGCCTTAGCCACTGGGCTTCTCATTGATCCTCCTTGTTTTCTGTTCAGCCTCCCACTGAACTCACAGATTGGCTAGCCTGGCTGCCAGCCAATCTGTCACCATCTCCCCAGTGTTGGGATTTAAAGCACAAGAACCATTGTGCCTCTTTGTTTGTTTTCTGTCTCTCTGTGTGTGTGTTTTAACCAGGGCACTGGGGATTGAACTCAGATTTGCACAGCAAGTGTATTACCCATCGAACCATCCCCCAGACATTCTTAATTAACATCTGTTAATTAGTGCCATCTGCCCCCTCCCTGAAGCTCTGCTTATTATTGTCATTAAATACCCCTGGCCGCTAAGTCATGCATCTAATCTTTACCCCCAAGAAAACTGGGCACAGACGTTCCAGCTCAGAGTGCAATGTCACGGGGAAGGAGTGTTCCAGGGAGCAGATCTCAACTGCTGTTGGGCAGCAGAAAGTGGACGGTGTTGGTCATGGCCCAGTCAGCCTTGGCCTGAGGGAAACCCAGAAGGTAAGCCAGAAGAGGGGCGTTTGGGTTGGATCTTGAAGACAAGTAAGAGTTTCTCAGAAAAAAGAAAGATATGGGGAAAGACATTTACTCCATCGTTACCATCTTTGGAGGACTCCAGAGAGCCCCACCCAGAACAGGGTGACACTGGGGACAGGAATGAGTCAGACGCAGACTGGGCTCCCCCGGGGATTCACCCTATGCTGGGAGGGAGAAGCAGGAAAAATGGACAAAATATGGGTGAGGGAGATAGGTAAGACAATGGACGCCCGGAGGATGTTAGAGAAGGGGGGGGGTAGGAAGAGATGCCTGGGCTTGGAACCAAAGAAGTGGAGCCCTTGGGTTCTTGGGGTGCTTGGGACTATGGGGAAGAGTGGGTTAGTCCAGATAGGGACCAGATTGCTCAACCCCACAGGAGAGGCCCCTGTGCCTGAGGGAAGGAGCCCTGATCCCAGTCCCAGAACAGGTTTGGTTCGGTGGAGAGAGCATCATTCATTCTCTCTAGTAACATTCATGTTCTCTCTCCCTCTGTCTCTCTCTGCCCCCCTCCTCTCTTCTTCCTTCCCCTTCCTGTTCCTTCTTCTCTTCCTCCTCCTCCCTCCACACCTACTCTTCCTCCAAACCACAGAACATTCTGGACCCAGATCTCACAGCCGAAGGTCATGGGAAGCAAACCCCCATGCTCCTAAAGCTCTGGCGGGACCTCTCCAAGGTCCAGCCCCCTCCCCACTTAGCCCATTCTGGTGAGAGCCCCCATGGAGAACCCCCATGCACCCACCTTCCCTCTCAGAGGACCCTGGCAACAGGCCTTCCCCCTCCCCCGGGGACATTTCTCAACCCTGATTAATCACTGGGGCGGCCCCAGGGAGGAGGAAGGAAGATCTCTATGGCTTACCATAAAGAAGGCCAGGCGCCCAGCTGCAGGCCGCTGGATCTGCGCCCAAGGCCATGAAGCTGGGACTCCCCTTCGTGTTGCTCTCTCTGCTGGCAGGTGAGAAGCCCAGCCCCGTGCCCTCCAACCCCCTGCTACCCTATGCAGTGTCCTCTGCCCTCTGGATTCCCTAGCATCCTCCTCCTGAAGCTCTTTCCAGCCTGTTGGTTCTGACCCCTGTGCCCTCCCCTGCACCCCAGGCCACTGTGGAGCCGACACCCGCACCGTGGGAGCCCGGGAATGCCAGCGCCACTCTCAGCCCTGGCAGGCGGGCCTCTTCTACCTCACCCGGCAGCTCTGCGGAGCCACGCTCATCAGTGACCGATGGCTCCTCACAGCTGCCCACTGCCGCAAGCCGTGAGTGTCCAGGGCTGGGAAACAGAAGGGGAAGGGCTGAGGTAAGGGGCTGGGGCCTCGGAGTTGGAGGTAGGAGAGGTCTGACACCAGACCGGGGTTCTTAGGGACCTGCTCAGACACCTTATTCTAAGACCCAACAACTAGGCTCTTCAGGGTCTTGCTGTGTAGTCTTGGCTGTGCTGGAACTTGCAAGGTAGACCAGACTGGCCTGGAACATAGATCCACAGACATCCGCCTCTCTAGAGTGCTGGGATTACAGGCATCCTAGATCAACCAGGAATTCAAGATCATCCTCAGTTACACTGAAAACTCTAAACCAGCTGGGACATGTGCGACTCTCTCAAGAAAAATACAAGAGAGAAAAGGGAAGAAGGAAAGAGTGATGGAGGGAACACAGAAGAGAGGAGGAAGGGAAGAGAATAGCCATGGGAGGGGGCCAAAGGGAATGAAGAAAGTCCTAGAGAGACAGACACGAGGAGAGAGAGGAAAGACAGAAGGAAAAATTACAGAATCCTATAGTCAGAAATTGCTAATTTTTTCAGCCAGTGTTTGGAACACAGAGAATTCTAGAAGCTTAGACTGATGGACATATAAATCTGGTGGGTTTCATGTCCCAGAATCCCACCACTGCAGAATGTTATGGACCAAGAGGGCTTCTCTCAGGAACTCAAGCTGTGGATGCTTAACATTTTCTAAATCAAATGTTTACAGACTGCTAGACTGGTGAGACTCTTGCCTTCTTGTCCTAGAATGCTGGGAGTCTAAGACCTTTGACCATTAGGTTTAATGCAGACAATTCTAAAATCCTGGAGTTTGTTTTTCAGACAAGATTTCACATAGCCCAGGCTGGCCTTGAACCTGCTATGCAGCCAAAGATGGCCTTGAACTCCTGTTCTTCTGACCTCCACCACCTGAGTGCTGGATGACAGGCCCTCATCCAGGACTAAGGCCTCAGATGTTGTGATGAAATAAGATGTAGAATATTTAGAAGCGTGGATCTATACAGTTCCCTAAGTGAAGCACCGCACAATCCCAGAAGCCTTAGGTATTAGACTCTTAGAATTCTAGCATATGATTCTTGGTGTTCTAGGGTCCTGGACCCCATGGGGTGAAAGAATTCTCTGTTCATTGCCCCGGCCAAGGTCACCCAGGCTGTTCCAACATTCTTGCCAGAAATTTTCCAATATGCATCCCTCCAAGAAGGGTACCATCTTGGGCGGAGAGAGTGATGTTTGATTTAGTCCCTGAGATAAGAGGAGAAAAGGCAAGGCTGTGCAGATGGAGGAAGAATCAGGGAGGCTAGGTGGCACGAAAGGGTTAACTTCTGCCCCCCGGGTTGTCAGAGAGGGGTAGGCACAGAAATAACACCGCACACTTCCAGATCCTGAGTTTTCAATCATCACCATGGAAGGTCGGAGGTTAGGCTACACGGAGACCTTAGAAAGTCCCCAAATATTGAAAGCACAGACTCAGACCAGAGCAAGTTTTTTTGGGTCACAGCAAGAGAACCTGGGTTAGATCTGAAGAGGAAATGTCTGGGCGATAAAGGATATTATAGGTGGGAGTGGCTTAAGGCCTCTTGGAAAACCTGGAAATTGTCCATGTCCCATCCCCTCCACACACACTCTAAAAACACTTAAAACCACCTCCGCAGAAGCCACCAGACCTGTGGGGGCAGGGGTGGGGTCCCCATGCATCCACAAGGTTCTAATGGACCCAGGTCACCACTGAGGCCCCAGGTGGGGTAGCAAAAAAAGGTGGTTGACTCCAAAAAGTGGGCTAAGAGCCTCAGAGAGGGTGTGTGGTTGTGGAGAGGCACACAGTGTCTTGGAGGGACTGAGGCACCTGTCCTCACAGGTACCTGTGGGTCCGCCTTGGGGAGCATCATCTGTGGCAGTGGGAAGGCCCTGAGAAGCTGCTTCTGGCCACGGACTTCTTCCCCCATCCTGGGTTCAACTCGGACCTCTCTGCCAATGACCATAATGATGACATCATGCTGATCCGGCTACCCAGGAGGGTCCAGATGAGTGCAGCTGTGCAACCCCTCAACCTCAGCCAGAGCCTGCCGTCCGTGGGCTCCCAGTGCCTTATCTCTGGCTGGGGCAGCGTGTCCAGCTCAAAACGTACGGATGTGCCTTTGAGCCTCACTCCTTCCTAACCATCTCCCTCCACCTGTCTTCCTCTTCCTCCTCCATTCCTCCTTCACATCCTCCTACTAATCTCTTCTTTTCCCTTTCCTTTTTCTGCTTCCTCTTCTTCCTCCTCCATCTTCTTCCTCTTTTCCCCTTTTCCTCTTCCTTTCCTTCTTTCTCCTCTCCCCTTCTTCCTCCTCCTTTCCTCCTTCTCCGTTTTTTATCCTCTTCCCATCCTCCTCCTTTCTTGCCTCCCAAGCCTCCTCACTATGGGATATGTTAGCTCCCAGCCTCGCCCCAGGTTCAATGAGAGACCTTGTCTCAAGGGAATAATAAGTAGAGTGACAGAGTAGGGGCCCAATGGCCTCCTTTGACCTCTGTATACTCATACACAGCTGTGTACGCTCCAATGTGTGTATACCACATACACACACACACACACACACACACACACACACACACACACACACACACACAGAAAGTTCAGGGCAGGGTATGGTAGTGTATGTCTTTAATCCCAGGACTCGGGAGGCAGAGGCAGGCAGATCTCTAGGAATCTGAAGCCAGCCTGGTCTACATAGAAAGTTCTACCCAAGGCTTTATAGAATCTGTCTCAAAAAAAGTATAAACAAATAATAAAATTCAAAGAATGGCTAAAAGGTGCTCACACTCTCAAAATAGCATCACTTGGCAAGATCAAATTATACAGAGACTACACTCCAGGGATTTCTGTCTGCAAGAAACCATGTACTCCCACTGTGCTGTCTGCTTCCTGTTAACGCCTCCCAACCCTTTTCTCTGTGTGTCTGCCTTGCCATCTGTCTCTGACAGTGGTTTTTCTCTCAAGGGTGTCCATCTCCCTCCCTGGTCTCTGTTCACCCCCCCCCCTGTGAGCTACACGCACGCACATGCACGCATGCCCCCACATGCATGCGCACAAACACATCTTCCTATTTCTGGTCTTCTCTTCCTTCTGGTCTTCTCCCCCTCTTAGACATCTGTTCTCCAACCCTGTGACTGGGTTGATATCTCTTACCTCTGTCTTTGGATCTTGGCCCTGTGTCTCTGTAGGGGTCCTGGGGAAGGAAGGGCTGTAGGGAAGGTTCTGAAGGGTGCTGCCTGGGATTTTGGGAACATCCTCCATCCTCTTCCTTCTTCCCCAACAGTACAGTACCCAATGACACTTCAGTGCGCCAACATCAGCATCCTGGACAACAAGCTCTGTCGCTGGGCGTACCCGGGCCACATCTCTGACAAGATGCTGTGTGCTGGCCTGTGGGAGGGTGGCCGAGGATCCTGCCAGGTGAGCCACCCCCTGCAGGAAAATGGAGGCCTTTTTCCAGACCTTAGGGCAGGAGACGCCTGGAGCCACAGACTCCAGGACCTAGGGAAGAAGGGTCCTGGGGATCCAGGATAAGCCCTGAGTGATTCTGGGAGCCCAGGATGCTACATGATGGGGTGGGGGTAAGGTCTGTGAGCCTTTATTCCTTGGTCTGAGGGAGGGGAGACTGCAAGCCAAGCCTCCTGAGTGTTGAACAGCAGAAAACCGGAGGCTTTCTCAGAAGAAGGAAGCTTCGATTCCCATGAACAGACCCAGCTAACAGCTCTGCTCTCCACCTTGCACAGGGTGACTCTGGGGGACCCCTGGTGTGCAACGGAACCCTGGCGGGTATAGTGTCTGGGGGATCTGAGCCTTGTTCCAGACCCCAGAGACCCGCTGTCTACACCAGCGTATGCCACTACCGGGACTGGGTTCAAAAAACCATGGAAGAAAACAGTCTATAGTAAGGACAGACAGGAGAGGAAGATGGATTCAGGACCTCCTGCTTCTGCATCACAACTCTGGACGTTGAAATTCCCCCCCCCCCCCCCCCACTTTTCCACTCGGACTCCACCGCTTAGGCTCCGCCCAAGACTCCACCCACTTAGGTCATCTGACCTCTCGGGTTTTGCTCCCAGGCAAATAAATTATAAGACCACGCCTCCTCTAAGCCCAAGAGACACGCCTTCTTTACCCTTGACCCAGACTGACTTTAATAACTACTCTCTGGAGTAGCCCAACCCTCACGATCACCGCCAAGAAATATCTTTCACTAAGTAGCTGCATCACTCCAAATTCTACCTTATGGGATTTCTTCTCCGGTCTCCACCCTGCTTAGCCCCGCCACCGGTGATGTCAGGACTGCGTTAACTCCGCCCACGTGGATTTCTGAAGATTTTGAGTTCTGCCCAGGCTGTGTCGTGGGTTTGACTCTTGAGAGAGGATGATGGGGGCATTGATCTCTTCAGAGTCATAGTATGAATTAGAATAAAGCACTGGGCGGTGACTTCCTATCGTCTGTGATATGTTAGATGAAGGGTACTCAGAGGTGGGAAGGAAAGGGCAAATGAGGGAACCGACACCAGCCGAACCTTTGGGCTAACCCTAACAACAAGCCTATTGCAGCACTTTGGGACTTCAGCCAGGGCTCGTCCCGCCGCCCCAGGGGGAAGGGGAAACCAGGTCACAGCGCCACCCTAACCTGCCTACCCAGATGCCCCGGGACGACTGCTGATCCACCCTCAAAGTCCCCAACCAGAACACATGCCTTCCCCACCTTCCACAAAACTCATTTCCGACAGAAAACAGTCCCCTGCTCCCTCTGACCCTGGAGAACACCCCATTTCTCCTCCTTCAGATTCAGCCTCCACCCTAAGTCTTAGGGCTCCACATCTTAGCCCTTCTTCCTCAGATCCAGAGGTTCAGACGAGGTATTCAAAATTCAGATCGTTTCCCTCGGACTCAGGGATTCAGGCTCCACCTTCCTCCCTCACACTCGGGTCCAGGCTCCCGCCCATCTCTCTCAGACCCAGATACCAAATACCAGCCCTCTTCCCTCGAACCCAAAGGTGCAGATCCAGCCCTCCTCTCTCAGACCCAGAGGTCCAGACCCTTCCCTACTCCCTCAGATGCAAGGATCCAGACCCTAGTCTCCTCCCTCAGACCCAAGAGAGCAGATTCCAGCTGCATCCCTCCCTGACCCAGCTCTTTCTGTCCTAGTCCGGGGGTCGGTGCATAGTCCCTCCAGTCCTCACCTGGGCTTCGGAGACTCCAGCCCCTCCTTCTAAAGTCACTCCAGCCCCCGCCCTTCCTCGCGTGCTTGCGGGCTCAGCCGCACTGCGGCCAGGTGCGGGCAGGAGGCGGGGCCGCGGGTGGGGCTTCCTAGTTAAAAGGCTGCAAAATCGTGTACCCAACACAGAGAAGGAAGTCCGGGGGCCTCTTCCACCAGTCCGAGTGACCCCGCCCCCTGCATTCTGGAAGGTGAGGCGCAGAGGTCCCCAGACAAGCGTAGGGATCTCCCCCTCCCCTGAGCCCAGGACCCCCAAGCCTCACATCCTTTCCCTCAGGATTTTCAAGCAGGCCTCCCAGCTCCCTCCTCCCCAGGAGGTTAGAGTCACAGCCTCAGATCTTTCTCCGCCATCCCACGAGTGGATCAGAGCTTTTTTCCTTAAGAATGTCGGGATCCTAACCAGGAAGCTGTCCCCCACAAGAAAATTCCTGGATCTAGAGCTCTGTCCCAGCTTCCTCTGTCCCCCAACTCCATCCTCCCGGCAACACCTCCTTCCCCTGGTTCTCAAAACAAGATCTCAGGCTCCTCCCTCCGCCGTCCTCTCAGCTCCACCCTCTTCCTCAGAGGCCACCATGGGACGCCCCCCACCCTGTGCAACCCAGACATGGATTCTTCTGTTTCTGCTGATGGGAGCGTGGGCAGGTGAGGTGAATAGGTGCTACCACCCAGGGCTTTTGGTGGGGTGGGTTACTGAACTCTGAGCGAGCTCCTGCTGGCATGAGGGTGCATGTGGTGGTTTGGGGGACTGAGGAGCTTTCTTGGACGTGAGTAGAGGTGGCAACATGCGGCAGGGGTAGTGGGCTGAGTTTTCCGTAGGTGCATGACCGCAGAAGAGACTCTTACGTCCTGCCAGTCAAGGAGTGGAATTTGAGTGTGGGGACACATAAAGACCCATCTAGATGTATGGGGAAGGATGGTGAGGGCTGCGCCTAGTGTTGATGATTCTCAGGTCTCAATGAGTTTACATGTGCGGCCACGTGGCCGCGTTCCTATGGATGCCAGGGCCTCATCTGTTGAAGTCCAAAGAGATGGCATGCAGAGGAACTGGCCTGCGTGTCCATATGAACCCACAGTGGTTTTCCTGGCCCTGGCTCTGCCCCCAGAGGGTGGCAACCCACCCTTCTCCCTCATGATGCAGGACTCACCAGAGCTCAGGGCTCCAAGGTCCTGGAGGGTCAGGAGTGTGAACCCCACTCCCAGCCTTGGCAGACAGCCTTGTTCCAGGGACCGCGACTGGTCTGCGGGGGTGTCCTGGTAGGAGACAAGTGGGTCCTCACAGCAGCCCACTGCAAAAAACAGTGAGTGGAGGGCCTGGGCAGAGGTGGGTGGTACTGGAGGGAAGGGGTGAGGGCTCTCCTTGAGGAAGAGGAAGTTAGAGCCTTGGGTCGGAGGGAGGAGGGTTAGGGAGGATCACTGCATCTAAGTTAGACAGGCTAGGACCTCCTGGGCTCGGTGGTGGAAGAGAATTGGGTTCTGAAGGAGAAGGGTTGGAGAGACCACCTACATACTTCCAACTCCTGCCTGGGTTTCAACCTCCACCGCCCACCCCTGTGCAGGAAGTACTCAGTGCGCCTGGGAGATCACAGCCTGCAGAATCGAGATGCCCCAGAACAGGAGATCCAGGTGGCTCAGTCTATCCAGCATCCTTGCTACAACAATAGCAACCCAGAGGATCACAGTCATGATGTAATGCTCGTTCGAATGCGCCGTTCAGCAAACCTTGGGTCCAAAGTGAAGCCCATCAAACTGGCCAATCTGTGTCCCAAAGTTGGCCAGAAGTGCGTCATATCAGGCTGGGGCACTGTCACCAGTCCTCGAGGTAATGAGCTGGGCCCTTGCTCGGAGGGTGAAGAGAAGGCAGGCAGCCCGGTGGACCTCAAGCCTTGCAGACCTCCTCTCCCAGCACACCCTAATGGGTAGACATGAAAGAGGAAAGTGACCACTGGCATTAAGTTTTATGGAGGAGGGGAGAGAATGTTGAGGGAGGGGGCAGGATTGCAAGTAAATTGTTTGCCGAGCAAGGGTGAGGACCTGCGTTCAGATTCCCAGCACCCACGTTAAAGCCAAGTGTAGCCCCATGCGCTGGTAACCCCAGTGCTGGGAGGTGGAGATAGGTGGATCCTAGGGTTCATTAGCCAAGCGTAGCCTAAAGGGTGAGATCCAGGTTCAATGAGAGACCCCGTCTTAATGCATATATGTAGTATAGACACTGTTTGTTTTTAAAATCATATTTATTTATTTGTCTGTATATGTATGCACACATGCAAAGGTCAGAGGGCAGCGTGTAGAAATCAGTCCTAGGGGTGGAACTCAGGTTGTGAGACTGGACAGCAAGTATCTTCACCTGCTGTGCCACCTCGGCTGACCATGGTGTGCTCTCATGACCGCAACACTGGGGAGATAGACAGACAGCCGGATCCCTGGGATGCTCTGGCCAGACAGCCTAGCTGAACTGATGGCTCAAAAAACAAGGTAGAATACATCTTGAGGATCAACGCCATTGGTTAACTGCTCAACACACGAACACACTCATTCACCTGGGCCCACATTAGAAACCTTGAATGATAGATACTGGAAAGAGATTAAACAGGTTGATACTGTTAAGTAGAATTGGAAGAAAGAAAAAAAAAAGTCCTTCATGTTGCACACACTTCCATTGTATAGAACTTTGTAGACACTCCCTAGCAGACTCAAGCACAAGCTCCAGCTTGATCCCATCCTTCTTCTCCACTCCCCCTCATCACCACCCAGCCTCCATGATCCCAAGGAGTCCAAGCACAATTCATGGAGACAATGGGGCACTCCAGGAATTGGCGGTGCCAGAAGTCAGGTCCCTACATGTCTGACTTCTATGGAGAGAGTCTGACTTGAAAATGTACGCTGAGGAACTGACTGGATCTTTCCATCAGCCCTGGGGGAACCACTTTCCACCCCAGGCTCACTTTCCCCAGTGTGGCTAGGGATTCCGCATCCAGTTGGCAGCAAGCGCCGTGAAGGCTCTGTTTTCTTTAGTTCTATTACATTTTATTTATTTATTTATTTATTTATTTATTTATTTATTTATTTGTTGTGTGTGTAAATAAGGCTGGCCTTGAATTTGCAGATTCTTCTGTTTCTGCTTCCCAAGATCAGGTATTAAAAGTGTCTGCCACTACTCCTAGTCCCATCTGTTCCTGGTGCTTGGAAGTTCCCTGGAACCCTGTAGAGGCTTGGTAAACTTTCCTGCATGGATGAATGAATGAAAAAAAATGAATAAATGCATTCTGACCCCTTCAAGGAGCATTTGTGGGGGTCACATGGCGAGCAGACAGATTCCAGATCTTTTTGCTGTCTTCTCCCGAAAAGGGATTAATAGCAAAGTTAATTGTAATTTCAGTCGTTAATTTGTTATTAGTATTAGAGATTGGCAGAGGGCCTAGCACTTGTTAGGGAGATGCTCTTGCTGTGACAGAAAGTTGAGAAGGGCGAGAGGATAGGAAATCTGGTGAGGGAGCGCAGAACTATCTGATCAGGTGCTCAGGCGGGGGAGCACAGAACTATCCAGTCAGGTGCTCAGCTGGGGGAGCACAGATCTATCCAGCCAGGTGCTCAGCTGGGGGAGCACAGATCTATCCAGTCAGGTGCTCAGCTGGGGGAGCACAGATCTATCCAGCCAGATGCTCAGGTGGGGAGCACAGATCTATCTGGTCAGGTGCTCAGTCGGCTGGGGGAGCACAGATCTATCCAATCAGGTGCTCAGCTGGGGGAGCACAGATCTATCCAGTCAGGTGCTCAGCTGGGGGAGCACAGATCTATCCAGTCAGGTGCTCAGCTGGGGGAGCACAGATCTATCCAGCCAGGTGCTCAGCTGGGGGAGCACAGATCTATCCAGTCAGGTGCTCAGCTGGGGGAGCACAGATCTATCCAGCCAGATGCTCAGGTGGGGAGCACAGATCTATCTGGTCAGGTGCTCAGTCGGCTGGGGGAGTACAGATCTATCCAGTCAGGTGCTCAGGTGAGGGAAAACAGATCTATCCAGTCAGGTGCTCAGGTGAGGGAGCACAGATCTATCTGGTCAGGTGCTCAGGCAGCTGAGGCAGGAGGAGCCCATGGTCAATGTCAGTCTAAGCAGCTTACCGAGATTCATAAAATAAAAACTGTGATGTGACATGCACACTTTGTCACCCCAGTACTTGGACGGTGGTCACTCAGCTACACAGAGAGCTGGAAACCAGCCTTGGCTACATAAGACTGCCCTCAAAAGAAACAAAATTAAGGGAAAAGAGGATTGGGAATGTAGTTCAGCGATACAGGACCTATCTAACATGCATGAGGGCTTTAATTCAGCTTGTATTCTCTCTCCTTCTCCCTCTGCCCTCCCCCCTCTTTCTTTCTCTCTGCCCCCCTCCCCCATACACAATCACAGGTGTGGACAGACAGATGTACTCAATTAGAGTGTTCAGGAAGGGCTTCTAGGAGGACATGCTGATTGGGAAAAGTAAATGAAACTAAGGACAAGTGGCCTAGCGACAAGAAAGTTGGGAGAGGGCAGAATGTGTCACAGAGAGGTATTCCAAATTCTTCCCCCATCGTCCACCCCTAGATTTAAAGATGACTGAAAGCAAGAAGGAAAGGTGAGACTCGAGGGCTGCTGTCTAGACGGAGGAAGGTGCGCTGGTGTGTGACGTCACGGGCAGACAGGATGGAGGGAAAGGTTCCTGTTTCTCTCTGCCTTTTCCTCCTCAGAGAACTTTCCGGACACCCTCAACTGTGCAGAAGTGGAAATCTTTTCCCAGAACAAATGTGAGAAGGCTTACCCCGGGAAGGTCACCGAGGGTATGGTCTGTGCCGGCAGCAGCAACGGTGCAGACACTTGTCAGGTGAGTGACCTCTGACCTCTGAAGCCACCGGTCACAGTTTAGTGTGGATGGGGGGTAACCCAAAGGAGCTAGTACATAGAGGAGCCAACACGGCAGAGTTCAGAGAAAGCTAGCTACTCCCAGAAGGTCACACAGCGTGGCTTGGGGTTGGAGGGCTCGGGAGCCTTGCTGACCATTGTCAGTGTCCTGCTACTCTTTGTCTATGGTGATAAGCTGTGGGGAAGTGACAGAGGGCGTGGAGGGCAGCCTGAATCTAGGAAGTAGGCAATGCTTTGCTCCCAGGGTGCTTCTCTGGACTGCTGTGGTTTCTGCCACTGAGTTCCCAAAGGA
Source organism: Microtus pennsylvanicus (assembly GCF_037038515.1). Lineage (NCBI taxonomy): Eukaryota > Metazoa > Chordata > Mammalia > Rodentia > Cricetidae > Microtus > Microtus pennsylvanicus. Next base: position 2,012,470 of record NC_134596.1, read on the forward strand.
GGATTTCTTCTGTCGCTGTGTCCTCGGGGACCAACATTGCCTTCCCAGTTGGCCAGGCCGTGGAGTTAGAGACTTCCAAGCCCCTCAATGGCGGTCCATCCTGCCCTCCTGGGATTTGTTTTTCCACAGATGTCACATTCTCTTTCCTGTCAACTGCAGTGTGTCTGTGTCCTTAGGACTTCCTCTGACTCTTTCCTGGAAGCCCCTCCCCCATCACTAATGGTTAGATCTCACAGCAGATCTTTCTTCTTCCTTGGCCAAGGACGCTGTTGTTCCCATCACTGACTGTCCAGCCTAACTTAAAGACCACATCTGTTCCACAGAGATTCCCCCCATGGCCCCTCAGGGACTGGCTCCATGCCTGAGGGAGGCATCTTTCCCTCTGGCTCTATGAGGACCCTGCTCTTTCTTCTGTGCTCCCCAACTGCAGTTTTTAGCTGAGTCCCCTTTTTGATAGTTTAGTGTCTTCTCTATAGACTAGTCTGTGGACACCTGACTCTCTTCCCTCATTGGTCAGAAGTTTGGCTATCACCTTGGAACAATTCTCCACTTTGGAAACTCCACTTTCTCTATCTGGACCATCACATCTTACTCCTATTTACCATAAGAAACCAACCATTCCACCATGCTGAAGAATTGGTTATAGGGCCAAGATATGAGGCTCTTGGGAGAGTGTTTGCCTACCACACACAAAACCCTGGGTTCCACCCCAGCATTGCAGAAACTGGGTGTGGCGGTGAATGCCTGCCATCCCAGGACTTGAGAGGTGGAGGCAGGAGAATCAGAAATTCAGAGTCAATCTCAGCTACATAGGAGGTTTGAGGCACCTGAGCCACAGGAGACTATATCTCAAAAGTTAAATGCTGAGGGGTTCGATGCAAGATGGTTCAGCAGGTAAAGGCACGTGACACTCAAGCCCAGCAGCCCACGTTTGATCCCCAGAACCCAGAGGATCTCTGACCCCCACGTGCCACGCTAGATAATAAATGCAATCCAAAATTTTAAGTGCTGGGTGCAGATGGGAAAGAAACGTGGGCATTCTAAGGCAAATGCAACTCTGTCCCTGTTCAGGGTGACTCAGGAGGCCCGCTGGTGTGCAATGGAGTGCTCCAGGGTATCACATCCTGGGGCTCGGACCCCTGTGGGAAACCCGAGAAACCCGGTGTCTACACCAGAGTCTGCCGCTACGTCGACTGGATCAAGAAGACCATGAACTCCAGGGACTGATCCTGGTGGCAGAGGTGGCAATAAACACGAGCTTTGGCTGACTCCTTGACTGTACTCTGGCCTGTGTTTAGGATGGAGGGAAAGGGCTATAGCTTGCTAGCAGATTTGGTGTCCCTGGTTCCTGTGGCTTCTGTGCCCATTCCATTGCCTGAAACCTTGAGAGACTTGGGCATGGGAGCACATGTCTGTCATTCAAGCACGCAGGAGGCTGAGGCCAGAGGATAGAGAGTTTGACTCCAGCCTCAGTAACATAGTGAGTTTGGGCCAGCCTGAGCTATATGAGCTTAAAAAGAAGAAGCAGGGGAAAAAACAATTTGAGTTAGTGGGAAGAGTTACTCCAAAGGATCAAAAAAAATTAAGAATGTTTAAATATCCAGGGTTCTGGTCTATGGAAGAAAAAAATGTTTTATTTTTTTCCTTCCCCACTTCCTTATGAGACAGGGTATCGTTATACAGGACAGACCAGCCTCAAAATCCAGATTCTGATGCCTCAGCCTCCTGAGTGCTGTGATGGGGGGAGAGGACCACCACGCTTAGAGTCTCCATCATGTCTTAAAAGTTGGTGCTGGGGTTGATCTCCAGGCTCTCCCCATGTCAGGCAACTACTTTGCCTCGAAATCATGTCTTTAGCCCCTAACTGGGGGGTCTAGGCAGAAGCTCTGCTACTGAGTTACACTTATAGCCCCTCACTGGGGGATTCTAGGTAGCTCTACAACTGAGATACACCCACAGCCCTTTTAATCAGAAAAAAAAACCTTTATCATTGTGAGCATGGCGTGTGTGGGGTGTGTGTGTGCGCGCGTGCATGCACACGCACGCGCAGCACACATCATACATGTGGAGGTCAGGTGACCACTTCATGAAGTTGTTTCCCTCATCCCCCCTTTCCATGGGTTCTAGGCATCAAATCCAGGTGAGCACTCACACCCCTGACTCATCTTGTCAACCCCATAGGACTGTTTTTAATACTCTCTACTTCTAGACACTAGGTTGTCCACATTGACTGGAACTTTGAACAGACTGTGCAGCCGCCGCAGGCCATGACTGTACAATCCTGCTGCCTCAGCCGCTCCACAGCTGAGACTGTAGCTCTTCACCACCAGAACTGGCTGTGTTTTCTCATTTGTTCATTTGCTGAGATGGTCTCACAAAGCCCAAGTTGGTCTCGGTTTTGAGCTTGATACATAGCTAAGGATGGCCTTGAACTCCTGATCCTTCTGCTTCCACCTCCTAAGCCATGGGGTGAAACCATGCCTGGCTATACATTTCAGGTTTAATATGACATTCTAATAGAATTTTAAAATGTTTTTATTTTATGTGCATGGGTGTTTTGCCTGTATGTATGCGTATGTATCACACGTGTGCAGGGGCCATGGTAGGCCTTGGACCCCTGGAACTGGAGTTACACATGGTTGTGGTGGGTCCTCTGAGAGAGCAGCGCACTGCTCTTACCCCCTGAGCTGAGCTGTCTATCCAGCCTCTCAACATAATACTTTTAACGTGATGCCTTAACTTTATTCTTTAAGTACCTATGGGTACAATTCTAGCGACATGAATGCTGTGGGGTAACTCACGGCTTTCAGACTGAACTCAAGGCCTGCTCCACGGGGTGAAGTGTGCACCTAGAACTGTAAATCTGGCCAAGAACTCGGGAATTAAAAATAAATAATATTCAGCATTTTTAGCTATTTGTTTTGTTTTTATTTATGCACATTTTCTATGTGTATATGTGGCATCTGTCTGCAGAGGCTGGAGGAAGACACCGGATTCCCTGGAGCTGGAGTTACACAGAGGGCTGTGAGCTACCGTGTAGTTTCTGAAAACAGAACCTGCATTCTCTGCAAAGGCATCAATCCCCCACTCCCCATGCGTGTGTGTTTCTCCGTGTGTCTGTCTCTCTCTTTCTCTCAGTATGTCTCAGGGTTTGCCTGCACATATGTGAGTGCACCACATGCATGCCTGGTGCCTCAGGTTGACAGAAGTGGGCATCGGATCCTCTGGAGCTGAAGTTAAAGATGGTTCTGGTGAGCTGCCATGGAAGTGCTTGGAACTGAACTCAGGTCCTCTTGGAAAGCATTAAGTGTTTTTAATGGATGAGCTATCTCTCCATCCCCAAGAATTCATGAATTTTGTTTTTTGTTTGTTTGTTTGTTTGTTTTTTAAATAAAAAAAGAGAGCCATTGGCCCTTCTCATCTTTTCTCCTTCAGACACATCATAGATTACTGAACACCTAATAATTTCACTGCACTTTGTTCAGGAGACAAAACCTAACCATTCAGGGGCTATTTGGTGTCATGTGGTATGAAACATAGCTGGTCGGGTTGTTTGAGGACAGGGTGTGTGCGTGAACAGGAGCCTTGCACAATTAGATTCCAACTTTGGTTCAGCTTGAAAGAGACCCTCACCCCAGGATCCATCACTATCGTTGGCTTGGCTTGAGTCCTCCTCCATCCCGGTGAGGGGATCTGGCTCCGCTTGCATCCTCCATGGCTACAGCACTCATGTGCAGCTACCCACACACAGAGATACACACACACACACACACATAAATAAATAAATCTTTTTAAAAAATCAGCTACAAGGTCTAAGAAGTATCTGACACATGTCCTGTAGGTCACCAAGAAATGGAACCCTCTTCCTTTGCTGCAGGTTTGGCTCGGTCTCTCTCTGTACAAATGTTTCTCATGCATACCTTTAGGGAATTCTTCTACTTTGCTCTCTCCCACTTTAGAGCAGGGCACCGTGAGATTCGGAAGAGTAAAGTCATTCACCTGAAGTCACAGGGTGAGCAACTCTGTGTTTGATTGACCTGTGAGGCCACGTTCTTTTCTGCCACACCCTGAGGCAGAATGGCTCAGCAGGACTGAGTGTGAAGGAGGTGGCTCTGTGGGTGCCAGATGTTTTGCAAAGTATTATTTATTTAAGTCCCGCCAGCAGATGTGGGCTGGATGCTAAAGAAAACAGCAGTGAGCACCACACACACTTCGCCTGCTCCCAGGACCAGCGCTCAGTCATAAAAGCAGCCTTACTAGTGAAGACGGAGACAGAGTGTCAGACATGCATAGTGACATCTAGGGATTCCAGAATAAACATGTCTTTCAAAACTAGAGCTCTGTTCCTCGCTCCACTGACTTCTCTGCAACAGGGTCTCATGTAGCCCGACTAGACTCAAATGATTGACCTTGAACTATTGGTCTTCCTGCTTCCAGCCTCCCCCGTTCCTGGGATTACAGTCATGAACCACCACACCTGGCTTGTGGAGTGTTTCCAGGGCTCCACAGATTCCTTGATTTGGGAGTCCAAGTTGAGAAGGCTAAGACACCCCGGGGCCAGAGTCCCATGATGGTGTCTGTGTTCTAGCGTCTGACTTGAGATTGGACAGAAGTAAGTACCTTGAGCCTTATTAACTTAGTTTTCACATAGTGTTTGTGTCAGGAAAGCATGGCAGGAATTATCTTTCTGTTGGTTTGAAAGAAAGAATCAAAAGTGTGTCAGGAAGTCATGTTCAGGGGAGCAGGTGGTCATCCCAGCCACCAGAGAAACAGAGGCTGTGGCAGGAGGAACAGACGTTCAGCTATAAAGTAAGTTCAAGTTCAGCCTGGAGGAACAGAGCGAGACATGGCCTCAAAATGTAGTTCAACAGTAGAGCTCCTAGACTCCCCCAGTGAGGGGCTGAGTGTGGCTCAGTGGTGGAGCCCTGCCCAGACTCCCCCAGTGAGGGGCTGAGTGTGGCTCAGTGGTGGAGCCCTGCCCAGACTCCCCCAGTGAGGGGCTGGGGGCATGGCTCTCAGCTTTCTGCTGCAGTTGCCCTGGCTGCTATCAATCATTATGGATGCCAACTCTCTGGAACCATAAGCCAAAACAAAGTCTTTCTTCTCCAAGTCACCTTGATTGTAGTGTTTGGCACAAGAGCAGAAAGGTAACCATGACAAACTCGTGTATTTTACTACTTTACATCTGTTTACCTGCATGCACGTGGGTACCGAGGTGCGTGTGTACCCATGCTCATGCTGAGGAGACCAGAGCAGGATGTCAGGTGCCTTCCTCCATCACTTTCCTTGAGACGGGGTCTCTCAATGAGCCATGAGGTTGCCATTCAGCTCACTGACTGACCAGCAATCTCTTGTGATCTGCCTGTCTCCACCCACCCCCAATAATGGGGTTTCAGGTATGCAAACATGCTCGGCTCTTTATGTGGGTGCTATGGGATTTGAACCCAGGTCCTCAAGCTTGCAAAGCAAGTACCCTATCCCACTGAGCCATCTCCACATCAAGTAATATCACGAATTACTTGATTATTGTTTTTACACAAGTCTGTCAACACCTTGAAATAAAAGGGACTTTACCCAAGTGTGTGTGTGTCTGTATCCTTAACATGTTGGCCAGTCTGGTGCACAGTAGATGCTCGATACAGATCTTTCAAGAGTTTGAGAGATTGGGTATGAAATAGGATATGGGATGAGGACTGGGAAGAAAGCAAGGGCCAAAAAAGACTCGGATTTATTGACTCCTGTGGTTTGTTGTTGGGCTCCAGACAGGCATGCCAACACAGACCTGTTATTCCAACACTTGGACAGAGAGGAGCATCACAAGTGCAAGGCAAGCTGGGCTCTCGAGCTCTGGAGAAGGAGGGAGGAGGAGGGGAAAGAGTCTAGAACCAGATTTGGCTTCATGTTGAAAACCATGTTTGAGTTGGTCTTGTAATCAACACCAAGGTATTAGGAAGGATGAATGTGATTGTCAAGACTGAATAGTTATAACTCAGAAGGATGCTTGGAGGAGTCGAGAGAGGAAGACGTGCCATTGCTGGGTATTCCCTGACCCAGAAATCTAATTGAAAACCCAGATCACTTCAGCTCATTCACAGTGTGTTGACCTGGCCCCTTGCCACTTCTCCTAATGGTCCTAATAAGGTTACCACAGTCTCAGAATTGGCTCCCAGAAAGGGAACACCAGCAGGCAGGATGAAAACCGAGCCACCCTTTGTATTCTTGTGAGACAGTATCTGGTGTGGTCCTTTGAGCCCACCTGTGTAACCAAAGACAACCCAAAACTCCCAATCCTCTTGCTGCCACCTTGTGAGTACTAAAATGACAGGCATGTGGCACCACATCCTGAATTCTGCTGTCTCTTTTTGAGCAAAAGAATTCACCAATGAGGTGCTGTGTGTGTGGCTCAGTGCTAGAGTGTATGCCTAGAATCCTCCAGTGAGGTTCTGTGGGCGTGGCTCAGTGGTGGAGCCCTGCCTAGAATCCCCCAGTGAGGGGCTGGGGTGGGGCTCAGTGGTAGAGCCGCTGCCTAGAATCCCCCAGTGAGGGGCTGGGGTGGGGCTCAGTGGTAGAGCCCCTGCCTACTATCTGCAAGGTTCTGGGTTTGATCCCCCAAACTCTTCCCACCAAAGGAAGGAAGAGTGGAATCTTTTGTAAAAAGAATCAAAATAAGAAAAACTGTTGGGATGGGGGTGGAGATTCTATTAGATAATGTTTGCTGTTTACATTTTTGGTATAAAAACATAATATGTAGAGAGACCTATGTGTAATATGATTAAAGATCTATATGACCACTGGCGAGATAGCTCAGTGAGTAAAGACGCTTGCAACGAGGCCCTGCGTGGTGAAAGGAGACAATTTCTCAAGGTTGTCCTCTGCCCTCCACACGCACACCGTGGTGTGCATCACACAGACCATAAATAATGCAATTTAAATGTTTTTAAATGTGCACGAGGACAGAGACTAGACTGGCATCCATCCTGCGGGTGTTGGGTGTGGAATCTTCTGTTAAATTTTATGCTTGTTTGCGCTGGGAGTGAGCTGAGCCTCGAAGACAGGACTGGACCCAGCGGCAGGAGTTCCAACACATTGGTCATGATCATGGTGTGGGAGCTGGGTCACCCGGAGAGAAAGTTAGAGTTAGAAAACTATTTTTGTGAGGCTCCAAACTGATGCACCTCTTCCCTCTGCACCTGCTCGAATTCTGTTCCAGGGAGCAACCCCTTGACACGGTGGAGCCAGAACGTGCGGGGGCGGCAGCACGAGAGCCACCCTGCCCGGCAGCAGGGCCGGCTGCAGTTAGGAGGGTGGAGAGAGAGATCTGCAGTATCTACTGCTACAGCCGCCTCAGGGATTTCAGATAACTCTAAACTCAGAAGGAAGGCACCCAGAGACAGCTCCACCTATGCCCCAGGGTGCTGGAGGCGGTGCGGGGGCAGGGGTAGTATAAAAGGACCAGCCCTACAGAAAGCTGAAGGCACTGGGGCTCCTGACCCAGGACGGAGCCTAAGCAAGTGAGACACTCCCAGGTGAGAGGGACTTTCAGCCGGGGTGTGCACAAACCGTCCTCGAGACAGGAGACTGAGGAGCAAAGCCTAGGCATCCACCCACAGGATAGAAGGAGAGGAGCTTAGGTGCTGTCCAGGGAGAGGGTCTGAAAGAGGAGAGGGAGCATGAGTCTGAATCCCGGGGTCTGAGGGAGGAGGGCTGGGATATGAACCCCAAGGTCTGAGGGAGGAGGCTCTGTCTAGCTTTCTGAACTCCAGAGAGAAGCAGTCTGGGTCCTGGACTCCCGGGTCTGAGGGAAGAGAGGTAGGACTGAATCTTAGCACCTCTTCTCTCATGTTTCTAGCTCTGGCAACATTTAGCTTCTCATCTGGCAGCCCTGAGCCACTAACACCATGGTGGGAGTCTGGGTCCCTCCCCTGATAACTGTGTTGCTGTCCTTAGCCCTGGAAACTGCTGGACAAGAAGGTGAGAGCTTGCCCAGTGGCCCCAACACCCTGACTCAGAATCTCCTCGCCCAGATTGCTCCTTCACAGGAGGGATGACCCAGTCACTGTGAACCTGTGCTATCTTCTCTTCGGGTCTCGGACAGGCTCCCTGCCTCTGCAGGCTCAGCAGTCTGCGCGGTGATCGTGGGGTTTTCTGAGTGGTCTCGTGCCTCTCCCTCGCCCACTCTCACCTCCTCTGCATGGTTCTCCTTCCTGTCCTCTGTCTTTCCTCCTGAACATTATAGTTCCATCCCTGACTATAAATCCCTGCTTAGTGTCTGTCTCCCGCTGATGCTGGATGCCCATGTGTGTCTCTGTCTCTGTCCAGACCAGGGTGACAGAAATGGAGAAAGAATTATAGATGGTTACCCATGTGAAAAAGGGTCCCATCCATGGCAGGTGGCCCTGCTCAGAGGTGATCAGCTCCACTGTGGAGGAGTGCTGGTCAGCGAACGCTGGGTGCTCACCGCAGCCCACTGTAAAATGGGGTAGGTACCGCAAGGCCTGGCAGGGTGTGTCTGTACTCTCTGGGTCTCTCCCCTACCCCATCCCCCTGTCCCTCTTCCTTCCCCCTCCTCCCCCTCCTCCTCTCCTCTTCCCTCTCCTCTCCTTCTCTGAGCGTCACCCCCTTCTTCCAGTCAGTACACTGTGCATCTGGGCAGCGACAAGATAGGGGATAAGAGTGCCCAGAGGATTAAGGCTACGCGATCGTTCCGACACCCTGGCTACTCCACAAAGACCCATGCCAATGACATCATGCTTGTGAGGTTGGATAGGCCAGTCAAGATGTCATCCAATGTGCAGAAAGTCAACATTCCATCACGCTGTGAACCTCCAGGGACATCCTGCACTGTCTCTGGATGGGGCACCACAACCAGCCCAGAGGGTGAGACTGCCTGAGATGGGGATCCTCCCTGGGTAACAGAAATCCAGATCCCAGCCCTCTACCCTCAGCACCCAACCTACCCAGTCCCTTAGACAGCACTGGCTGATGCCCTCCTCCCCACAGTGACCTTTCCCTCGGACCTTATGTGCTCGGATGTGAAGCTCATCTCCTCCAAGGAGTGCAAGAAGGTGTACAAGGACCTGCTGGGGAAAACCATGCTGTGTGCTGGCATTCCTGACTCTAAGACCAACACCTGCAACGTGAGCCCTTACTGCCCCGCCCCCAGCCCCCTCTGTCCACATCGCCTGTCTTGGCCATGCCACAGGTCCCACCTCCTTAGCTCTCTCACTTTCTGCTGGTCAACAACTGTAGTTCATGCATGGACTGAACGAGACACAGGCCAGTAGTTTAGTGGAGCTGAGAAACGCAGAGGTGGCCATGTGAGTGAGCCTCCTTCTTCCAGCCCAAACTTTGCAGAAGCTTCAAAACTCAGTGACTGATATTGTTTTATTTTTACATTTTTGAGACAGTCTTCCTCTGTGGCCCAGGCTGGTCTGTAACTCACTGTGTAGCCCAGGTTAGCCTGAACTGATGTAACCAAAGCTGACCTAGAACTATGTAACCAAGGCTGATCTCAAATTCAAAGCAATATACCTGTCTCAGATAGATATATACCTGCAAGGGCAGAACTTGCTGCCGTGAACATTTATTGCTAAATTTTTGTCTCTAAGATTTATTTTGAAATTTCTTATGTGTATGAATGTTTTTGCCTGCATGTATGTTAGTATACTGCATGTGTGTCTAGTGCCCAAAGAAGGCAGAAGTAGATATTAGAGCCCCCAGGAACTGAAGTTACAGGAGGTTGTGAGCTACACGTGAGTGCTGGGAACTGAATCTACTCTCCTCTTCAGGAGAAGACAGTGACAGCACTGAGTCCTCTCAGTCTTCCGTAGCCCTGTCTGGCCTTGAGCGCTCTGCAGCTGAGGCAGGACTTGAGATCCCAATCTGGAGTGCTGGTGTGCAGCCTCCACCTCATTTTTTACTCATTTTTTGTGATGACCACTGACATTTTCTGCCTGATCAGATGCCTGACCATGGACTTGGTCCTGGGGCAAGGATGGAGCTGTCCCACTTTCCCCGGGCTCTTCTCATTTCTCTTAGCCTGGTTTTGAACAACATTTTTTTTCCAGCTCTTTCTTTTTATTCCTAATTTTATTTGACTCCCTTCTCTTCTTGCTGTCTCTGTCCTGGACTGGTTTCCATCTCTTGTCTCCCTTTCCTCTCTCCTCCTCCCCTCACGCTCTCTCCGATCTCCCGGTCCTCTCTCCTCTTCTTCCCTCCTGTCTCTCTTGTCTCCTCGCCTCTCTTCCTTCTTCTTCTTCCTCCCTCACTCCTCCTCCTCCTCTTTATCCTCCTTCTTCCCAGCCCCAGCTCTCAGGACAGATGTTAAGTTGCTTGTTGAAGGACTCACTGGTAGGAGACATATTCCTGTCCCTGTGAACTAGGATACTCCCTCTCCCGGGCCAGGACCAGATTCCTGACAGCCCAAGGGTTTCCTTTCCTGACAAGAGGACCTAATGGAACCCAGGTCATCACCATGACAGTATGAATTCCTGCTCTCCCGTGAGTTCCCAGAGGTGATGAGTCCATTAGCCAGGGTGAAAACTGATTCCGTTCAGACAAAGACTGAACTAGATGATGTCTGGGGGTGACCTGGGGGTCACGGAGCTTTCCTCTGAAGCTAAAGCTACCTTCCTCTGTTCCCTATAGGGTGACTCAGGAGGACCCTTGGTGTGCAATAACAACCTTCAAGGTCTGGTGTCCTGGGGAACCTACCCTTGTGGCCAGCCCAATGACCCAGGAGTCTACACTCAAGTCTGCAAGTACACAAAGTGGTTGGAAAACACCATGAAAACTTATCGCTAAGGCACCAGGAGTCAAGCTGTGTGCCTCCAAGGACATGCGTGTAGAATAAGGACACCCGTGGCAGCACCATCAAGTCTTGTCTGACTCCCTTGCCTCCAAGATAGAGCGGATACTCAACACAATGCCAAGCTTATAAACCAACCAGAACCCCAGAAACCTACAAGCACATTAAGTCAAAAGACTAAGAAACCCCAGGACTGCGGAACGTGCCGGAAGTCCAGCGCTTCCTACAGCCCTTTGTTGGACGGTGGCGGTGACTTCGCTGCCTTCACTTATGGCCTCTGATTCAGGCCCTCCAATTCCGGGGAGTAATTAAAAAACAGAACCAAGTTTGGATTCGTTGCATTACTTATTATAGAGGGGAAAACGAATAGAAGCTGTTGACGTGTTCCAAAGTTTTGATTATTTAAATGGTAGGTTGGTTTCTCTCAGAATATTCTGAACACATGAAAAATAATGCCTAGGCTATAACAATCAGCCTCACGCAAGGCGGCTGCTATTGTATGATGTTGAATGGGGATGCAAAGCGTAACAATTGGCTTGAACCGGACATGTCAAGTGGAACACATACAGAATAAAATCCAAGTGATGTTCACGTGTGTGCTCACAGCCTGGGAAATAACGGTGGGGACACTGGAAGCATCGATGGTGGAGGGAGGGAGACCATGAGGAAGAGCTGGCTAAGAAAGTGTAACTGGACCAGCAAGATGGTTCAGTGGACAAAGGTGCTTGCTGCCGTGCCTGAGAGAGCGCGTTCCATCTCTAGGGCCCACAACAGAGAAGGAAATAACTGACTTCTCCATGTTATCCTCTGAACTCCAGATGCGCTATGTCACATATATACCTGCACACACACGCGCACACACACATGCACGCACAAAACTAAATAAAAAGTAAATAAAGTATCTTTAATATTTTTAATCTTTAAGAACATTGTAGCTTGCTTTCAGCCTGGCCCTGATTAGCGGGATGCTTTCCCCCAGTTCTTGGGTTTCTGTTTTCCTTGCGTGTAAGAGGGGAGCTAGAGATGAAGGGGGGGGTAGAGAAGATGGAAGGCAAGTACACACATCACCAAGGTGAAGGGACGGAAAGGGCCTGCATTTCTCTCAGGTGACAGAGGAAGTTTCCAGTGAGGGATGAGCAGGGTGAAACGCTTAGGTCCTCTGGCGGTCATCCAAGACGCAGCATCCAGAAACTGAGGTCCAGAGAAAGGTGGTGGTGAGCAGGCTTCTCCCCAGTGGGTAGGGGAAGAGAGGCATGCTTTGTGACTCAGAGCAGAGGCACACCTAGTCACCTGCCTTCCTTCTCTGGGCAGTGACACCTCAGAACCTGCTGACAAAGGGATGCAGTACAACTGACGGCCTGCCCCTCCTGCCTGCTCTTCCTGTTTCTCTCTGGGAATTTCCTCCCACAAACATCACTTGGGTTCTTCCCATCACTCTTTCTTCAGAGACTCCACTGACTGCGCTCAGTCAGGCAGCCAGAAATGCTGCAGCTACTGTGTACACACACACGCACACACACACACATACACACAAACACACACACATACACACACAAACACACACACATACACACAAACACACACACACACATACACACACACACAAATAGATTGTAGGCGCCACAAGCAGGTGTTTAATGCAAGAAGCTAAGTTCCACAAGCTACTGGTTTTAACTCTAAGTCTACTGTCTGGTCAAAGAAAAACAAAGCCCTTTCCGAACAATCCAACCCAAGTATGAACTTAGGTCTTTGTAGCGCAATCAGACAGACTCTGTAGCCGGGCTCTAGGGCTCCATTGTGACTCTGGGGTTATATATATATATACATATATATATATGTATATATATATATATATGTTTTATTTTATTTCTAAGTGGTTTGTGTGTGTGTGTGTGTGTGTGTGAGAGAGAGAGAGAGAGAGAGAGAGAGAGAGAGAGAGAGAGAGAGAATGAATATTGAAACTGGATGTCTCTATCTGATTTTTGAGACAGTGTCTCTCCCTCTCTAGAGATAAAAGGACTGGCTAGCATGTGAGATCCTTTGTCTCAGTCTCTTCAGCAGTAAGATTACAAACACATGCACAGCCACATGCTGTGTTTTATGCTGGTATTGGGATCCAAACTCAGATTCCTGTGCTTGCACACCCAGCACTTGACCTCTTGAGCCATCTCCAAATCCCTCCCTTGACCTTTGTGAGGTAGGGTCTCACTATATGGCATTGACTAGTCTGGAACTGGCTATGTAGGCCAGGGTGAGCTCGAACTCATAGAGATCTTTCTGTTTCAGCCTCCTCAGTGCTGAGATTAAAGATGTGCACCACCATGCCAGACCCTTTAAATTTTTAAATTGAATGATGGTTTGGGTAGTTTGGAGAGAGGAAAAGCTGATGAGACTCCATGGAACTGGAGCACCAGATTCCCTTGGTATTCTTTAAGTTAGACACAGGTCCAGAAGATGACGGGTCTGGACTTAAGCCTGATAGAGGAGGCCAGGGACTGGGCTCCTGGGTCTGAGGAAGAAAGGGTAGGGTATGGATCTTTAGAGTCGGCCTGAGGGAGGAGTCTGGGGCCTGTGCTGTGTGTCGCGTGTGCAGTGTGTGTCTGTTTCTCTCTCTTGCCTCTTCTCCCCCCTCGTTTCTTGTTAGGTGAACAGACAGGGATTAACAGCCTTGGATGCCAACAAGGATGGCGCTTTCCCTCATGAATGGACTCCATCTCTTGTTTATCGGTGACATTATAAAGAGAAGCATCTTTGAACCCATTAAAATGTGGGGGTCGGCAAGATGCACCATGACAAGTGCATTAGTGGCATGAGGTGTTCCAGGGGTGATGAGCCTGCTTCAGAGGAGGAAATTCATGCCTGGTACTGAAAGCCTGATCACTTGGCTTGGGAGGCCATAAGGCCTGGGGTGCGTAATAGGTGGTAACCTATTGCTGTTTAGTCTAAAAGGCCATGTTGTCAAGCTGCCTTTTAAATGTTTGTATTTATAGCCATAGATTCATGCTGCTCCCAACCTTGACCAGAGAAACCTCTTTCTGCAGTGGGCAGAGATACAGAAAGTCACACATGGTCAAAGAGATGAAAGGAAGTAACTGTGGAGTGGTCAGCCCTGAATGGGACAGCGACATCACTAACTCCAAGGCTCAGAGAACCCTGAGGAAGAATGTGCAAAAGGACATAAGAGGATGAGGCAGCACGCTGTGAAATGCTGTCTTCTGGATATGACTGTCTGGCGTTGCACTTCTGAACACACAGGAAGGATAGTTACCTGTGTAAAAGGAGAAGAAAGAAGGGAGAGTAGAAAGGAGAAAAGAAGAGAGGGGATAAGGTGGGGTTAAGTCAACAAGATCCACCAACATTTCTTTAGGCAGAACCAACTGGACTCAATACCCCACAAAAATAAAAAAAAGGAAAAAAAGAAAGAAGGGGGCATGAATGTGGGGAGGAGATAAGGTGGGGGTGTGCAGAGGGAGCAGGAGGCAGAGTAAAGGGTGGGTATAATCAAGACACCTTGTGTGCGTGTGTGAAGCTATCAAAGATGCTCTTTAAAAAAAACAAGCATGACACGTGCCATGTCAGCGTTGTAGATATTAAATGTCCGGTGCTTGTGAACAAGGAGGGAAAAGAGAGAGAGAGAGAGAGAGAGAGAGAGAGAGAGAGAGAGAGAGAGAGGGAGGGAGGGAGGGAGGGAGGGAGGGAGGGAGGGAGGGAGGAAGGAAGGAAGGAAGGAAGGAAGAAAGAAAGAAAGAAAGAAAGAAAGAAAGAAAGAAGAAAGAAAGAAAGAAAGAAGAAAGAAAGAAGGGAGGTGCGGAGGGATGGCAGAGACAGCACAGCTGGTATTGACCATTAAAAAAGAATGACTTCCTTCTGGTCAAAAGAATGGAATCTGCCTCTGGTCTGGGTGGAGACACGACACTGATCTGCTTTAAAGATTAGAACGTGACAGGCTACTATAGACAACTATCTCCTCAAAGTCAATCCAGATGGACCTGCCAATCATCTGGTCAGGAGTCTACCTCTCAGGAAATCTGATTCACCTGAAGGCATGCTAAGGTGAAGGGAGGAATAATTATCCCCTTAATGAGATCATGAATTTACCCTTCCCAGAAACCCCTCCTCCACGTAGCAGCTCATTGCTGCCAGCCTGCATTTCTGAGTTACTTCTCAATCTTTTTCTTTCGGATACTGGTCAAAGTCCAGGTACGCTTGCCATTCTCTGAAGACCCCTTCCCTTTCCACTTTGCACCTTGCCAGCCTCCACTGCCAAACATGCCAGTAAGAACCGTAACTTTCTTTCTCTGTCTCTCTCCACTAGGCAGCTTGCCTTCCTTTTTAAGACAATATTTTGATTAAGTTTTGATAATTTCATTTACACCCATCCCCCCAAATTCTAATAAAATTATCACCCAAGTCTGTTTTGAAATGTTTTTATTAACAGGACTAACAATTCAAAATAGAAACCCCGGAGGCTGGAGAGATGGCTCAGAGGTTAAAAGCAAGCATTGCCTGCTCTACCAAAGGTCCTGAGTTCAATTCCCAGCAACCACATGGTGGCTCACAACCATCTGTAATGGGGTCTGGTGCCCTTTTCTGGCCTGCAGGCATAGACACAGACAGAATATTCTATACATAATAAATAAATATTAAAAAAACAAAATAGAAACCCCAATTTGGGGGCCTGGAGGGATGGCTCAATCGTTAAAGGCTAGGCTCACAGCCAAAATAAAGAAACCCCAGTTTTTCCAGTCACACCCTGTTGTTTCTCCTCTCTTTTATCCCTGTCTTCTCCTCTCCCTCCCCTAGCCTCCTATCCCTCTCATCTCCTCCCCAGCTCCCCCCTTTTCTCTGCTCACCTCTTCTTCCCCCTCTTGTCTTCCTCCTCTCTACCTCTCTCTTTCTCCTCCCACAGGTAAGCAGAAGCTCTAACACTGAGCTACAGCTGCAGCCTACTGTCTTTCTCCCCATCTCCGTTCCTTCATCCTTTAAGTGGGAGGCTAAGCTCCCACCTCTTGGCGTCATAAAGATGAAATAGTTTCACATGTGAGCAGTGCTGGACCAGCATCAGACACAAGCCAGCAAGAGTTGCTTCTTGCTCTGTATTACTTCCTACCTTTTTCCTGTTTACTCTCATAAAATTTTCCTTTAATTTTTTTATTGAAGATTTTTGACTCAATAGGTCAATTCAGACACTTAATCATGCGCAGTCTGACCAGCGATAAGGATGGGAAGACAATGAAGGTCACTGGCAGATGCATAGATAGGAGGGCTTCGTTCTCTCTTTTAAAGATTTTCTAACCCCACTAATAATATGGGAGTAGAGAGGAGGCAATGGGACAGGAATGGGCATGAGTAGACCACGAGAGACTCAAATCCTATGTGTCCCCTCCTTTCCCCTCACGGAAGATTCCTCCTGGGCCTGTTCACCTTGTGTTGTAGAAAGGAATTGTAAAGAGATGGGCCAAATCACTGCAGTGTTGAAACATGTCCATGTTGGAATACACTGTGTTAGAATACGTCAGTTTGGCTGGGCGGTGGTAGCACGCGCCTTTAATCCCAGCACTTGGGAGGCAGAGGCAGGTGGATCTCTGTGGCTTTGGAGCCTGTCCTGGGCAGTTAAAAGACTAAATTAAACAAACTAGAAACAAGCTGGGTGGTGGTCCACGCCTTTAATCCTAGCACTCGGGAGGCAGAGGCAGGCGGATCTCTGGGAGTTCAAGGCCAGCCTGGTCTACAAGAGCTAGTTCCAGGACAGGCTCCAAAGCTACAGAGAAACCCTGTCTCAAAAAACAAAAACAAACAATCAAACAAACAAAAAAGAATACATCAGGTTAGAGTATAACACATCGGGGCAGGTCATATTAGAATCCTCATACTGGAATGCTGCCATTTTGGCTTGTGGTGGATTGGAATACCTCAGGGTTGGAAGCTGAGTGCCATGCAGTCTCTATCCCTTCCTGTGTGCTTGTGCTTAAGCGATGAACTTCCCTGCCTTGTGCCTGGGTTTTCCTGTCTGCTGCGGGAGTGGATGTGATGAAGGCTAAGGAGTCAGCATTTCCTGAGTTCCCTGTGGATGCACCAGTGAGTCAGCACAGTCCATGCCCTCATGGAGCTCAAGATCCCGTGAAGAAGAGGGACACTGATACAAATGGCTCTGGTCCAGGGCGACACCTGGAAGGAGACACCTGTGGAAGCCCACACAAGAGAATGACTAACCCAGCCGGGACAGGTGGCGTTGGGTGGTGTCCAGCGGAAACTTGATCTAAGACGCAGTGTTCCGGCCAAGACCAGAGGGAGAGGTGGTCCACGGGGAAAGGTGGGGAGAGCTTGAAACACAGAGGAAGCTTCAGAAGCGGAGACTCGGGACACTTGCTGTGCTCTCCAGAGCTGGAGCGCAGAAAGGTGGCAGGGACGGTCAAAGCAGTGTGTAGCCAGGGCGCTCACGGTCCTCCACGCTGGAAAGGAGTAAGTTAAGTTCCCACTGAGTTGGGTTTAAGTGGAAAAGGCCTAGGCACTCTATCTGCCGGGACATGAGACAAATGGGCCTTTTGATAACTTTCCTATTCGAGATTCATGTACCTTTGTTGTCATTCACAGCGGATGACCGAGGTCAGTCCCACGAGCGACTGCAGCAGTGACCCCAGCAGGTCCCGTGTGAGTGGGAGACCACCGTGTGACCTGCTGGGGTCACTGCATCATGGACGATAACACCTTTAATATCTTGAGTTATATAAAGGAACTCCCGATTTTGTTTTGTTTCATTTTACTATACGGGGCCTTCAAACCTGCTAGGTCAATGCTGAACCGCAGAGCTGTGACCTTTTTTCCTTTACATTTTAAGATGGGGTCTCACTCTGAAGCCTCAGCGGGGCTTGAATTTGCAGTATTCTACTGGCTGGGATGACAGGACTATGACACCAAACTCAACCAATTGCTGCTGTGTCTTTTTAGCTGTTTTCTTTCTTTATTTCTTAAGTTTACTTTCAAGGGATAAGTGAAAATTACATATTCTTATGGTATTTCAATAAATGTACACATACAATATGGAATAGTTAAGCAAAACTACTTAACACAGACATGACTTCATATCTTTGCAGTAAGAACACGTAACACCCCTTGATAATGCTGAGGGATGTAACTGAGGAACTTGTCCATGCTGGCCGTGTTCTCAATCTCTGACACACACACACACACACACACACACACACACACACACACACACACACACACTGGGGGATTCTAGGCAAATGTTCTTCCTCTGAGCCACACACACATCCATCACTGTGGGACCCTAGGTAGGGCCTCTAGCAATAAGCCACATCCCAGGCTCCTCACTAGGGAAATTCTAGGAAAATATTCTACCTATGAGCCACATCTCCAGCAAGGGACTACACAATTGCGTCATCCCCAAATCCCTAGTTCTGAAGGTCCTCCGGTCTCAGGCAGAGGCAAAATGCAAGGAGACCCCTCTTGTAGCCTAGTGAGTGACCCAGAAAATGGGGAGTGCCGAGGTGGGTGAAGAACCAGTCTGAACTGGATCCAGAACATGGACACAAGGAGGAGTGAGCGTCACAGAAGTGAGGCAGTGGGACAGGGTTGAAAGGGCAGTGCATTGTGTGAGGGGAACTGACTGTCTGGGGAAGTAGGTGGGTATCAGGGAGATGCTAAGGTCAGGAGAGACCTAGCGTGAAGTGCCAGCTAAGACTTCTTAATCAGAGTGATGGGAACTGAGCAGTACAGGAGATCAGGAGAAGGTCACACGAGGTGCCGTGCCCAGCAATGCTGAGGGGCACATTATTCATGCCTGTTGTTGCTACTGCCTGTTGGCTTCCGAGTATGTCTCCAGTTCCCCTCTGTGTCCCCACACCCTTCCCCAGGTCCCTCCCCCCGCCACCCTCCGTCAGTTTCCTCCCTTGCAGCCCACACTGACCGCTGCCTGCTCTTCCCACACACACCTGCATCTTCTCTTCTTCCCGACTCCTGCTTCTCAGACCCAAGTTCAAAGGCACCTCCCATAATCCTCCCAGTTTGTGATATAGCTCTGCAGGGCTCCCGCTTATCTCTCGTGGGGTTGCTCACCAGTTCCTGCACGTCAGGAATCTTCTCTACCCGTGTGTCTCTGTGTACATGCGGCGTCAGTGAGGCTACATGCCCTCCTGGACCTCACTAACTTCTACCTCATAGCATGCCATCCCTTTTCATACCCCAGGAATAGAACTGCATACCAGGGGCACACACCTTTCCCCAGACAGTACAGGGAAGGAGACAGCAGAGAAACAGAAGATATGTAGAGTCCAGGGGGGCGAGGAGACAGACAGACAGACGAGACAGATGAGACAGAGACACAGTGGCATGGAGAGAAACAGAGAGAAATCAGGAGGGACAAAGACAAAAAGAGATGGAGAGAGATGAAGAGAAATGAGACAGAGATAGAGAGAAAATTAGGCAGAACCAGAGAAATGGAGAAAGAGGCAGACACAGGTAGAAAGGCAAACAGAAAAAGACATAGACAGACAGATAAGCAAAAGCACAGAAAGAAAGACAGAGATTAAAAACATGCACAGAGAGAGACAGACAGAGATAGAAAGGGAGAGGGAAGAAATAGAGGTGCTGAAACAGGCAGAGACAGAGAAAGTCTGAACACAAAAGGACAGAGAAAAAGAAGAGAAAATATCAGAGCAAAGGCTCGAGAGAGGCAAATACGTTTGAGATGGAGCTTCCTCCATCATAGGCAGACACAGGCAGACACGGGGGAACGGGGCCAGAGAAGCTGAAGGTGGGACAACCTGGAGGAGAGGGTCCAGAGCTCGAAAATATTCAGATCAAGGCCCCAGCAAGACTTGTTAGTCACACTGGCACAAAGGGAAGTCCTTGGCATAGCCTGCCACCCTTCTTCCTGGAACTGCTGGGAGTGTGGCCACGTTTCTGGGGACAGACAATGGCTGATTGTTGGACGTCTCTTTCCCCACACTGCTCATCCTCCTTCCCAGCCTGGGTTAGGGGCGGGGGACAGCTGAGTTGAAACACCCTTTCTCAACAGGAGGCTTGTAGCTCCCACTCTCCTGGGGACGTAGAGGTCTTCAGCACCCACAGAGGGACTTACAGGCTTGTGACTCATCCTGACCCCACTGAACCTGGGCAGCTGGTTCCAGTGCCTGAGAGATACAAGCCCAGGAGGAGGTCCTGCGGGTTTCCTAATGGTTACAGGCAGGGTGGTTGTGGAGGTCGGGGCACCACTGACTAACCTGGAAGCAGGCACTAAGCACTCAATCCTGCAAATCTAAAACTAAGAAGGAGCTCCCTTTCTCTCTACCTCCGACCCACAGCTTTGTCTCAACCCTCTTCTTTTAGATCAGGCTCCAGGATCATCTTTCCACTTCAGACTCAAGAGTCCAGGATTCCTCCCTCAGACTCAGGGGTCCAGGCCTCAGCACTTCTCCTTCAGACCCAGGAGAACAGACTCAGCTCCTCCCTCAGGACCCAGATCCAGGGTCACTACAGACCAGAGCTAGGCACTGCCTTCCTCCCTCAATCTGGTCAGGGGTCACCATGAGCAGAGCCATGGGCAGAAGGAATGCATGTGGGAGGCTCGGGTGAAGAAAAGGGTGTGTCTGGCTTCCTCCTGGCTAGGCGACTGGAAGAGAGAGGGGTTAAAAGGAAGCTGCGAGAGCCTGAGAACAGAGCCTGCCTCTTCCTGGGAGACCATAGTGCGAGGCAGGTTCCCGTTTCTACTGCTTAGGGCCCCGCACCCAGGGGTCTCCTACCCTGTGCAACTCGGATCGTAAGGCCACCTTCACCAGCCTGCTCTCTCCCTTCTCCCGTGGAACACCCTGCCTTGCTGACTGTTTCTCCCTCTGGCTTTTCCTGTGATAGGTGGTGTCATTTTTCCTACCTAAGTGTTGGCAGGTACGCTGCTGGCCACAAACGGTAAGACATACGCACTACAACACCTATATAGGGGGTGAGTGAAAGGTAAGGATGGAGCCAAGGTACCAAAGAGAAGTCCCACTGAGAGGAAGCATGTCGGCGACCCCTTGGGACTAACCTCTCTGTTGGCAGAAAGGGAGACCACAGTCCAGGGAGGCGGCAGGAAGGTTGGCTGTGCTTCTTCCCCAGAGCAGCTGGAACCATGGGCATGGTCTACATCCTGCTTTGCATCTGCTCTACAGGACCCTCAGGTTCAGGTGTGGGTTGGGAAATGAGAAACCAGGAGGTGAGAAGGGGGCAGAGATCAAACAAGGGCAGGAGGAGAGGACAGGACAGGACAGGACAGGGAGGACAGAGAGGGTGAGGAAGGAGCAGGGCGGGGACCTGACTAACACAATCATTGCCTTCCCCACTCCAGGCAAGCATGGAGAAGCTGGTGGTGAAGATGCTGGCCATGTGTTTGGCTCTTGCTAACCCAGGTGATAAAAGGATCATAGAAGGGGGAGATGGTGTGTGGGTGGATGGGTATGGTTGGCAGATGGTAGCTGAGGGCATCGGGATGAGCCCTGAGAGGACTGGCCAGGGAGAAGTCTGGAAAGGGGGTTTGAGGACGGAGATGCCTAGGCGTGGTGGCACATGCCTTTCACGCCTTCAATCCCAGCACTCGGGAGGCAGAGGCAGGCAGATCTCAGAGCTGGAGTCCAGCCTGGTCTACAGAGTGAGTTCCAGGACAGCCAGTAGTACACAGAGAAACTCTGTCTTGAAAAGCAAAACAGCAACAACAAAACAAAAAAAGGAGGAGTGGAGAGAGGTAGAGTAGAGGGATGGGAGGCCGGACTGGAGGCGAGGATGGGGTTGGGGACCGGCTGGATTGCGGTGCGTCTCAGGAGGGTCTAGGCTCTCTGAGCTCTTCTCTCACTCAGACCCTCTTTCTCTCAGCCTGGACGGAGGAGCAGGACAAGGTGGTACACGGTGGCCCCTGTTTGAAGAACTCTCATCCGTTCCAAGCTGCCCTCTACACCTCAGGCCACCTGCTGTGTGGTGGGGTCCTCGTTGACTCACAATGGGTGCTCACAGCTGCCCACTGCAAAAGACCGTGAGTGTCTCTTTCCTGGAGAAGTGAATGGAGGGGGATCCAGAGGGTACCGGGTACGTGCAGACTTCAGGAGGGAGGCAGACCTGAGCACTCACCATCCTGTAAGCACATTTGATCAGCCAGGGTAGTCATGATTCCAAGACCCTGAGGGATATCCAGATTTGCTGATACTTAACACTCTTGCAAAAAAACAAAAATTATGCGACTCTTGCAAAAAAAATAATAATGAGACACTTGTGTGTAGTCTATGGATACCCTCGCGGGAGCTAGAAAGGAGGTGGTGATGTGATGCAGGAGCCGGTGGAGTGATTGCCCTGGGTTCCATCCCAGCATCTCCCAAACTGGGCCCGATACAGTACCACTGTAGTCTTCTCGTTTGAGAGATAAGGCAGGAGAACCAGAAGCACAAGCTGATCCTCAGATACACAGGGAGCTTGAGGTCAACTTGGGCTACAAGAGACGTTCTCAAAAAACAAAAGCAGGAGCTGGAGCAATAGCTCGGTAGTTAACTTGCTTCCCAGTCATTAGAAGCGAACCTTGGATCCAAGCACCTGTGTCACATGCCAGACAGCCTGAAAATGCCTATAACTCCAACTCAGAGGGATCCAAAGCCCTTTCCTGGCCTCTGCACATGCAGGCCAATACACACACACACACACACACACACACACAAATCAAATAAAATCTTTAAAAAAATAGGATTGGAGAGATGGCTCAGTGGTTAAAAACACATGCCTGCAGAGGACCAGAGTTCAGTCCCAGCATCCGCATGGCAGCTCACAACTGCCTGCAACTCCAGCGTCGGGAGATCCAACACCTTCTCTGGCCTTCATGGGCACCACACTCAAATGCACATGTGAGCCCCACCTACTCACACACATAATTACATAAAAAAGTCTTAAAAATAAATTCATAAATAAAATTATTCTTAGATAGATGCTGCATGAGTAGTTGTTAAACTATTTTTTTGAGGAAAAGATAGAAAGAAAAAAATCTGTATATGTTTAATAGTGACACATTTCCCCATACATATCCAGATGTTCATTTATTAATAGTTTTGTGTGGGTGCACCTCTGAAGGTCCCAGGACGATTTGTGGGATCAGGTCCTCTCCTCGCCACCTTTATGTAGGTTCCGGAGGCTGAACTCGGGTCATTGGCTTCTGCAGCAGTCACTGGACCTGCTGAGCCATCTTGTACATCAGGGTGGCCTCACACTCATAGAAATCCCCCAGCATCTGCCTCTAGAGCGCTGGGATTAAAGGTGTGCCCCGCCATGCTCGGTGCTGCCGTGGTTTTGATCTGTGGTTAGTAGAATCTGTGTGTAGAAGGTGCAGCTACAGAGCTAAATGTCAAGCTGTGCCACAGGAAAAGAAGAAAAATTCTAGAGGAATGAGTTTGCCTTTGACTGAGCTGGGAAAGATCAAAGGAGGAGGGAGGAGTAGGGCAGATGGTCTCTCTGGGCCTCAGGTGAAGCCCAGCGCTGTAGGTGATTCCTAGCTGCTTCCTCCCCAGGAATCTGGAGGTGCTCCTGGGGAAACACAACCTGCGGCAAACAGAGAATTTCCAAAGGCAGATCTCTGTGGATGAGACAATTATCCACCCCCGATACAACGCCAACACCCACGACAACGACATCATGATGGTGCATCTGAAAAATAAAGTCAAATTCTCTCAAAAGATCCAGCCTCTGCCCTTGAGGAGAGACTGCTTTGAGGAGAAGAAGCCTAGCTGCCAGATCCTCGGCTGGGGCAAAATGAAAAATGGTTAGTGAGGGGAGAGGGTTGGCGGGGGTCCTAAGGATGGACATGGATGGTAGATGGCGGGCCATGAGAAGATGCTGATGGAGAGGACCAGCAAGTGGGTTTTGTATAGTGAAAGATGGAGGGAGGAGAAGGTTGAGGATTTGGACCGAATATGGATGGATGAATAGCATGGAGAAGATGGCCACAAAATGAAAGGCAACTAAGAATTCATGGAGAAGTAATGACTAGTCAGGACGTCAGACCAATAATGATGGGGGACAGGAACAATCAGGAGATGGTGTCAAGGAAGATGGATTCCAAGCATGAGAGAGAAACAAAAATGGAATCAATAGGAGATGGGGGGAAGGGCAGCGAAGACACGAGAGAAATGGCTCCCATAGCCTGGCCCGTCTCCCTCCTAGGTGACTTCCCAGACACCATTCAGTGCGCTGATGTCCAACTGGTGTCCAGGAAGGAGTGTGAGCGTGCCTACCCTGGTCAGATCACCCAAAACATGGTGTGCGCAGGTGACAAGAAAGAAGGGAACGATTCCTGCCAGGTGAGTATGGGAGCAGAGACGTGAAGTCCACAGCAAACAGGAAGACAGAGACACAGACCGAAAGGAGTGGAGCAGAGGTTGAGAAAGCCAGCTGGGAGGGCACTGGAGGACAAGACGGGGGAAGAGACTCCATCTCACATAAGCAGAGATGGATAAAAAAGAAGCAAGCCAGCTTGGGGCTAAGAGGATGGCTCAGCCTGTCAAACACATGCCAGGCAACTATGAGGACCTAAGCTGAAGGGCATAATGGCGTGTGCTTGTCATCCCAGTACCAGGGGACAGAGACAGGCAGATCTCTGGGGTTCCCTGGCCAGCCGACCTGGCCTAATTAGTGAGCTCAGGCCAGTGAGTGACCCTGTCTCAGAAAAACGCAGCAGATGATTCCTGAGGAAGGATGCTAAAGTCGACTGCTGGCCGCCCGTGCACACGAACACTCACACACACACACACACACACACACACACACACACACACACACACGACACCCAGCAGAAACAGGAAGTTTAGATGCGAGGACAGAGAGGCAGACACCAAGAGCCAGACACTACAATGGCTAGGCAAATATGGGTGAACCTCGTGAGCCTGAAAACTTAAGAAACAATTCCAGTAAATGGTCACCTTGGCTGAAGTTTTGAATAACTGGAGAGACTCAAAATCGAAATGGATGCTACAACGAGCCATCTTTCCTCAGAACTGGTGCCATGGAGCCCACTTGGAAATGGCTGAGCTCCAGATGAGAGGGCATTGCAGCTGCCAAGAGGGACTCTGCGCTGATCCCTCAAACCCCGCAGCCGGGCTCCTGCTGTGGTGCTCACTCACAAGCCCTAGCTTGTCTCCAGACTCGGAAATCCTTCTGCATCAGCCTCTGGGATGACAAGCATGCGCCACCACACCCACCTAGTTTCCAATACCTTACCTGGAGAGTCCCCAACTATTAGCCTTCCAGACACTTTTTGTGCCAGAATGACTCTAGACCACGGAGGGCTGAAATCAACATACCAAGAAAGCAAGGGTGGGGGTGAGCAGGCCAAGAAAGTGAGATGGTGATTTGGGAGCAAAGAAAGAACAGGTAGACATGGTTGGCCTGGGAACTAGGGGTGCAGAGCATTAAGTTTTTGTCTCCCTCGTAAGTTCCTGCCTTCCCCACCTTTCCCGCTGATCTTAGCATTTTTGCCCCCCCTTGTTCTCTCTCTCTCTCTCTCTCTCTCTCTCTCTCTCTCTCTCTCTCTCTCTCTCTCTCTCTCTCTCTCTCTCTCTCTTCTGTCCTGTGATCTCTTCCCGTAGTGATGAGAAGCATCTACTCATCCCAGACAGGGAACAAGCAACTGACCAAAAATGGCACCAAAGTCCAACTTGGTGAACCAAAGAATTATTGAGATAATTTACAGGAGTGGAAATGACTCACTCCAGCATGGGTGAAAACTCTCCAAAGTCAGAGCTGCAGAGCACACTGCACATCCTGCAGGCAGCTCAGCAAGCTGGAGACTGTCTCTCTTTAGCAGCTGAGGCAGTCAGAGCCTCTTCTGGACAGCTCACCTTGTCTGAGAATGACCCTCAGTAGTTCTTACTGCTTATATAAACTTGGAGGAGGTTTGAGTGCATCTGGTCAGTTTCAGGAACTTCTTGATACCTTTGTGTTGTTTGTTTATTGAGTTTTAAGGATCTTTGCTGTGGGATGGAATAGGTCCTACCATCTTTCCTCTCAGGTGGATGGTTTATCTGAACACGGTCTCTCCCACCTGTACCTTTATGGAACTCGGTGTCCTTGGGCACCCCATCTACCTTTGTCTTTTACTGGGAACTGAATCCATGTTCTTAAGCATGATCAGCAAGTGCTCTATCCACGAGGTACACCCCACTTTTACTTTGAGACAGGGGCTTCCTATATAGGACAAGATAACCTTAAATTTGCAATCCTTCTGCCTCAGCATCTTGAATAGTTGAGATGACAGGCATACACCACCATACCAGTCTTTCCTTCCATCTCTGGGTTTCTCTAACTCTCCTATTCTACCCCATTCCTCCTCTCCCTTCTCATCCTTCCGTGTAAGTTTCTGATTTTCTTTCTTCCATATAGGGTGATTCTGGAGGGCCCCTGGTATGTGGAGGTCATCTCCGAGGCCTCGTGTCATGGGGTAACATGCCCTGTGGATCAAAGGAGAAGCCGGGAGTTTACACCGATGTCTGTACCTATATCAGATGGATCCAAAACATCATAAAAGACAAACGGCTCTGACATGAGATATCCCCCGACCCTGGCTGACTACAGATTCTCCCTCCCTGACACCCACCCTACTCTCAGAACCATCAGATGCCCAGATCTGACACTGATGCTTAATAAATGTAGTGACCCAGAGCACAGACTGTTGCTAACTATACTTTGCTCAACCATTGCATCCCAGGGAGATTGGAGGGCATAGACTACAATCCTACCCCCACGGGTGTGGTTAGCAGAAGGAATCCAAATGTGGTCACTTACTGTCTGAGCACCCTTGGGATGTGTTTTCCTTTATAGTGTGAATGTTCTCATTTGTAAAACTGGGATATTGTAGAGCTGGAAAAATGCTCCGTGGTTAAGAGCACCTACTGCAGAAACAAGGAGTGTTCGTTCACTTCTACCAGTAAAAGTTCACAAGGAATGCTTTTCATTATTCCATTCTGCACCTTGGAAGCCTAGCCATGTCCACTGCTCTATAACCCAATCTCATATCCACCGTGGACTCCTCTGCCTTGTTCTAGCCCCTCAGAGATAATCTCCTCAAACTCTCTGTAGTGGCATAGTACAGGTGAGAAGCTAGGGTCTGCCCCTATACTGAGGCAGAGGCCGAGAGTGGGCTAGTGACTCGGAGTGACTCTCAGTGCTGAAACTCAAGGGTACAGTGCTTTGTGTGATTGCTTGGTTTGGTTGTGTTTACGTGTTTGTTTGAGACAGAGTTTCTCTGTATAACCCTGGCTAACCTGGAACTTGCCAGTAAGCTAGGCTGGCCTTGAACTCAGAGATCCACCTACCTCTACCTCCCACCCCAGAGTATTGGGATTCAAGGTGCATGCCACCACTGCCCCGTGTTAGGAGTATAGTGTTCTCAAAGGCAGAAGACACAATTGCTTCCATATTAGCTGAGGATCAGAGGAACCTTACAACATTCTTTTTGATAGGACATAGTTACTATTTCAGATACAACATGACAATTAATTTTTATTTATACCTTTTTTGGTTATTTTTGTTTATGTTTAGTTTGTATAAATATTAACTATTTTAATGAATCTATCTGGGTCATGATCAGGACCATGGAAATTCCAAATGTAATGCCAAGATCGCCATGGCTGTTGGTGGAGGAGGGCTGAGGGCTGAGAAGAGTCCAAGCAGACATGGAGGCAGGACAGGAAAGTGTCTGTAATCTTAGTCACTTCAGTAGCAGCAAAAATAAGGAGGTGAAGCCAGGTGTGGTGCACGCCTTTAATCCCAGCACTCAGGAGGCAAAGGCAAGTGGGTCTCTGTGATTTAGAACCCAGCCTGATGTACACAGTGCGTTCCAGAAAAATCAGACAAACAAACAAAAAAGAATGTGTGAGGATTGTGCTATTATGGGAGGGTAAGAGTGATGGGAGATGTCATAAAGGACCTCGGGTACCAGCATCTGAGATGATGACCTTCTTCTGAAAATTAGACCAGCCATATGCGGGGAGCCAAAGGGAAGAGACCGTAACTGTGGGATGTGGGAGTAGTTTTGGTGATGCTGCAGGGAAAAAAGGGGTGGAGCTAGGACTGAGAGGGTTAAAGAAAGGTGTCTGGGTGTGGAGGTTGGCTGGGTACCATGAGCAGTAAGGAAAACCTATGTAAGAGCTTCTGGAGACCACACTAGACAATGGAAGCCAGGATTTGAAGCAGGAAAAAGAGGTGACACAGGAGATTCAATCAATGGGAGATGACATGACTAAGGGACAGGCAGGGGAAACTGGGCTTGACTATGAGAAATAAAAACAAAACAAAACAGGGTCAGAACTGAGTCAGAATCTTGATGGAGGAGGGTTATCTGTCTATGTGTTATTTTCATTGGTTAATAAAGAAACTGCCTTGGCCCTTTTGATAGGACAGCAGCTTAGATAGGCGGAGTAGACAGAACAGAATGCTGGGAAGAAGGCAATGAGGCAGAAGATACAGCTCTCCTCTCTAAGATAGACACAGGTTAAGACCCTTCCTGGTAGCCGGGCGGTGGTGGCGCACGCCTTTAATCCCAGCACTCGGGAGGCAGAGGCAGGCCGATCTTTGGGAGTTCGAGGCCAGCCTGGTCTACAAGAGCTAGTTCCAGGACAGGAACCAAAAGCTACAGAGAAACCCTGTCTCAAAAAAAAAAAAAGATCCTTCCTGGTAAGCCACCACCTTGTGGTGCTACACAGATTATTAGAAATGGGTTAAAGCAAAATGTGAGAATTAGCCAATAAGAGGCTGAAACTAATGGGCCAGGCAGTGTTTAAAAGAATACAGTTTCCATGTAATTATTTCAGGTAAAGCTAGCCGGTGGCAGGGAGCTGGGAGGCGGGAAGCGGCCCATTGCTCTTACTACAGAATCTTAAGAAGTTTTATAGCTTTTGAGACAAGGACTCAGGTAGCCCAAATTGGCCTTGAACTCATTATGCAGCCAAGGATGGCCTTGAACTTCTGATGCCTCTGCCTCAGTCTACTGAGCACTCAGACTATGCTCAGTTTTCTGTGCAGTGCTGGGTTCTGTCTTAGTTAGGGTTTTGCTTGCTGTGAAGAGACACTATGACCACAACAACTCTTACTAAGGAAAGCACTTACTTGGGGCTGGCTTGCAGTTTCAAAGATTTAGTCCATTATTGTCATGGTGAGAAGCGTGGCGCCGAGCATGGTGCTAGAGGACCTGAGAGTTCTACATCTTGATCCACAGGCATCAAGAAGTGAACTGACTATGAGCTCAAAGTCCACCCCCACAGCAACATACTTTCTCCAACAAGGCCACAGCGTCCAATAGCGCCACTCCTGAGGGTCAAGCATTTGAACGCACGAGCCTATGGGAACCATTCCTATTCAAGCCACCACACTGGGGAACGAGCCTGGGGCTTTGTACATGTTGGGCAAGTTCTTTGCTAAAGCTCTGATCTAAGAACCAAAGAAGTGCTAATCTTATAGACAATTCACAAGGGGGAAGTTGCTGACATTCTGAGTGAGTGGGAGGATAGAATGGTGACAGCCAGGCAGTGTCAACCAACACCCAGTAAAACATTAGGAACAGTAGAAATAGTCATGAAGCTGACCCAGAGCCACCAGGAAGAACACAGAAAATGGGTGTTAATACCAGGGTCCGCTTCAGCTCTCTGAGTGGGCTCGCCACTCTCCCATTTACCCAGGAGCATGCTTATAGTTTGGGAGGATGCATCCGTGACCACCATGGCAGGGGTCAGGCTGGGAGGCAAGCGGGCAGGGCACTGGAGCAGAAGCTAAGAACTTATATCTTACTCAGCAAATTAGAAGTAGCAACCTCAAAGCTCCACTTCCATTGACATACCTCCTCCAACAAGCCCACGCCTTCTAATCCTTCCCCAAACACTTCCACCAACTGGGGACCAGGCATTCAAATATATGAGCCTATGGAGACCATTCTCATTCAAACACCACACTCCACGTACTTAAGCCATTAACGCAGGATAACAGAAAGTTTGAGTAGAGTGTGAGCAATTTAGTGAGCCCTGTACCCAAATAAAAAGTAAAAGGAGGATAGGGGTGCAATTCAGTGCAGCCCCTGCCTGGAACCCCCCAGTTAGAGCATGAGGTGTGGCTCAGAGGCCCTGCCTGGAATCCCCCAGTGAGGGGCTGGGGTGTGGCTCAGAGGTAGAGCCCCTGCCTAGAATCGCCCAGTGAGAAGCTGGGGTGTGGCTCAGAGGTAGAGCCCCTGCCTAGAATCGCCCAGTGAGAGCCTGGGGTGTGACTGGGTGTAAAATATCTGCCTGGCATGTTTGAGGTCCTGGGTCCCCTGCTTTCCCATGATCCCCCTTAAAAATATCAATCAATAAAAATGGCATTATGATCACAAAAACATAATAATAGCCATCTTAAAATACATATTCATCATGTGGGCAGAATTCTATGTGTCAACTCATTGGGGCCTGTCATGTCTGTGTTGTGTGAACCATAACTCCTCCCAGCTTAGAATCAAAGAAACTGAGGCACAGGGAGGGTCCACAGTTTGGGTCCAACTATTTTCCACACTGAAGCTGTCTTCCGATCTGTCACTTTTTATAGCCAAGTGTGAAGTTTAGATCAGGCTTGTACGTTAGTTGGGCGTCCGTTTTTAAAGTGGAATCTCCACACATTTGATCTCTACTCGTATGCCAAGGAGAATTTGCCTGTTCTAGGCAGTCTTTAACTTTAGCTTGAAATGTGTAATGTTTGATCTGGGATTTCTTGTTTTTCTCTTGTCTGTCTTTGGTGTCACTATAGATGGAAATCGGGGCCTCACACACCTTAGACAAGAGCATCACCTCTGAGCTGTATCCCTTTCCCTGTGACACGAAATTTAAAAGCCTGTCGGGGGGAAGAGTGAGCATGTCCACGAGCATGAGTGTAGGTGTGTACGTGCCAAGGCTCTCTTGCAGAGGTTCGAAGACAAACTCGGGCATCAGTCCTCATCTTCCACCTTCTTTGAGACTGGGTCTCCGCCTCTGTGTTGCCAGCCTAGCTGACCAGTGAGTGCTCAGTCTCATCCCACCAGGAGTGCTAGAATTATGACACATGCTACCATGTCTGACTTGATGTAGATTTGAATTCAGGACTTTATACATGCATAGCGAGTACTCTACCGCCTGGGTCATCTCCCTGTACCCTAAATAAATCTCCTTTGTTTTTTCTTGTGGCTTCACCAAGCTGCACTCCCAATCCTTCTAATGTAAATTTTTTTGTAGTTTGTAGTTATGTCAAGTTTATATACAGTATTAGGATATTTGAAAGAATGCAAGATCAGTCATATTTCCAAGTATAATATACTTGGATAATAAACCTTACAGATATCTATATTTTTGGTCTAAAACCTAAATGACTTCCACACTGGGTGTGTTTCTTCCAGGAGTGTAGTTTAAAATGTTTGAAGGTGTCTCATTAATTTAGTTGATAAATGAGACAAAACAGTATTGTAACAATCTCATAAAAGTAAAACTATAGGGGGCTATAGAAATGGCTCAGCAGTTAAGAGCTCTGGCTAATCTTCCAGAGGACCCAGGTATGTCCCACCATCCACAAGGTGGTTCAAGCCTGTCTGTTACTCCAGTTCCAGGGGTTCCAACACCCTTACAAGGCATATATGCAGACAAAACACCAATTCACATAAAAATATACAAGTAAATAATTTTTAAAGGTGACTAATAAAGTTCTATAAAACTCACACGTGGTTTTAAAAACTGCACAGAACACTCAGTAATAGAGTACTCAGCCTCAAACAGAACCTCTACATTACCACTCATCACTCCAAGGCTCAGGGAATTTACAGAAGAGGAAGCAGAAATATTTCAAGAGTCAGAAAATGGGCAGGAGTGTCAAGAAATAGTATCTTCTAAGCAAGAATGGCCACTGAACTCATGAATTTGTAGACAGCCTGTCTACATATTTTTTAATGGAGAAATACCATTCTAGCAACTTAAAAAAAAGGACTCATTCATTAAGAAAATCAACTAGACAAACCCTATCTAAACTAACTAAAAGACAAAGAGAGACTATCCAAATTAATAAAGTCAGAAATGAAAAAGGGGACCCAACAACAGACACGAAGGAAATCCAAAGAATCATTAGGTCATACTTTTAAAATCTGTACTCCACAAAACCAGAAAACCTAAAAGAAATGGATAATTTTCTGCTAGGTATCACCAAAGTTAAATCAAGATCAGATAAACAATTTATATAGACCTATAAATCCCCAAAGAAATAGAAGCAGTTATGAAAAGTCTCCCAACCGAAAAAAAAAAAGCCAGTCAGCTTTAGCAAAGAACTCTACCTGACTTTCAAAGAACAACTAATTCCAATACTCTTCAAATTATTCCACACAATAGAAACATAAGGAGCATTGCAAAATTAATTTCATGAAGCCACAGTCACCCTGATACCCAAACCACACAGATTTAGCAAAGAACGAGAATTATAAACCAATTTCACTTAAGTTCATTGATGCAAAAGATACTCAATAAAATACTCAAAAATCAAATCAAAGAACACACATAAAAAAAAATCATCCACTGTAGTCATGGCTAACCAGGTCCACAATAGCCTGGAATAAAGGATAACAAATATTTATTTAGGGGAAAACTCACAATAAGGATAGAGAGCCGTGGTCCTCTGTGGACACTGGAAGCTGTGAACAGAACTCTGACCATCTCCCAAGACAGCGAACACATTTTTTTACTTGCACTCTTTAGCCCATGCATAGTACCTCGGACCACACCCCAAAAGGCTATTGGCTGAATGAATTCCCTCCCCTTTATGTCTAAATAAGAGGGTTCTAAGCCTAACACAAAACTATATACAATAAGAACAAATACAAAGTATTGTCCAGGGAAAAAAAGGCACAAAAAAAACACACAAAAATACGTAACTACAAGCAACATGAACAACATCAAGAAAGAAACACATGCTAAACGTCCAATCTAAGGTGATTAGCAACAGAGATTATTTCAATAGTTGTCCTATACTGAGAAGTCTAAGTCTTATCCTAAAAATAGTCTTCAACCCCGTCAAAGACCTGAGAAGGAAAATAATATTACCCAAGTAAGCAGGAAGTACAAGCAAGCTACTTCCAAAAGGTGTAAGAAATGACAGAAACAGCTGACTGCCTGGGAAATCACCCGAAGTCTCATTTGCAACATTGGGGTAACCAACTTTTGTGAAGGCCTAGAGTATCTGACAGACCATTTTTAGAGGCAGGAAAACTCTAAAGACTGTGCTACCCTCTCTTGGCAAGGTTTGGCAGTCTGTTTTGCTTGTATCCTGCTTGTCCAGTTTGAACAGCATGCATATTGAAGCAAGGGAAATTCTTTGCCTAAAAGCCGGTTTTGTCAAGAAAAAAAAAGCAAGCTGGAGTGTCTTTGGTGCCCAATTCTCTCAGGAATAGATAAAATTTTATAAAGTGGAACACATCCAATCTGCCAGATTTCATTCCTTTGAGTACCCTTGGGTTACTTCCCACAGGTAGTGGTGTTTGACTGTATAAAAGAGCAAGTAGGACATTTTATTATAATTTCCTTGGCATGTTGCCATGTGATGGAAAAGTCCTTTTTCAAACTTTTGTTATTGGCATGATTTTTTTTAAGAAATTTGGAGGCCTTCAAGCACATTTGCAATCAATAATTGATTGATTTCTTCATTACCTTGTGCTAGAGGACTTGGCAGACCCATATGGCTCAGATATGTGTTATGTGTATGTAATGATGCCTATTCCTGATTATATCTTGTACCTGAATAAGGAATAAAGTCAATTCTGCATCATCTGGTAAGAATTCAATGGTTTCAGTATACAAAAGAACTCTTTCTGCATATTGTAAATTGGTAACTCTGTTCAGAGGTTCTTTAAAATCCCTTAGTGCCACCATGAGAATAGCATATAATTCTGACTTTTGGACACAATAATAAGGGTTTTGCTCTACTTTATTTAAGTTTTTTTTAATTTTTAACCTGCCTTTCCTAATTTATTTGCATCAGTATAGAATGTAGGGTCTCCAGTTATTGGTGTGTCCCACACAATGCAAGGAAGGAACCAATTCATTCTCTTTATAAATTTAATTCTCTTAATTTTGAGATAGCTGTTACTAATCTCTCCCAAAAAAATTATTACAAGCTCTTTGTCAGGGTTTTTTTTAAAATAATTTGTGAATTTTATTATTATTAAAAGATATTATAACTTTGTTCAGTCTGTTTTTGTTAATTAACAAAGTCTCAATTTTTATGATTAACTCAGATACCTTTTCAATAAGTTTTTAATTTTTATTTGGTTTATGTAGGGGAGTTTGGAGGGTAATATGACCAGAATGTAGTTAAGATTTGGATCCACACAATCCACATGTGCCTTTTGTAATTTTTAAATTAAAAACAAGTTATTTTTTTTCAGCTTCAGATAATAATTCCCTGGAACTATTTAAGTCTTTGTCACCATCTAAGGTTTGTTTAAAGTACTCAGATCATTAGTACCCACCCCAATAGTGTGTCATAGATGGGGAATGCCTCCTTGCTATCTTTGGATGTCTTTAAGAGTCTGTAATCAACCTAACCTAATTTGCACCTTTTGGGGTCTAATTTTCTGTAAACTTATTTTATAACCTAAATATTAATAGAACTGCCTCTTTGTATTTTTTCAGGAGTAATTTGTAATCCCCAATAAGGCAAAACTTTCTTTATTTCTTCAAACATTCTCTCTAAAGTATCCATATCTGAATCAGATAGCAAAATGTCATCCATGTAATGGTAAATTATAGATTGAGGAAACTGTATACATATCATTTCCAATGACTGACTTACAAAATATTGGCACAAAATGGGGCTATTTAACATTCCCTGTGAATCTTCCACTGATATCTCTTTGCAGGCTGAGAATTATTATAAGTAGGAATTGTGAAGGCAAATTTTTCTCTTGTCTTTTTCTTGTAAAGATATAATAGAGAAACAACCTTTTAAATTAATAACTAGAAAAGGCCATCTTTTAAGCAATGGGGAAGGCAAAGAAATTTCAGACTGTAGAGAGCCCATTGGCTGAATCGCCTATTAACAACGCTTAGATCTGTTACCATTCTCCATTTTTCAGATTTCTTTTTAACAACAAATATAGGGGAATTCCAAGGGCTGGTTGATCTTTCAATGTACTGTGCATCTAGTTGCTCCTGTACCAGCTGTTCTAAAGTCTGCAGTTTCTCTGTTGTTAAGGGCCATTTCTTAACCCATATAGGTCTCTTAGCTAACCATTTTAAAGGTAGGGCTTAGTAACTTTGAGAGTTCACCAGTTGTTGTCCTGTGTTTTTGCACAGCCTGAATGGTCCGTGACTTTTTTTTTTATAGTGTCTTATAATATCCTTCCCAGAAACATGAATTGGTTTATGGTCTGTTTCTGAGACTAGAGGAATGTTAATCTGGCCATTCCATTGCTGCAACAGATCACAACCCCACAGATTCACTGCTATATTAGCCACTTAAGGCCTCGACTTTCCTCTCTGCCCTCCTGGTCCTAGCATTAAACCCATCTCATGGTTTGTTTTACCTGAGATAGAGTTCCAGTTCATAGGAACTGAACATCTGCCTCCTGAAGAGGCCAATTCTGATGCCAAGATTCTAAAGTAATAATAGTCACATCTGCACCTATGTCTAATAATCCTTCAATTATAATGTTATTTATTTGTATTCTCAGCTTTGGTCTTTGATAATTTATAGATGTCTGCCAAAATATATGTTTCTAGATTCTACTGGAATTTTTTATTCATTTTCCAGAGCAGTATGGTTTTTAACAAAAGGCACTGGATTTTCTAATTTTCCTCAGAAAATGCATCCTCCACAGTGACCAGGAATGACTGGACCATGTTCAACCTGGGTGCCTGCATGAGGCCTCCCAAGGAGTTTCCAGATTGTAACAGGTTGCCTTGTTTGTCTCTTTTTGGTCTACATTCATTGGTTCAATGTTGGACTTTGCCACATCTTCTGTATAATCCAGAAGGTTGGGCCTTCTATGTGGGTCATTCCCTGAAGAAACATTATTTCTAGGAATGTCCTGTCTACAATCCCTTCTAAGATGTTTCAACATATGAAAATCAATCAATGTAATTCATCATATAAACTGTAAAAAAAAATATATGTGATCATCTCATTAAATGCCCCCAAAGCCTTTGACAAAATCTAACACCTCTTCATGATAAAGGTCCTGGAGAGATAAAAGATATAATGTACATACCTAAACATAATAAAGAAAAATTATAACACGTCTATAGCCAACATCAAA
The DNA here is from genome assembly GCF_037038515.1 of Microtus pennsylvanicus. Lineage (NCBI taxonomy): Eukaryota > Metazoa > Chordata > Mammalia > Rodentia > Cricetidae > Microtus > Microtus pennsylvanicus. The sequence continues at coordinate 2,048,577 of NC_134596.1, forward strand.
TTTTTTCGAATTAATTATGCAAGCAGACGTCATTCACACAACACACAGAGACAGAGACATTCATACACAGAGACAAAGACACATTACATCACACAATACAGACTTATCTTACCTGGGACTCGAACTGGCAACCTTGGGCTCTGTGGGTGGCACTCCAATCCTCTCAGCCAGTTCAACATCAAATTAAATGGAAAGAAACTCAAAGCAATTCCATTAAAAATTAAGAGCAATTAATTAAGAGATTGTCCACTCTCTCCATATCTATTCAATATCATACTTGAAATTCTAGCTAGAGCAATAAGACAATAAAAGTAAATCAAGGGGATACAAATTAGAAAGGAAGAAGTCAAAGTATCATTATTTGCATATGATATGGTAGTGTACATAAGCTCAAAATTAATTCTACCAGGGAACTCCTACAGCTGATATACATCTTCAGTGAAGTGACTGGATACAAGATTAACTAAAAAAAATCAATAGCTCTCTTATGTACAAATGACAGATTGAGAAAAAAATCAGAAAAACAACACCCTTCACAATAGCTACAAATAATATAAAATATTTTGACATAACTCTAACTAAGTAAGTGAAAAACTCATATGAAAAAAATCAAGGATTTGAAGAAAGAAATTGAAGAAGATATCAGAAGCTGGAAAGATCTCCCATGCTCATGGATCGTTAGGATTAATATAGTAAAAATGGCCATCCTACCAAAAACAATCTACAAATTCAGTGCAATCCCCATCAAAATTCCAACACAATTCTTTAGATCTTGAAAGGACAAAATGCAACTGTATACTTATAAAAACCATGTAGTGTTGTCATAAAAACAGACACGTTGATAAATAGAATCGCATCAAAGACCAAGCTATAAATCCACATACCTATGGACACCTGATTTTTGATTTAAAAAAAATCCAGAAATACACAATGGAAAAAAGAAATTATCTTCAACAAATGGTGCTATTCTAACTGCATGTCTGCATGCAAAAACAGTACAAATAGATCCATATCTATCACCCTGCACAAAACTCAAGTCCAAGCGGATCAAAGACCTCAACATAAAACCAGATACACTGAAACTGATAGGAGAGAAATGGGGAGTAGCCTTGGATGCATTGCCACAGAAGACGGCTTCCTGAGCAGAATCCTGGCAGCATGGACACTAAAATAGACAATCAATAAATGAGACTTCATGAAACTGAAAGCTTCTGTAAGGCAAAGAACACCATCAGTAAGAAAAATGGCAGCCTACAGAATGGGAAAAGATTTTCACCAACTCCACAAGCGATAGAGGGCTAAGTTCCAAAATATATAAAGAACTCAAGGAACCAGACTTCAATGACCCAAATGATCCAATTAAGAAATGGGGTACAGATCTAAACAGAGAATCCCCAATAGAAGAATTTCACATGGCCAAAAAGCACTTAAAGAAAAGATCAACACCCTTAGCTATCAGGGAGGGAAACACAAATCAAAACGACTCTGAGAGTCTGTCTTACACCTGTCAGAGTGGCTAAGATTAATAACACAAGTAACACCTCATACTGGCAAGGATGTGGAGAAAGGGGAACATGCCTCCATTGCTAGCAGGAATGTAAACTCACAGACACTGTGGAAATCAATATGGCAGTTTCTCAAAAAGTTGGAAACTGATCTACCTCCAGACCCAGCTTGGGCGTATACCCAAAGGACTTTCCATCTTACCACAAGGACAATTGCTCAACTGTGTTCATAGAGGTTTTAGTCATAATAGAGCTAAAAACCACCTAGATGTCCTTTAACCGAGAATAAATAAAGAAAATACGGTACATTTACACAATGGAGTGCTACACAGAAGTTTTTTTTAAAATGACATCATGGTGGAGAGGTGGTGGTACACACCTTTAATCCCAGCACTCGGGAGGCAGAGAAAGGTAGATCTCTGTGAGTTCAAAGTCAGCCTGGTCTACAAGAGCTAGCTTCAGGACAGGCTTAAAAAAACAAGATAATAAATAATAATAAATAAATAAGATAAAACGAAATCATAAAATTTGGAGGCAAATGGATGGAACTAGAGGGAAAAACAATCCTAAAAGAGGTAATCCAGCCCATAAAGACAAACACGGTGTGTACTCACTCATATGTGGATATTGGCTGTTAAGGAAGTGATAGCTATGCTACACTCCACAGACCCAGAGATGCTAAGTAACAAGGAGGGCTCAAGAGGGGACAAATGGATCTTCTAGAAGGAGGAAATAGAACATATTTTGCGGATGGACTGTGCAGGTGGGGGTGGGAGCAGATGCAGAGGCCCATAGCCAAACATTAGGCAGAGAAAGAAAGCCCGAGTTGGAAGTCTCCACTGTGTCCCTCTTGGAGATTGGAGAACCCCATGTAAGAAGGGAGGAGGAATTGTGGGAACCAGAGAGCAAGACCTGTGGAATCAACTAAGCAAGACTGTTGGAGCTCACCGAGACTGAAGTAACTATCAGGGAACCTGCATGGTTCTGCACTAGGTCTTCTGCATATATGTTATGTTTGTTGACTTGGTGTTGGCGGGGGACTTCTGACAGTGGGAATAGAGGTGTCTGACTTTTTTTCCTGACTTGAACACCCTTTTCCTCCTTCTGGTTGCCTCACCCAGCCTTGACGTGAGGTTTTGTGGCTGGTCTTATTTTATCCTGTGGGGTTATGTTCAGCTATCCCTGGGAGGCCTGATCTTTTCTGGAGGGAGATGGGAAAGGCCTAGTGGATCTGGAGGAAAGAAGAGGTAGGAAACTGGGAAGAGTGAAGGGAGGTGAAGCTGCAGTCAAGGATGTATTGTATGAAGGAATAAATAAAAATTAAAAAACAAACTAGACAATGAGAGGGGAGCATGGGGGATTTGGAGGAGTTGGAGAAACAGTCTTGAAATTGGGAGGGGATGTGAGGGATCTGGAGGAGCCGGAGTGGGTGGTAAGGATGAATATGATCAAATGTATTGTACATATAAATAAAATTCTCAAAGAATAAATTTTAAAAATTTAAAAGATCTCTCTAGGTGCTGGAGAGATGGTCCAATAGTTGAGAACACTGTCTGCTCTCCCAGAGGATTCAGGCTCAGTTGAGAACACTGTCTGATCTCCCAGAGGATCCAGGCTCAGTTGAGAACACTGTCTTCTCTCCCAGAGGATCCAGGCTCAGTTGAGAACACTGTCTGCTCTCCCAGAGGATCCAGGCTCAATTCCTAGCTACCACGAAGTAGCTCAGAACTGTCTGTAACTCCAGTTCCAGGGACCCAGCATCCTCACACAGTTATACATGCAGGAAAAAAAAACCAACACAATAAAAATAAAAAATAAATCAATCGTTTTTTAAAAAAAATCTCTCTAAGGGGCAGGAGAGCTCGCTCATCAGTTAAGGCCACTGACTGCTTTTCCGGAAGACGCACCCACATAGTGGCTCACAGCTGCCCATAATAACTGCAGTTCCAGGGGATAGGGCTGCTTCTTCTAACTTCCATGGACACCTACATGCTGTGTATACAGACAAACTGGCAAACCAATCACACACATTAAAAAAAATACTTTAAAAAGAAAGAAGATATTGTTAGAATTCAAACAACTGAGCTATATTATTCAGCTCAGTTTGTAGTGCTTGCCTGTTCTTCATGAAGCCCAGGATTTGATCCAAAACACTGCATCAAACAAGTTATAGGGGTGCATACAACCCCAGCACTCAGGAGGTGAAGGGAGAGGGGCCTGGGGTTCAAGGTTATCAGCTATGGAATGAGGTCAAGACTAGTGTGGGTACATGAAATCTTATCTCAAAAAAATGGTGGTTTATCTCTAAATGTCATGGTTCACACCTGTAATCCCAGCCCTTGGAAGACTAAGGCTGGAAGGCTGCTGTGAATTGAGGCCAGCTGGCCCGTGGCATGAGATCTTATTCCACAGAACAGGCTGAGGTGAGCACCGAGAGGTAAAAGCGCTTGCTGCGAGCCTGATGACCTCAGGCTGGCCACTGACCACCGCTCGAGTGTGCACACTCACCATGTACACACAACGCCAGGTTAGATCCCTAAGATGATACAGTAAAAAGCAAGCAAAATATAATCTACAATTTTAAAGATAAAACATTCAACAACTGCACACTGAACTTAAAAACCATATAAGTCAAAACAAATGCCAAGAGAGAAATAGGCCACTAATGTTGCATCTTTAATACAAAACACAAATTCCCAGAATCACATTAAACCTCAGTGTGGGGTTTTTGTTTGACTTTTTTTTCCTGCTCAGTAAAGCCCATCCCAGGCTCTAGCATCTCTGTTGGAATCGGCACATCCTCATGATTGTCATTTCATGTGAAGGTTTGTGTCTGGCACTCGGTTCATAGATGCTGGGCTCCTGCCTCCCTTGGGGGTAGAGACCTGGAGAATTGGAGTGGGGGCATCAACAGAAAGAGAGATCAGGACAGAAAAGAGAGGAAGAGGCTGCCGGAGGTCATGATCGGGAGGGTGGTGCTCCACTAAGGAGGGGTGGTGCTCCACTAGGGAGGATGATGCTCTACTAGGGAGGGGGTGCTCCACTAAGGAGGGGGGTGCTCCACTAGGGAGGGGGTGCTCCACTAAGGAGGGGTGATGCTCCACTAGGGAGGGTGATGCTCCACTAGGGAGGGGGTGCTCCACTATGGAGGGGTAGTGCTCCACTATGGAGGGGTAGTGCTCCACTAGGGAGGGTGATGCTCCATTAGGGAGGGGTGATGCTCCACTAGGGAGGGGTGGTGCTCCACTAGGGAGGGGTGGTGCTCCACTAGGGAGGGATGGTCCTCCACTAGCCACTCAGTGTCCCATTTCCCAAAGATTTAGGAGCCACCCACCTCTGGTCCTGGCTCTTGGCCTCTTTTTCCATTACCAGGTTGCCCTGCCCAGCTGTGTCATCCATGTCTGGCTGTGCCGGCTGAACCAGGGCACCTGGTGGGGGAAGCCTGCTTCCCTGCCTCCTGCCGACCCTTGGCCTGGGACCCGGTATGGGGGCCAGGAGTGGATCCTGGGTGTTAACCACAAATGGTCTTGTCTCCCCTGCCCAAATGACAGGAAGAGGGACACAGAAATGACAGAAAGGGATAGGAAACCAATATTCAGAGATGAGAGACAGAAAAGGAGAGAAAAGAAAGACAGACAGGGAGAGAGAGAGAAAAACAGAGAAAGCCAGAGACAGACACACAGAAAAAAGAAAAATCAGAGCGAGGCAGAGAAAAAGAGCGACAGTACAGACACCAAGAGAATCAGTGGCAGAGAGAGACGGGATGCACGGGAGGTAGAGACAGAGAGAAACGGGGACAGAGAGACGGGATGCACGGGAGGTAGAGACAGAGAGAAACGGGGACAGAGAGACGGGATGCACGGGAGGTAGAGACAGAGAGAAACGGGGACAGAGAGACGGGATGCACGGGAGGTAGAGACAGAGAGAAACGGGGACAGAGAGACGGGATGCACGGGAGGTAGAGACAGAGAGAAACGGGGACAGAAAGACGGGGAAAGAAATGCTGACAGACTCACTGGGTGTCAAATGTTGACAGACTCTGTGAGGTTTCGTGAGGACTGACAGCTAGCTCACTAGGTAGAATTTTAAAAACAGACAAAGCTGGGAGGAGAGATGAGAAAGGGACCACAGAAGCAATGAGTGAGTGAATGTGGCATAGGAACCCCTGCTCCAGAAATCAGGAACCCTTGCTCCAGAAGAGCAGCTCTGAGCTGGTGAGAAGCCAGGTGCCAGGAGGGCCTCCCTGCCCTGAGGACCCCTCCCCATCCTTGGGGCCAGGGAGGGAGGGAGTGGTACTAGGCACTGGGTGGGGGGTGTTCTGAGGGTGGAGGGGAGGGGAGACAGGAAGAGTGAGTGCTGGGGCCCAGACTGACAGGAACCTCACTGCCAGGGAATGTGCCCCAGGGACCAGTGGGTGGTTATATCACCTGGTGCCAAAGCAGAGGAGGAGGTGGCAGCTGGAAAGCTCAGACCAGCCTGAGAAGTCTGCAGCTATATTGGGAGCCAGACCCCACCACCCACTGCCCAGGGGACCCAGGGACAGTGGCAGGTGAGGCCTGGGGAGGGGGTCTCAGCGGGTAAGGGAGGAGAGGGGCTGGGGCTGGCTCTGTCTTATCTTGGTTTCACCCTGCCTGTCCTAGCTATCCACACTCAAAGGACTGTAAGATGCTTCCAGTCCTCCCCTGCACTGCTGGCCCCTGGGTGAGGCTGTCCAACCCCTGTGATCAATGTCTTCTAGGGAAACTGAGCAGAGAAGGCCAGGAAAGTGGATCAGAACTCTCTCCAGAACAGGCCTCTCCAGAATCACCTAGGCCTCTCCAATTTCTTACCAGGTGCAGTGGTCATGGCGAGGATAGTGCATCCTTGGAAGTGGATGGTGGCCACCCTGATTGCAACCCTGGTTCTGGGGGTCTCAGGTAACTAGAGTCCCTAAGTGTGTGTGAGAGACTGCCTCTGTGGACCAGGTGAATGTGTGATCGTGTTTGTGTGGTTACACAATTGAAAATGGGCCCCATAGCTGTGTGTGGACTGGGAAGAAGGCAAGGGCTTCTATTTATTTATTTATTTATTTATTTATTTATTTATTTATTTATTTATTTATTTATTTTTGAGGCAGAGTCTCACTGTGTGGTTCAGGCTGGTCTAGGACTCACTATCTAGACCCGCCTGACCTTGAACTTGTGGCCAGTCCTCTCATACCTGACTCCCAAGGGCTAGGATTGCAGCTATATGCCATCATGTGTTTTTGCTTTGGTTTTGGCTTGGTTTTTTTATTTATTTTATTGTATTAGTATGAATGTTGCATTAAGCATGCCTAGTGCCCAAAGAGGCCAGAACGGGCGTCAGCTCTCCTGGAACTGGAGATGCAGGTGGTTGTGAGCCGTCATTGTACCCAGGTCTCCTGCAAGAGTGACCAGTGTTTTTTAACTGCTGAGCCTTCTTCCAGACCCCCTTATTTTTAGTTTTTGAGACATAATGTCACTCTGTAGCCCAGACTAGTCTAGAACATGCTCTGAAGCCTACACTGTCCTGGAACTCCGAAGCCCTGTTAGTTTTCCTGCTTCGGCCTCGCACGTTCTGGGTTACAGGTGTGAGTAAGTGTGAGCGGCTCGTGTGTGGTCTCTTCCCCATCAAGTGGCTGTGCGTGGCAGACAGTGCTGCCCCTCGGAGGCTTTGTGACCAGTTTGGTGCTGCAAATGCTACTGTGCGTCTGGCCCTTTTGCACCCCAGTCTCTATGTCTGGAATGCGGTGTAGCTCTGCTCATCCCTGTAGAGACACATGACCCTAGTGTTTGCAGACAATCCCTTTTACATGTGAGGGTGTCTGTGACGGTACTTGTGATCTTTACACTTGGGGGGGGGCTGTGTGTTTGTGAGGCTGTGAGCACAGCTGGATGTGTGCTCATGCAGCTGGATCTAGGGTTCCTGAGCCTGCTTCAAGGAACGGAGTGAGAAGTGAGTGGAGAAGGTGGGCAGCCACTGAAATGATTCTCTTGCACTGTGCCAACCTGGAAAGAGAATATAAATGTCCTTTAAGTATGACATGTCAGTGTGCCCATGTGCAGAAGTGTGTGCTGTGTTCCCATCCACACGTGCCTGCCTGTCACTCAGAGGCTGGTCAAGGTGTATGAGCTCCTGAGAGACCACCTGACACTGGGGGGCGGGTGCACTGGGGCACAATGTGTTCCTTGGAATATGCCTGTGGGTGTATAGAACACTGAGGCCTCCCTTCTCTGGGTCACTAGCAGGAACATGACCAGCGTCTGGCTTATGGGGGATGGGGGTAGCGACAGAATGCATACCCGTCTTTGCGGGAATTCAAAAATGACCCTTGCTGTATCCCTTCAGTCCCCTTTTCCTGTCCCCCTCCCGAAGCTCCATCCAAGAGCTCTGACTCCACCCACTGTCCTCAACGGAGTCCCCAGAGCCCTGGCTAGGCTCAACCTTGCTGTAGGTAGCTCCAGAGTTCAGCTCCACCTTCCAAAGTCAGAGCTCTTTGTGGGACTGATCACACCACGGAACCTTGGCCTCGCCTCTTTCTAAATTCCAAGTCCTCAGCCTCCCAGGTCTTAAACTTGCCATCCTGGTGCCTCAGCCTCCTGAATAGGTGGTTGACAGGCTTGTGACACTGGGCTTGGCTTGACTCCACTTCTGGAAACTAGGTACCAAGCCTCAAGCCAACTCTGTCCTTAAGGGCCTCCAGGGTACTCTCCTCCTCCCCAGGGAGCATCAACCGAGCTCCAAGCAATGTCAGGGATCCCTGAGGCTCCCAAAGTCCATGGAGCCCAATAGAACTAGGAATCTGTCCTAAACCCCAACTCCCTGGCTGAGTTGCCTTTCCGCTAGTTCTACAAGCTCCTTCCCTGCAGCCTTGACCCTGCCCACACGACTCTGACCCCGCCCCTACAGATCGGGCCACACCTGACCGACCTGGCTCCACCTCTATCGTCTTGACCCTACCCTTCCGTCCTAGCCTCACCCTGCAACTCTGTTATCTACATCCTAGGACCCAGTCCTTCAGCCCTCGCCCAGTCCTATAACCCCTGGCCTCACCTCCAAGTAGAAATTGGTTCCAATTTCTTATCTAAGAGCCTGGGGTCGGACAGTTGGGTTGGTTCCAGTTCCTGACTCTGAAAGAGTACCCCTGCATCAGAGCCCCGCCCCAGCCCATTCTCCACCGACTCTTCCTAGAGCCTGTTCTTGCGGACGAGGTTTCCGCTTGTGACAACCCCTCCGGCAGCCGGCCCTACGGGACTAACCGAGACCTCAGCAGGGAGTCCGATTCAGAGGAGGATTCCAGGTCGGACAGCAGCAATCGCATCGTGAACGGGTCAGACTGTGATAAGGACAAGCAGCCGTGGCAGGGCGCGCTGCTGCTGGGACCCAACAAGTTGTACTGTGGGGCGGTGCTGATCAACCCACAATGGCTGCTCACAGCAGCGCACTGCAGAAAGCCGTGAGTACAGCTGGAGAAAAGGGGATGGGAGGAGGCTGGGGACTGGGGAGGAGCAGGAGAGGAGAGGTCTGAGGAGGGGACTAGGAAGGAGCGGAGGGAGGGAGGGATAGAGGGAAGGAGGGAGGGAGTAAGGGAGGGAGGGAGGGAGGGAGGGAGGGAGGGAGGGAGGGAGGGAGTAAGGGAGGGAGGGAGGGAGGGATTTAATGTGGAAGATAGAATGCAGATGGACCAGAGCTGTGGTGGGGATGGGGGTGCACACAGGCTGCAGATAGACCAGAGCTGTGGTGGGGATGGGGGTGCACACAGGGTAGAGATAAACCAGAGCTGTGGTGGGGATGGGGGTGCACACAGGGTAGAGATAAACCAGAGCTGTGGTGGGGATGGGGGTGCACACAGGGTGCAGATGGACCAGAGCTGTGGTGGGGATGGGGGTGCACACAGGGTAGAGATAAACCAGAGCTGTGGTGGGGATGGGGGTGCACACAGGCTGCAGATAGACCAGGAGCTTTGGTGAGGATGGGGGTGCACACAGGGTAGAGACAGATAGAGTACAGTTAGGGGTGATGAAGGTGTGGAACTGGGTTCAGAGTGGGTAGAGCTGGGATTAAGACGGGAATAGAGTTGGGTTGAGGACAGGGTTAGGTTGTGGGTGAGGACGGGAGGTTCTGAGGTTGGGGGTGGAATGAAGTTGGGTGAAAATGGCTAACACTGGGCTTGAGGATGGGTTAGAGTAGGGATGGGGACTGCCTTGGACAGGTGGTCAAAGTTCTGGGCTGGCAGTGACCGTCACCACATTCCTCAGAGTCTTCAGAATCCGTCTGGGCCACCACTCCATGTCACCTGTCTACGAGTCCGGTCAGCAGATGTTCCAGGGAATCAAATCCATCCCCCACCCTGGTTACTCCCACCCTGGCCACTCCAATGACCTCATGCTCATCAAAATGAACAGAAAAATCCGTAGTTCTCGCTCAGTGACGCCCATCAAAATTGCCTCTAGCTGTCCCACCGCGGGGACCAGATGCATGGTGTCTGGCTGGGGGACAACGAGCAGCAGTCACAGTGAGTACACTGCTTCTTCCTGATTCCTGCTCTTCAGGCTACCCTGGAACTCTGCGTCTTCCCGTCACAGTCTCGCTAGGGAGTGGACAGCGGGCTTGCGCTGTGCCCCCCTCTCACCCTCCGCCCGTCACGATGCTCTTGTTCCACAGATAACTTCCCCAAAGTCCTCCAGTGCCTGAACGTCACCGTGCTGAGTGAGGAGAGGTGCAGAGACTCCTACCCAGGACAGATAGACAAGACCATGTTCTGCGCTGGTGATGAAGAGGGCAGGGACTCCTGCCAGGTAAGCACTGGGTGCCGCTCCATCTATCCAGAAGCATGACTGCCATTTATGTATTTTATTTGTGTGTGTACACTTGTGTCGCGGTGTGTGCGTGGTGGTCGGGGGACAACACACCGAGGTCAGTTCTCTTCCTCCACTATGTGGGTTCTCAGGATTGGACTCAGGCCATTGGGCTCAGCAGCTAGCACCGTTACCACTGAGCCTCCTCATCAGCCCAGCAAGTGCACACAGATCGCCTGGACTTTATTAACTCCCAGGACCCTTACTTTCATAGAGTTCACCCTCCCGAGTACTCTTCTCTGATGGACACACATCTTGAACCTCCACATTCAGTTTTCGGTTTTCATATAGGAAAAAAAAAATTTAAATTTAAAGAAGTGGGGCGTGACTTGTTATCTCAGATATGTGGGAGGCTGATCAGGAAGGATGAAAGCCAAGAGCCAGCCTAGGCTACAGCGTAAGTCCAAGGTTGGCCTGAGCAACGTAGTGAGACCCCATCTCAAAACAAAAGGTAAAAGTGAAGCTAGGGGAGCTAGGGGTGTGGTCAGTGGTAGAGTCCGTACGGAGAACCCCCAGTGAGGGCCTGCGGGTATGGTCAGTGGTAAGTCCCTGCCGAGAACCCCCCAGTGAGGGCCTGCGGGTGTGGTCAGTGGTAAGTCCCTGACGAGAACCCCCAGTGAGGGCCTGCGGGTGTGGTCAGTGGTAAGTCCCTGCTGAGAACCCCCCAGTGAGGGCCTGCGGGTGTGGTCAGTGGTAAGTCCTTGTCTATCATGCTACAAGGCTTGAATTCTATCTCCTGCCTCACAAAACAGTAAATAAATAACTAAGGAGGTGAGATTAACGTTAATAGTATGTTATACTTAATTAATATGTCACCTCTCTATGTTCTCAAGTGACATTTTCAGAATTTAGTTAATATATAACAATTATCAATATACCACTCACACACACATCTAACACACAATGCCTTTTACCCTGAAAATCCATCTCAGTTTGCTAGATATAATCAACTACCCCATCGCAGTTCAGATCTGGAAGGAACCATCAAGGCTGTTCCTTGTGGTCAGATAGGTTGTGCCCTGCACAAAGGTGCTACACCTCAGGAGGTCCCTTTTACGTAATGGCTGTCATAATTCTGTCTCCAAGCCTGTGATGGGTAAAACAGAATTCACTAGATGATAGTCTTCTAATAAATGCTAATAAAATGTCATGAGAAAGAAAAAAGAAACCTTGTTTTAAGTGTTTTAAGAAGAGTGTCTAGGAAGAGCTGAAGAAGCAGAAAGAAAACACAGAATCCTATGATCAGGACTAGAGAGGTGGCTCAGCCATTAAGAGCACTGGCTACTCTTCCAGAGGTCCCAAGTTCTGTTCCCAGCACCCACATCTGTAACTCCAGCTCCAGGGAATCTGACACCTTCTTCTCAGGTACCTGCACTCACATACATATACCCACACACAAATTCACACACGTACACGTAATTTAACACAGTGGTTCTCCACCTGTGGGTCGTGAACCTCTGGGGTCAAAGGACGCTTTCACAGGAGACCATCTGCATATCAGCGATTTGCAATTCAAAACAGTAGCAAAATTGCAGTTCTGAAGTAGCAACAAAAATAATTTTATGGTTGGGGGTCATCACAACATGAGGAACTGTATTAAAGGGTTCAGCATTAGGAAGGTTGAGAACCACTAATTTTTTTTTTCCGAGATAGGGTTTCTCTGTAGCTTTGGTGCCTATCCTGGAACTAGCTCTTGTAGACCAGGTTGGCCTCGAATTCACAGAGATCCGCCTGCCTCTGCCTCCCGAGTGCTGGGATTAAAGGCTACACCACCAATACCCGGTGAGAACCACTAATTTTACATGAGAAAAAATCTTTTTGAAACGGACAGTAAAGACTTTTAGAAACTCCTTTGGTTGAGACACTTCATGAATAGTGCTGTTTCAGGAAGCTCTACAGAGTCACTAGAGAAGACAACGCAAGTCCAGTCTTTGTGGTGCTTGTCGGGAGGACTTCCTTAGTCTGGATGTTATAGGCAGAGCATGAAACTCCTGGAACCAGACTCACACAGGCTAAGGGCCCAGAGAAGTCCTGTGCGAATGCAGCAAGGGAGCAGCTGATCTGACTTAAAGACTGGAAAGGAATCAATTATTTCTTGGGTACAGTTATGTGGGAAGCTGGGGTAGTAAGTGGTGGATCTCTGAGGCTTGCTGGCCAGCCAGCCTAGCTGGATCAGTAAGCTCCAGACCACTGAGGCTGTCTTCCGAGCTCCACGTGTACACACACACACACACACTCACACACACACACACACCAGCAACAATAACAACAAACAGCTGCAAGACCGGCTGCGCTAATAACATCACTGTGGTGCCTGATTGCGGGCTGGCTTCCTCTCATGTCTCTAGCTCAGGCAGCAGCTCTTGTGAGCCTTGGTTTTCAGGCTCAGAGAAAACCACTGAGACAGCATCTAGGCCTGTTAGCATAGGACTGTCATCCCAGGTATTCAGAAGGTTGAGGCAGGAGGATAACAAGTTTCAGCCCAGCCTGACCCTGTCTCAAAACAAACAGCAGAAATAAACAGGAGGAGGAGGAAGACAAGGAGGGCAGGGGAGAGTAAAGACAGAAAAAGCAGAAATGAAGGGAGAAGGGAAGAAAGAAAAGAGAAAGGGAAGGGAGGGAAGCAAAGATAGGAGATAGATAGATAGATAGATAGATAGATAGATAGATAGATAGATAGATAGATAGGGATGAATGGATAGATAGATAGATAGATAGATAGATAGATAGATAGATAGATAGATAGGGATGGATGGATGGATGGATAGATAATGGGGAGATGAGAGGAGAGGAGACAGTCTAGAATCTTGTGAGGAGAAGCTGATGAGGAAGCTAGCAGAGATAGAGCTGGGACGAGGTTAGGGTGTTGACTAGAGCCTGACTGGTGGGTTTTCTACAAGCTGAACACAAAGTGAAATGCTAACAATGTCTCCTCTCTCTCTCTCTTTCTCCCTCTCTCTTTCTCTCTCTCTTTCTCTCTCTCTCTTTCTCTCTGTCTCTCTCCTCTCTGTCTCTCTCTTTCTCTCTCTCTTTCTGTCTCTCTTTTTCTCTTTCTCTCTGTCTCTCTCTCCTCTCTCTTTCTCTCTCTCTGTCTCTCTCTCTGTCTCTCTCTCCTCTCTCTTTCTCTCTCTCTGTCTCTCTGTCTCTCTCTCTTTCTCTCTGTCTCTCTCTCTCTTTCTCTCTCTCTATCTCTCTGTCTCTCTTTCTCTGTCTCTCTCCTCTCTCTCTCTCTTTCTCTGTCTCTCTCTCCTCTCTCTCTCTTTCTCTCTCTCTGTCTCTCTCTCTTTCTCTCTGTCTCTCTCTCTCTGCCTCTCTGTTTTATCTGCCTTGAATCCTGTCTGTCCTCTCCCCCTTTCCATACCTGCTTCCTGTGTCCCGACCCTTCTCCATCAATGCATGGTGCTGGTGTCCGGTTCCTTCTCATTCTACCTGATCACACCCCTGCCCCCTTCTGTGTGCCTCCACTTTTCCCCAACAGGGTGATTCCGGGGGACCTGTGGTCTGCAATGGCCAGCTGCAGGGCCTTGTGTCCTGGGGTGATTTCCCCTGTGCCCAGCGGAACAGGCCAGGTGTCTACACCAACCTATGTGAGTTCGTTAAGTGGATTGAGGACACCATCAAATCCAACTCGTGAGCCAGCATCATCCCACTACAGTGACAAGCACGGCCATTGAGGATGCTGCAGACAGGCCACGCTTTATGTCTCCTGACATCAAGATCCTCGTCCCAAATGGTGGACTGGCTCCATTTCTATAGCCAGACCCCAGGGACACTTCCTGGAATGACATGGGTTGGGTTGAAACCCATCATCCTCAGTAAATCAATACACAAACCCAGAGTTGAGCCTTTTCTGCAGCTATAACCCAGATTTAGACCCAGAAATAAAAGCCATGGGAAGAACCTCCTTGGTACGTCTCCTCCTGTGTTATGCTGCTGTGGGCAAGTGCTGTCTTAGATACTTTTCTATTGTATGCTAAGACACCTAGACCAAGGAAACTTAAAGAAAAAGTTTATATGGGGCTTACTGTTTAAGGGGTCAGAGTCCATGACCACTATGGGGTGGAGCATGGTGCTGGAGCAGTAACTGAGAGCTCACATCTCGAGACACAACCACAAGACAAAGAGAAAGCTAATTGAGGGTGTCCCAGGCATTTAAAACCTCAGAGCCCACCACAGAGACACACCTTTCCCAACAACACTATACCTCCTAATCCTTCCCAAACATCTCTACCAATTGAGGACCAAGCACTCAAATATATGAACCTGTGGTGACCATTCTCAGTCAAACTCACACCAGCTTCTCCTCCACGACACTGGATTTGCAGGGTCCTTTGGTGACTTTACATTCTCTTCACAAATAATAACTACCTTAAGTTACTTTTCTATGCCTGTGGCCGAGCACCTGACGAAGGCAGCTTAAGGAGAAAGGATTCATTCTGGCTCACGGGTCCAGGGTGCAGCCTGTCATGGGGGGAAAGCAAACCAAGAGCTTGAGGTGGTTGGTCACACTGCACCCAGTCAGGAAGCAGGATACACATGGTCTTTCAGTGACTTCCTCCTCCTTAGCCAGACCATGACCCAGCTTATGAGCTGGTGCTGCCTACGTCCAGGGCGGGCCTTCCTACCTCAACTAACCCCTTGCAGACAGTCCCTAGGCTTATCTCCTAGGTGACTCGAGATCTTATCGAGCTAATGCTACTAACTAACCAACAGTCGAAACTTGCTGCCTGACAGGGTCATAGCAGTCCCCCAGTTACAACTCTACCCTAATTTCTTGAGTATGTGACTTAGTCCCCAATGCACAGTGTTCAACTTGATATTTTTTAACTGCTCTAAAAACAATGTCCATTCAACCAAAGCCACACCTCAAGTGCTGACTCTCGGTCTCTCCCAAGCTAGTGATGCGCAGTCTGGTACTACTTTAGTTTGGCTATTAAGTGAGTCCTAAAAGGCTCCTGTGTCGGGGCTGGTCCAGGCTGGCAGTGATCTTGGAAGCTGCAAGACTTTTGAGAGATAGATCCCAGTGGAAGGAAGTTAGGTCACTGTGGATGAACCCTTGGAGAAGAATGGTGTCAGGACCTTAACCTTTCCTCTCTACTTCCTGGTCAGTGTGGTTTGAGCAGCCTCTTTCACTTCCTGTTCCCGCCTTGATGAATGAGTTCACTACAGACCCGAAGGCAAGGTGACTTGAAACCTCTGAAGTCCAAATCTAAATAAACCTTTCTTCTATCTAAGGCATTTATCTAGGGTATTTTGTCATGGAAAGCACAGTAACATAAATGTTCTCTCTTAATGGTGGACAGCAAGAAGCCAGCCTCCCTCATCCTTGAGGCTACAGAAGCAACTCACTACGCATGGTGTGCAGATGTCTGGGAAAGGTGGGATGCTGTGAATGAATCTGTAGTTCAGACAGGTGTTTATTTCTAGTTTATGTGTGTAGGTGTATTGCCGGCATGTGTGACTATTCCCTACCTGTATGCAGTGCCCCCTAGAGGCCAGAAAAGGCATCAGAACCCTTGAGACTGGAATTACAGTTTAGACGTCTTGCGGGTACTGGGAAGAAGACCCAGGTCGTCTGGAAGGGCAACCACTTACCTTAGCCTCTGAGCTATCGCTCCAGCCCCACCTTTTTGTTTCTTCACAATTTTTAAACTCTTTTCGGGGTGTGTGTGTTTTAAGTGTGGAGTTCAAAGAACGACTTTTGAGAACTTGTTTTCTTTTCCCACCATGTGGGTCTGGGATCAAACCCAAGTGTTCAGGCTTAGTGAAGACAGTCCCCACCCAAGGATTCATCTCACCAGGCCGCAGGTTTCTTTATACTTACCTTTCATTTCTGTGTATCTGTCTGAGAGTGTGTGTACACACGCTCACAGAGGACAAGAGAGTATCAGATCCCCTGGAGCTGCGCCCACAGGCTGCTGAGAGCCTCCCTGTGTGGTCGTGAGGACCTAAACTTGGGTGCTCAGCGAGAGGAATATGTGCTCCTGTCAGCTGAGCCATCTTGGTGGCCTCCAGATTTTTTTTTTCGTAGGCTACATAGCCATGCAAACTACGCATGCACAGTGAGGGTCCCATAGGTTTTGTTATGTTGGCTCTTTGAGACAGGGTCTCTCTATTATGTAGCCCTGGCTGTCCTTGAACTCATAGAGATTCACCTGTTTCTACCTCCCAAGTGCTGGGATTAAAAACTTGTATCACCATGCCGGGCTCAGTTAGGTTCTTTGTTTTATTTTGTTTGGTTTGGTTTAGTTTGGTTTTTTAAGACAGGGTTTCTCTATGTATCCCTTGTTGTCCTGGAACTCACTTATAGACCAGGCTAGCCTTGAACTCTGCCTGTCTCTGCTGGGAAAAAAAAATGTGTGCCGCCATCACCTGGCTTTCAATTGGGTTCTTATTCCTGGGGTAAAGGGGTGCTATGCCTTGTTCTGAGTTTCCGGGACAGCACAGCACATCCAACCAACAAATCACGACTTTCAAAAAGAGGGCGCAACTCTGAGCTTGTGTTTTGATTTCAAGGAGTGCTGACCCTGGGGGAATTTGAATTTCTGCCAAACAGCATTTTTATTCTAATTTTAATGGGGTTTTACCTTATTTCATCCTCTGATGGAAAAGAGAGTGCATTTTGTTCAAATTTCACCAGAGAGAGAACATGGGGACAGGTGAGTCCCTAGAGTTGGCTGGCCAGCTGGCCTAGCCTAGTCAGGGAGACCCTGCTTCGGAAAATGAGGTGGGCAGTTCCTAAAAAGTGACACTTGGCATTAGCCTCTGCCCTACACACACACACACACACACACACACACACACACACACACACACACGTGTATTCACACAAAGATAGTGGGTTCATGAGATATTTGCTGTAACTAAGGCATAAACCGAGCATGGGAAGCTCCTGGCAGATTCTCCACCTCCCAAAGACATAGGTCCCATCTCCAATCTGCTTCTTGCAAGTGGTGGGTCTTGGATGTGAAGGAGCAGAACAAACTCCATTTTAGAATTCCATTTTAGACAGGGCCTAAGTAGGGGATGAACTCAGTTCCAGGAAAAGTCACAAACAATCCCAAGAAAGACTACAAACTGCCAGGTGTGTGCCCCCACGTCATCGTCACCCCGTCCCCAGTCAGGGCAACCCAGGTGGGCCAGCCAATAAGAAACTTTGGTAAATGACATCTGCTGGCCCTAGGTGTCCTTGTGACTATTGATAGCTGCTGTTTGGAAGTTTCCCTAGACCTCAGCCAATGAATTTAAAGGTTGCATACCCCACCCTGAAGCACCAAGGGTTATATCACCCTTTAAAATCCCACCCCAGAGGCTCCCGCCGTTTTCCTCCACTGGCTGCCTCAGAGTGCTGGGTGGTGGTCTGGGCTCAAGCTTGTAATCAATGAACAAACAGCTGTGTGTTTGCATCGGATGCCGGCTCTGTGGTGGTCTTGTTTGGGGACCTCGTGACTCAAGATCAGAGTCAAGGGTGAGCAGGGAACCCAAGACACAGATGGAACAACCCGGTCTGACTCCACACTAGATAAACTGGATAAAGCTGAGATAGCTCAGCCAATCCCCCACCCCTGGCCAAGCCCAGCTATCATTTATGTTAGTTAGCAAGTAACCTGGAAGCATCAGAGAAGCCCTGGGACCCAGATCTAAGCAGGAAGATGGAAGCCAAGGCCACTAAGGCCAGTCTCTGGCCGGCTTACATGTAGAGGGGGGCAAGTAAGGCTTTGGAGTCATGGTTTGGTGGTAGAGCCAAGAGCCAAGCCTAGTATCCCCCATGAGGAACCGAGGGCGTGGTTTCCAGGTCACTTGTGGACATGAGCAATATCTGGGCTTGCCCAGCAATGTAGTAGGAGGTTGATAAGCTCATTTCGGCTGCACCCAGTTTATCTGAAGTGTGGAGTCAGACAAGGTCACAGAGCACCAGCCTCTCCTCCGTGTTCCAAGCGATGGGGAGCTTGCTGCAATGTGCAAGTCCCTGAGTTTAATGCCCCTCCCCGTACTGAATTTAAAAATTTTTTGCTAATGTTTTATTTTCTTTTTAATGTGTGCAGGTGGGGACGATGAGGAGGTACGTGTATGTCTTGGCCTGCTCTGTCAGAGAACAACGTCCCGGATTTGATTTCTCTCCTTCTACCCTGCGCGTCCTAGGGGTTGAACTCTGGTTGTCAGGCTTGGAGGCAGGCACCTTTACCAGCTGAGCCACCTTGCCGGCCTTATCCCCGTCTCCCTTCTGTCTGCCCCCCAGCACTGAATTTTTTTAAAGCAAGAAGGAAGAAAGGAAAGAAGGAGGGAAGGAAGGAAGGAAGGAAGGAAGGAAGGAAGGAAGGAAGGAAGGAAGGAAGGAAGGAAGGGGAAGTAAAAAGAAAGCTGAGCGTAGTAATTGGCATTTGTAATTCCCATACTCAGGAGACAGAGGTCTGGAGACTGAGGCCAACCTGGGCTACAGGGTGAGAACCAGTCCTGGTAACGAAGCTGCTATGGGCGTAGCTCCTCTAGTGGAGTGCTCACCTAGCACTCATGAGGTAGAAACAGGGTGTGCTGTTGTGGAGAGGGGAGTGGGGAGCTCAGGACTTCAAGGTCACCACGAACTGTACAGCGACCATCAAAGCTAGCTTGTGCTACGTGCGGGCATGTGGGCTTGTCACAAGCTCTGTTCAAAACGAAAAAGATGGAAAAGTTGGAATACCCCTCCCCTGTTTCTCACTTGGAAGGTGGTATCCTGGGGAGGACTAACCACCTTATACCACAAAAATAAAAGCCCCCCTTGGGGGGCCTCTGGCAGTGGGACCACTGGCTTTTTGGAGCCCATTCCCTATGGAAGGATACCTTGCTCAGCCTAGATATAAGAGGGAAGGGCCTCCATCCTGCCTCAAGTGATTTGTTGACTCCCAATGGGAGGCCTTACCCTTTCTGAGGTGCGGATTGAGGGTGGGGAGGAGAAGGTAGGGGAAGCAAGGGGGGAACTGGAATTGATATGTAAAATAAAAAGATTGCTTTAAAAAAAGAAAAAAATTAAAACTATATAGACAGGACCACAAATCAGCTGTAGCCCACGCTCTCGGGGATTTCCTCCTTACTCCAGTCCCGTGTGGGTTTCTCTCACCTCAGCTTGGATCGAGCAAAATAAAATGCAAGTGGCAGAGACACCTTTGGCTGTCTGTGCTGACACAGAGGGGAGGGCATGGGAACGGAAGTTTCCAGAAGGAGGAAGCTGAGCTGACTTTCTCTTCTCACGTGAGGATGCGTCTTTTCCACTGGATGCTGGTTCCAGTGGGGAGGAGGCAGGCTTCTCTGAGCAGTCCCTTGATGTCTAGGGTGGACAGGTTCTCACCTTCCTGCTGGTGTTGTAAGACAGAGGAGCACAGGGCTGTGGTGGTGCAACAACAAGCTTCTCACCTAAGACACATCTTGGCGCCCTGACAGACAGAAGTGATTGATGCTCACGCCAAGGGTGAGGTTATGGAGGAACAGACCAGACAAGCGGGCCCAAGAGCCACAGCCAGAGGAGACTCGCGGCAGGTGGATGTGCAAGTCTAGGAGTTAACGTAAATTTCAACAGCAGCTCAGATGGACAGGGGATCACAGGATGCTGAATAAATGATGTTGGGAAAACCAGTTCCCTCCATACTGGAAACCAAGCCCAGGGCTGGAGAGATGGCTCAGCCGATAGAGCATTAGCTGCAAACGCCCTGAGTTTGATCTTTTGAACCTACATAGAGGTGGAGAGAGAGAACTGATCCCAGCCTCCACACATCATATACACACACAATAACAATAAATAATCTTTTCATAAAAAGAAAGAAACCAAAGCCCGGGTTCCCATCTGGCATCACAAGAACTGGAAGCATCGCAGTGTTCAGAAGGCTGGGGTAGGAGGACAGAAAGTTCCAGGCCAGCTTGGGCTATACAGAGAGATGCTATGTCAAAAATAAAATTTTATGCCAGACAATGGTAATGTACTCCTTTAATCCCAGGTGGATTTCTCTGAGTTTGAGGCCAGCCTGGTCTACAGAGTAAGTTCCAAGACAGCCAAGGTTACACAGAGAAACCCTGACTCGATAAAACAAAACAAACAAATAAATAAACAGAAAAATAAATAAATACATAAAATAAAGAATTTCAGACAGAAACAAGAGGCCGGGGCCAGTTGGTAAAGTGCTTGCCCTGAAGAGGACCTGAGTGTGACCTCCAGAGCTCAGGAAACCAGGCACAGCTGCTGACTTGGCTCGGAGGGCAAAGGCATCTGCATAGAGGCCTAAAGATACACACGAGCCTAAGAACTGAGTCTGGACCCTGAAGCCCAGGTGCTGGAAGGAGGTGACAGCTCCCGTGTCATCCGAGCCTCACACAGACACCGTGGCATATGTGTTCCCAAGTGCTTGCTTACAGGAACACATGTGATAAATACGTGTATTTGAGAAGCTTCTAGATGCCAGGCTTGATGGGCCCTGCTTGTAAGTCTATCACTGGAAGCCTGAGAAGGCGGATCCCTGGGGCTGGCTGGACAGCCCGCCTGGAGTATCTGAGGAACTCTGTGTCTCAAAGGAACAAGCTGGGAGCCAGAGAGGTGGCTCACAACCGTCGTTACCTCCAGCTCAGGGGTGTGACGCAGGCAGACAAAATATTCATACGCACAAAGTAAATAAATCTTGGGGGAAAGTGGCCTCCATGCGCATACTCCTCCGTCCGCACACCAGCTGCCTGTCACAATCACACACCGAAAGAAAACAGGCCACTACAAAGCCAGGTGTGGTGCACACACGTGTGCTCTCTGTGCTCAGGAAGTGTGGAGGCAGGGGGGTCAGGAGTTCAAGGCCATCCTCAGCTACATGGTGAGTCTGTGTGAGGCCTGTCTCAAAATAAAAATTAAACACCACTTAGGTGCAAGATATGCTTAGAGACTTAAGGAATTAAAGGAATTAAAGAAATTAAAAAGCGGGAACTGGAGAGATGGCTCAGAGGTTAAGAACATTGCCTGCTCTTCCAAAGGTCCTGAGTTCAATTCCCAGCAACCACATGGTGGCTCACAACCATCTGTAATGGGGTCTGGTGCCCTCTTCTGGCCTGCAGGCATACACATAGACAGAATATTGTATACATAATAAATAAATAAATAAATATTTAAATAAAGAAATTAAAAAGCAAGTACATGACTCTAGGAAATGACTGGTTGAGCCTTCAAAATCACAAACTGTTAAGACAAAATTCTGGCTAGTTTCATGACAGCCAATTTAAGTGTTCCAGTTTAAAGGAGGGTGGGATGGACTGGGAGAGGGGAGTTATTTGTGGCAGCTTTTGTGTAAGAAACAGCTGTGAGTGTGTGTGTTCTCACATGTGTGTGTATGCACAGGAGAACAGCTGCCCTCCGAAGCCAGAGTGGGTGTCGGATGCCCTGAGCTGGACTTACAAGTGGTTGGTGCTGGGAACCAGACTCTGGTCCTCTGAAGGAGCAGCCAGTGCTCTTCACAGCTAAGCCATCTCTCAGCTCTTCAATGCGTTCAGAAAAAAAAAAAAAGAGAGATTGTCATGGGAAGATAGACCAAAGGCTTTAAAAATACATGAAAATTCCTAAAGCTAACGCTGCGAAGGAGGTTCATGGCTCACCGTGCAAAGGTGCCTGCCTCCAAGCCTAAGGACCCGCGCTTGATGCCTGGACCCACATAGTGGAAGGAGAGACCTGCCCTCCCTCTGATGCCCCGCCCCATACCCAAATAAGCAAAATTAATGTAATAAACATTAAACAAAAACCCACTGAGTGAAGACGTCCCTGACACTAAATGAAGCTAGGAAAATGGGCAGGAGGGGGCTGGTCCTGTGAGGGATGCTCAGTGTTCACAAATCTGAGCTGTTCCAGGGTCAGCACGGAGCCTCCTGCTCTGAAAATCTCGCCTAGGTGTTGTCGGCTCTCTCTCTCTCACACACACACTCAAACGCGCACACATGCACACGCACGCACACACACACACACACACACACACTGTAGCATATGAACCCCTGACCTCAACACACATACACACACGCACACACGCATACACACCACACCCTGTGACTCAGCAATTTCTCTCCTGGCTGCATAGTCACACCCAGGAGGGGACATGTATGAGCCTGTGGCTCACATAGCTCTTCAGGGTGACCAGAAGTTAGAAGCTATCTCATGCCCATTGTTAGATCACAGACCTTGGTAGCTCATGCTCTATCTCCCCAAATTCAATCCCCACCCCCTGTAGCCTCTGTGCCCTGCCCAGGCCCACCCCTACCCCTTGTTGCTGAGAAGGCCTCCCAAACTCTCACAGCTTTCTCTCTCCCTACCACCTGCAGACTGAATTCACACTCCCCCTCCCTGCCCCCCTCTCCCTCCCCCCACTTCACCCTCCCTCCCCCCCCCTAGGCAAGCACACTAGGTCAGGCTAGGCCACATGATATGGAGCCTCCCACCCCCAAAACCTGTAAGCATCAGAATTCCCTTCTTCCTGTGAACCTAAGGGTACTATCTCCCTTCTCCCTTCTGCATCCCACCACACAGGCTCCTAATACTTGGGAGCTAAAGCGCCAGTGTCCCATCAGGGTCCCATCACGGCTGCCTGTGGCCATTAGCCTACAGTTCTCTGGTTACTGTTCTGAAAGGTGGTCATCAGCTTTGCTTTCCAAACCTGCTTTTTAAAAACTGTCTTTCACTTGTTTAGTTTGTGCATGTGTGTGTGTCCATATGCTACAGTGTGTGTGTGGGGGGGGGGGTCAGGGCTCCACATGCTATAGTGTGTGTGTGTGTGTGTGTGTGTGTGTGTGTGTGTGTGTGTGTGTGTAGGTAAGGGCTCACATGCTACTGTGTGTGTGTGTGTGTGTGTGTGTGTGTGTAGCATAGTGTGTGTGTGGAGGTCAGGGCTCCACATGCTACAGTGTTGTATACCATAGAGTGTGTGTAGAGGAGCTAATTCTCTCCTTCCATCATGTGACTCCAGGAACCAAATGCAGGGTATTGGACTTGACAGCAAGTGCCTTTACTAGGTGTAGTATCTAACTGGCCCTAGCCTATTTCTTTATCTATAAATTCTAAGTCCCACCACCCGGGGAATTGCTGTGTGCATGGGAGAGGCAGGGGTGAAGGTAGGTGTGTAAACCCTCTGGTATTCTAATGACCCTTAAAGGGCATAGGGCTTGGGGAAAGGATGTGCTGTATTACACAATATCGATGGGGTGACGTACATTAAAATGACACACTTGGGACATTCACAGTGGATATTTTGTAAGCCTGTGGTAGAGAGAGGGAAGGGGGAAAGGGAGGGATAAAAGAAGGTACCTACAGACTAGTGAAGTGTGCCATGGGTGATAGCATCCTCAGCTCACAAAGGCCAAAGGCAGCAGGAAGCCTAGTAGGGTAGGGTCCTGTGACTCGGCTTCCTCTTGTTCTTTCCTTCTGTCCCTTTTTCCCATCTACTTCTCTCTTTTTCCTTCCTTTTTTTCCCTTTTGATTGTCTTTCTATGAGCACTCAGAGCATGGGTCTCATTATGGCATTGTCAGACCCATATAGCAACAATTCTTCTCCTGTCCTTAGTCCCTCTTTGCGGTTTTCTTCCTCCACCACAGAGCGTAATGGTCTCCTGGCGGACGTGGAGACTACTCCTTCTTTTCCTTCCTTTCTTCCTTTCCTACTTTTGGAACACAGTCTCTTATGGAGACGTGGGATCAGTGGTAGAGGCCCTGCCTGGTATACTCCAGACTCAGATGCATCCCAGAGCTGCATCCCAGGTTCCCAGGAGCCACACTGAACACCAACGTGTGCTCGCTCTCGCTTCTCTCTCTCCCAGGCCAGATCCCTGATAGAGAAGTTGCGTGTTTGTTAAGAACACCAGCATTCTTCCTGTTCTACACACGGGACCTGGAAGGCTTGGCTACTGTCGCAATCCCCATTATGAACTGATTGCCTAAGAGATTGTACAACCGCTGGTGTGATCACTTGGATGACTCAGTTATATCCAGTCCAGTGACACCTGATGCCAGCCAGGAGCTCCGAATTTGCCGATTGTCAATGTGGCCATTGATTTTCTTCTTCAGGGGCCTCGTGGCTTGTTTTGTGACCATCAAAGTTGAACAGAAAGCAGCCACTGACGACAAAGTGATCATAGTAAAATGGAACCAAGAACGCATGGTGGTGCCACCTCCCCCTGAGCAACTCCCATGTGCAGGACTCTGCAGACCCAGGGTGACTTCAAACTCTCAGCGATGCTCCTGCTCCAGCCTCCCAAATGCTAGGATTACAGGCATCAGCACCACACCCTCTCAGCATCAGACACATTTTTAACATGACATCTTGTTCTGGTGTTGAAGAGGTGGTGCAGTGATTAAGAGCACTTGCTGTTCTTGCAGAGGACCTGGGCTCTGCTCCCAGCACCCATGACCCCCTGTGACTCCAGCTCCAGGGGATCCATAGTCTTTTTCTGGTTCCTTTGGGCACTGCATTCATGTGCACAGACACACACATATACACACCAAAATAAGCCTTTTAAAACTAAAATCTTGCTGGGTGATGGTAGCGCCATGTTTAATCCCAGTACTCAGGAGGCAGAAGCAGGCAGATCTCTGTGAGTTCGAGGCCAGCCTGGTTTACAAGAGCTAGTGCCAGGACAGCTAAGGCTGTTACACAGAGAAACCTTGTCTTGAAAAACCAAAAAAATAAGGAAATAATAAATTAATGATGAATAAATAAATGAAATTTTATTTTGCAATAGTTTAATAAGCTGTGAATTGAGGCAGAGTATGCCCTGTGCCTGTCACCTGCTGTGTGCCAGCAAGGATACTTTTCACAAAGACTAGCATGTCAAGATGCAGAAAACAATGCTACTGACTCAGATGCTGGCCTTGTGGGGAGTGCACCACGAGTGTGCAGTTGCCTGCTGAGGCCAGAAGAGGGCATGATGTCCCTAGAACTGGAGTCCCACATGGTTGTGAGCGACGTTTGGGTGCTGGAAATCCAGCCTGAGTCCTCTTAGCTGCCGAGCGTCTCTCAGCCCCTCCATCCTTTTCTGGATGTCTGGTACATTGTTATTTTCAACTTGTATTGCATCTATTTATTTATTTATTGGGGTACACACATACCAGGATGCAGGTGTGTAGTTCTGAGAACAACATGTAGCCTAATGACCTGAACATGATCTCTGGGGTTCACATGGCAGACAGAGAGAAGCAGCTCCCGCTAGCTGTTTTCTGAGTTTCACCCTTGGTTCTCTCTCTCTCTCTCTCTCTCTCTCTCTCTCTCTCTCTCTCTCTCTCTCTCTCTCTCTCGTGTTACTATTTTTATTTTATTATTATTATTTTTATTGAGCTCTACATTTTTCTCTGCTCCATCCCTGCCTCGCCCCTTCCCTTCAATCCTCCCCCAAGGTCCCCATGCTCCCAATTTACTCAGGAGATCTTGTCTTTTTCTACTTTCTACTTCCCATGTAGATTACATCTATGTATGTTTCTCTTAGTGTCCTCATTGTTGTCTAGGTTCTCTAGGATAGTGGGCTAGTTTTCTTTGCTTTATGTTAAAAACCACCTATGAGTGAGTACATGTGATAATTGTCTTTCTGTGTCTGGGTTACCTCACTCAAAATAATGTTTTCTAGCTCCATCCATTTTCCTGCAAAATTCAAGCTGTTGTTATTATTTTCTGCTGTGTACTACTCCATTGTGTAAATGTACAACATTTTCCTTATTCATTCTTGGGCTGAAGGGCATTTAGGTTGTTTTCAGGTTCTGGCTATGACAAGCAAAGCTGCTATGAACATAGTTGAGCACATGTCCTTATGGCATGATTGAGCATCCTTTGGATATATACCCAAAAGTGGTATTACTGGGTCTTGAGGTAGGTTGTTTCCTAATTTTCTGAGAAATCGCCACACTGACAATCCAAAAGGGTTGTACTAGCTTGCATTCACACTGGCAGTGCAGAAGTGTTCCCTTTACCCCACAACCTCTCCAGCATAAGTTGTCATCAATGTTTTTGATCTTGGCCATTCTTACAAGAATCTCAGAGTTGTTTTGATTTTCATTTCTCTGATGACTAAGGATGTTAAACATTTCCTTAAGTGTCTTTCAGCCATTTTAGATTCCTCTGTTGAGAGTTCTCTGTTTAGGTCTTTATTCCATTTTTTTTATTGGATTATATGTTCTTTTGATGACAAATTTCTTTTTTTTTTATTTATTTATTTGTTTATTATGTCTACAACATTCTCTCTACATGTATGCCTGTAGGCCAGAAGAGGGCACTAGACCTCATTACAGATGGTTGTGGGCCACCATGTGGTTGCCGGGAATTGAACTCAGGACCTTTGGAAGAGCAGGCAATGCTCTTAACCGCTGAGCCATCTCTCCAGCCCCGATGACAAATTTCTTGAGTTCTTTGTATATTTTGGAGATCAGACCTCTGATGTGGGGTTGGTGAAGATCTTTTCCCATTCTGTAGGTTGTTGTTTTGTCTTGTTCACCATGTCCTTTGCTTTACAGAAGCTTTTCAGATTTAAGAGGTCCCATTTATTAATTGTTTCTCTCAGTGTCTGTGTTGCTGGGGTTATATTTAGAAAGTGGGTCCCTGTGCCAATGTGTTCAAGTGTACTTCCCACTATAAGATTCAGTGTGGCCATTCCCTGTGTGTGAACAGTGCCATTCCCTGAGTGTGAACAGAGTGCCATTCCCTGAGTGTGAACAGTGCCATTCTCTGAGTGTGAACAGTGCCATTCCCTGAGTGTGAACAGTGCCATTCTCTGAGTGTGAACAGTGCCATTCCCTGAGTGTGAACAGTGCCATTCCCTGTGTGTGAACAGAGTGCCATTCCCTGAGTGTGAACAGAGTGCCATTCCCTGAGTGTGAACAGTGCCATTCCCTGAGTGTGAACAGAGTGCCATTCCCTGAGTGTGAACAGTGCCATTCCCTGAGTGTGAACAGTGCCATTCCCTGAGTGTGAACAGAGTGCCATTCCCTGAGTGTGAACAGTGCCATTCCCTGAGTGTGAACAGTGCCATTCCCTGAGTGTGAACAGTGCCATTCCCTGAGTGTGAACAGAGTGCCATTCCCTGAGTGTGAACAGAGTGCCATTCCCTGAGTGTGAACAGAGTGCCATTCCCTGAGTGTGAACAGAGTGCCATTCCCTGAGTGTGAACAGTGCCATTCCCTGAGTGTGAACAGTGCCATTCCCTGAGTGTGAACAGAGTGCCATTCCCTGAGTGTGAACAGTGCCATTCCCTGAGTGTGAACAGTGCCATTCCCTGAGTGTGAACAGTGCCATTCCCTGAGTGTGAACAGAGTGCCATTCCCTGAGTGTGAACAGAGTGCCATTCCCTGAGTGTGAACAGAGTGCCATTCCCTGAGTGTGAACAGTGCCATTCCCTGAGTGTGAACAGTGCCATTCCCTGAGTGTGAACAGAGTGCCATTCCCTGAGTGTGAACAGTGCCATTCCCTGAGTGTGAACAGTGCCATTCCCTGAGTGTGAACAGTGCCATTCCCTGAGTGTGAACAGAGTGCCATTCCCTGAGTGTGAACAGAGTGCCATTCCCTGAGTGTGAACAGAGTGCCATTCCCTGAGTGTGAACAGAGTGCCATTCCCTGAGTGTGAACAGTGCCATTCCCTGTGTGTGAACAGTGCCATTCCCTGAGTGTGAACAGTGCCATTCCCTGAGTGTGAACAGAGTGCCATTCCCTGAGTGTGAACAGTGCCATTCTCTGAGTGTGAACAGAGTGCCATTCCCTGAGTGTGAACAGAGTGCCATTCCCTGAGTGTGAACAGTGCCATTCCCTGAGTGTGAACAGTGCCATTCCCTGAGTGTGAACAGTGCCATTCCCTGAGTGTGAACAGTGCCATTCCCTGAGTGTGAACAGTGCCATTCCCTGTGTGTGAACAGTGCCATTCCCTGAGTGTGAACAGTGCCATTCCCTGAGTGCTTATGGAGAAGAATGACCCATCCCTGCAGCCTGCCTGGCTCAGTGATACAGTTTCGTTGTCTTAAGAAACCTATAAAACACAGAACAAGCTTCTAACTGTGCGGTGTGCACTTCTTTCATCTCCTGCCCCGGAGCCAGTTAGTTCCTGACTGATTCTCTTGAAGCCCCAGTCCAAAAGCGGGGCTTTCTTGAACATTCTCTATCACTATGCTTGAAGCTACCCTGGTGCTGCTGGGGTCCCCAGGCTTTCCTTTTCAGTTCTTAGTCTCATGAAAAAAATAATTTTAAAAACTCAGCAGACAATGAGAGTTTTATTAGCATTTGAGAGAAAACAACAGAATGACTCAAACAGATTTCCAGGGGGACACTGAGGTAGATTATTGGGGGTGTTAGAAGAGTTTTCAGTGCCATGGACAGACAGACATAGCGTGGGGCCTGCTAGAGGTTGAGGCCCCAGAACCACAGACTGCAGTAGGTGGGGCCTCTGAGGAGGATCAGGCACAGGAAACTGGACCGGGGATCTCAGAGGAAGAGGAGATACTTGGCTGTTTCTGGATCCCCATCAAATGGCAGGGAAGGGAAGGAAGGGGTGTGTGTCATCAAGCCCCTGGTAGGCACCTGTCACCCTTTGGTGTGCCAGAGTCTACAAACTCACACGGTGAGAAATCCAGGCACCCCAAAATCTGTCAGGTAGAGATCTACAGACTTTTCTCTTAGTGGGGTCTCTGCCAGGGTAAGGCTGGTAGAGGGAGGGGCCCCCACAGCTCTCAGGGCCCAAAGGAATCTGGTTTGGATTCTAACACAGACAAGCTGTAAATCTCTATAGAAGATGCCGGAGACGGGACATGGAAAAGAAAACAGACGGCCACGCCTTTTAGAGTTAGGCAGGGAGAGCAGAGCAAATCCAGAGTGGCAGGAAGTCATGCCCGGGTTTTCGGCTCTGTGCTAACAGAGACGGGAAAAGGGAAAGGGGGCTTAACCTTAACATCAGGGCACATGGTTAATCCCGCTGGCTGACCACTGTCACAATGTCTTAGCCAGTTTGAAGCGAGCTTTATTGAATACTGGCCAGGACGATGGACACTGGCCGAGTCCACACCCAGGATGCGGAGAACGCGGCACCAAGTTACCTTAGTCAGAGGTTTATAAAGGCAAAACCCACAAGGCTAGGTAGCTCCCTCCCGCCTTCATCCAATCAGGGACAAGCATGCATCCTGATGTATTTTCTGCCTACATACCTCCCTCCCTCCTACGTGTGACAAAGCACATCCCTTGCGGCGGGAACAACCAAGCTTGTTTACAGAGGCAAACCCACGTGATCTGTCATCTACCGTGAGAACAGACCCCAGCAGTCTGTCCTTGGGCAAGTGGGGCCTACAGGGTAGAGGCATTTTGTTTCATAGCTCTCTTAAGCACAGTAAATCAGTTTTAGCTCTCAAAGTCTGAGTTCAGAGAGCAGGGATTCCAGGCTCCAGTGTCCTGGAGCAAAGGCTTCCCTAGGAGACACACACTTAGAAATAAAAATAGAAGCCACTTATCTTTTAAAAGTGCAAAGGGTCTGCCATCTTGTGTTCTTGCTGAGGTCATTCCAGGTTTCATTAGAATTTGATCTCCCTGAGGGTGAATCCCAGAGAGAATTATCCAAATCTATTTGGGGAAACAGAGGCCAAGATGTCCTAACCAAGTTACCTTAGCTTTGGTCAAACTTCCTCCTTGTGCAAACCTCCAGCTAACCACTTCTCTTAGCTTCCATCAAACTGCTTGCTTACGTGAAGGCCCCTGCCCCTGAAGCTGCCGAGTAGACGCACGCTGGGACACGATTTCTGTATTTCCAAAACCCTGTGCTCAAGACCTGATACCTGAGTGCAGTCCCATCCAGCGGGAACAGACTCTCGGCCGCTGTGAACTGTGTCTGGGTGGAATCTCTGAGCACTCCCCATAACAACAACGTCCTTACTATTGCTGTCTCCACATCCCACCTTGCTCTGTATAGCTCAGGTTAGCCTCCAAATCCTTTAATTCATGGTCCTCCTGGCTCAGAGGGGCCACTGGGCCGTTTGTCCTCTTCTTGATGCGGCGATAGTGAATATGTCTCCTTTCCCTGTCTTCCTCTCTCAGCTCGACTGTTTTAATTGACTTCCCAGGGTCGGGTGGCTGAACTTGGCTCTAGAGGCCAGGCTGAATGTGCTTGATGCAAGTTCAAGTCACCTGGGAAGAGGAACCTCAATTGCGGAAAAAAAAAAAAAGCCTCCACCAAACTGGCCTATGGGCAAGTCTGTGGTGTGTTTTCTTGATTAATGATTGACATGAGAGGGCCCAGCCCACTGGGGGTGATGGCACCCAGGGCAGGTGGTCCTGGCTGGTATAACAGGCTGAGCAAGCCTGTAAGCAGCCTTCCTCCAGGGCCTCTGCTTCCGGTTTGCTCTGAGTTCCTGCCCTGACTTCTTCAGGGACAGACTGTGCTGCGGAATTTTAAGTAGAATGAGCCCTGTCGTGGCCAGCTTACTTGGTCCGTGTTTTATCACAGCGGTAGAAACCCTGACTAAAACACTGATATTACCGTCAGGTAATCCCACTCAAACCGCCCACTTCACCCACATGCTGGGATTATAGGCACACACCGTCAGGCCTGGCTCCAACACTGTTTATATGTCTATACAGCATAGGTCTTAAATGTGGCTTTAAAGAATCTAATTGCTACGTTTAAAAATCACATTACATGGCGACAGGGATGGCTCAGTGGTTAAAAGGCACACTGGACGGCTCACAAGTGCAGGTAACTCCAGCTCCAAGGGGCCAGACCCCTCTCCTGGCCTCCTAGGACACCCACCCACAAGTATTTACAGGTAACCATGGGCGTGCACGCGCACACACAAATTATAAAATGAATGTTTCTATTATGCTATAAAATTTATATTCAATTAACTAAGTAAGCAATTGCCCATTAATTTCCGGTGCCCTTTTGATGAGTGCTTATCTCTCCCTTAATCTGATACCTTCCACGGGCAGGAGACAGAGCTGCTATCTCTGTCGTTAAGGGCCCAAGCTTTCTCTAGCTCTTTGGTTCCATCTTTATTTTTAGATAGCTTTCAAGCTCAGGGTTGCTGAGGTTCACTCAACCTGTCTGCTAGATATCACACCCACAGAAGAGAAGGGAAGGAGGCTCCACAAGCCCTCCATAGCTTTGAAGTAGCTACTGTGGAAATTCCACATTCTGAAAGATTCCAGAAGGAAGTGTAGCTTCCAGTGAACCTGCTGGTTAATCAGAACTTCAGTGATCCTGGGAAGGTTGGACTGATGCAGGTCCGGGGCCGAATTACAGCTTACCTTGGGCCCCCTAAATAGCCACTCCTCTGTGTGACCTAATATCCGGCGACTGACAGATAAAACCTTTGGTGATTGAGCTGTTAACTGAGCGAAACCCTGCTCTCCACCAACGGAAAGGCAGGGCGGCATCTGATGTCTTTTGAGGCCTGTAGAGGAGATTTTGAGCTTTCCCGCCTGGTAGAAATCAGTCGCTCTCCCGGCCTGCCCTTGGGGACTCAGCAGCTACAACTGGGATAGTCGCCCTGCCTGGAAAGCCCCCTTGTCCTGGGTCTTCCTGTCTTCCACTCTCTCTGTTGTCTGTCTCTCTCGTGTCCCCACTCTGAGATGGCCTTCCACTTCCCCCACCCCAATAAACCTCCTACACGAGACCAATCTCTCTGGTACACCGTGGACCCAGCCGGCCAAGGCACCTTCTGCGCCGAGCCTAAGCGCACATCTTCGCTGTAAACTGCCTTCCTGATAGCCCCACCAATGGGTTTGCAGCATCTTCGCTGTAAACTGCCTTCCTGATAGCCCCACCAATGGGTTTGCAGCATCTTCGCTGTAAACTGCCTTCCTGATAGCCCCACCAATGGGTTTGCAGCATCTTCGCTGTAAACTGCCTTCCTGTTAGCCCCACCAATGTGTTTCGCAGCATCTTGATTTATGGATTGCTTTGTTCTGTTACTATAAAAACTTCATGAAAACAGCTCCCCTGTTAACATGGAGTTTGGAATAATATAAATTTATGTTCTAGGGCTGTGATCACTCATTTGGCTTCAGGATAAATGTTTTTGTAGCCTTGTTGCAGCCGGCTGAACTCAGCTACAAGGAAAGAACGGCAGCATAGCCGCTTGGGAGAGCCATGCCAGGCCGGGACGGAAGGCGCCCAGCATGTAGACCCATTTCAGCACCTCGATGCCTTCACCAACCTGCAAGCTCCTCTGGAGGCCACATCTTAAGAAGTAAAAGTGGACTGGAGAGAAGACTCCGGGATTGAAACCCCTTGCTGCTCTTGCAGAGGACCTGAGCTCAGCTCCCAGCACATGAAACAGCTCACACCTGCCGAGGACTCCAGCTCCCCAGGAAGCCAACCCTGTGAGCCTCCGCAGTCATGTGCACGGACACTCACATACACACAATTACAGAACACTGCTAAAAAGAAAGCAGTAACAAGAGACAGGAAATTAGCTTTAGTGATGTGATGTTTGGTATAACGCACACCGAGCTTGACTCTGTTACATGTGTTAGGTCTCTGCTATTGTAAGAAACGCCTGAGAAAGTCCGCACCTACAGCGACGGGGCTGTTAGTGGTGGTGCCCACTCAGCACACCTCATGGGTCCGAGACAGGGCACTCTCCTGCGTTTGATTCTATCCTGGACCACAAAGTGAGTTCCAGACCAGCCTATGCTATAGAATGAAAGTGTCTCAAAACAAAAACAAGAGGCTGGAGAGATGGCTCAGTGGTCAAGAGCACTGGCTGCTCTTCCGTAGCACCAGGGTTCAATTCCCAGCCTCACATGGTGGCTCACTACAGCCTTTAACTCCAGCTTTAGGGGATCTGATGACCTCTTCTGACCTCGCAGGCACTGGCACAAACCTTCTCACACACACAGGCAAAACACCCATACACATAAAGTAAAATAGAAACAAATGTAAAAGCAACAGCAAAAGAATGCATAATAATAACAATAAAATAACAACAACAATAATGATGATAATGGTGACCTGACTAACGCTTTTGCTGGGGTCAGAAAACTCAGCCCTGTTGGCATACTCAGAACTTGGCTGAGAAGAAGCCTTTAGCAAAAGGTTGTCCCTGTGATAATAACAATAGCAGCCAACAGTTCGTGGCACCTCCGGAGTACCAGTTTGGCCCTGCGTGGGTGTATATTCCCCAGTGTGTGGCCCTGAGTGATCAGTAGCTACTGCAGGCTGCAAATGTGTGGAAGAATAGAAGGCAGAGGAAGCAGATGTGGGTGAACGGGACACAGTGGGTCTCAGTGGGTGTATCCTACAATGGAACTCTCTGAAGCACCTTTAGGACTGGGGGTTGAACCCAGAGCTCCTCACAGGGTGGACAAGCATTGTACTAACTGAGCTACATGCTCCGCCTTCTCACCCCCTCCCACATTGTTCCCTAAGATAAGGTCATCTGAGACTGAGGAGATGGTACAAGTAGCTAGCCATCTTCCCAGACTCCCACACGCCACACCCCACAACCTCAGTGCACTTCACACTCCCACAGCCCCCACCCACTCACCCTACCTACCACCATCCCCAAACACCCCCAACCCCTGATGTGGGAGTGTCATATCAATCTGTTGATTTCTTTGGCTAAGCAATAAAGAAACTGCTAGGCCCATTTGATAGGCCCACCCTTAGGTGGGTGGATAAACAGAACAGAACGCTGGGAGGAAGAGGAAGAGGAAGTGAGGTCAGACTCCACAGCGCTCCTCTCGGGAGCAGACATCCGCCACGCTCCCGGCTCCTGGGCAGACACACGCGATGAAGCTCTGAAGCTCCGACCCAGGATGGACTTAGGCTAGAATCTTCCCGGTAAGACCGGTGCTACACAGATGATTAGAAATGGGCTAAATTAATATGTGAGAATTAGCCTAGAAGAGGCTAGATAGAGATGGGTCAAGCAGTGTTTAAAAGAATACAGTGTCCGTGTAATTATTTCGGGTAAAGCTAGCCGCCGCCCCATATTACTACAAACCCCAACTACTTTCTCCACCCCACCCACTACCTATCACCACCACCCATCTCCTTCCCCCATCTCACTCCAACATCCAGCCCCGCACCCTACCCCTCCACCAACTTCCCTATTCTCCTATGCCCCTCCATCACCACCCCATTCCCGCCATGAACTCTACCTGGCCTCCAGGTGGCGCTAAAGAGCAAGAGGCCAATTCCAGTCAAGGCCTCTCCAGCTTGAACACCCTCAGGAGTCCCCAGGGCATCCTGTGACTCGCTTGCAGCTCTACTCCAGTGGTCTGCAGGGTGACTTTCCGCCTATATATCTGACATAGTCCGGGTGAGACGATTCAGCGGCAAGCAGCAAAGGCTCCCTGTGCAGGCCGCCTGTGAGCTCCGGGACAGAACAGGAGCCACGGTGTTTGCTTGCTCACTCAGCACTGCTCAGGCCGCCTGTGAGCTCTGGGACAGAAAGGGAGCCATGGTGTTTGTAGGCTCACCCTGCACTGCTCTGGGGGCCACGGATAGCATGCAGACCAAATGCACACTGTACCGAGTAGGAAGGGAGTGGAGACGGGCCCAGTTAGTGTGCCCCATGAGCCCCTTTAACAGTGGACAGATCCTAAACGATCTGTGGTATCCAAAAGGGAGAGTGGGATTCTGTAGGCTACTGTCAGGCCAGTGGGAGAAGAGAAGCAGACTCTGCCTCTCCCCTAACTAAGCAAATTGTCTCTTTCCTCCTTAATTCCCTGCCTTCCGTCCTTTTCTTCAAAGCTCAAGTCACCTTTAAGTTTCTTCTGTCTCACTGAAATGAGAATCTCCCTTCCCATCTCTCTCCTTAAATCTCTAGTCTCTCCCCCTCCCTTCCCTCTCCGCACATGTCTCTTCCTCCCAGTCACTTTAAATCTCTCTCTCCCTCAATACTCCTTTCCTCTCTGATCCTCTTTAAATTCCGCCTCCCACCTCACCTCTCCCTAGCCTTGCCCCCCCCTCAGCTGATTGTGTTAGCTCAGAGTTTGTTGTGGTTCTCCTAAGTTCCTATGACAGTCATTTGGCAAAGTACCAGAAAATGATCCAAACTAACCCAACCTTTCTGCCACTCAGCCTCCCTTCAGCCTCCCCTCAGCCTCCCCTCAGCCTCCCCTCACCTCCCTTCAGCCTCCCCTCACCTCCCTTCAGCCTCCCCTCAGTCTCCCCTCAACCTCCCCTCACCTCCCCTCAGCCTCCCCTCACCTCCCTTCAGCCTCCCCTCAGTCTCCCCTCAGCCTCCCCTCACCTCCCTTCAGCCTCCCCTCACCTCCCCTCAGCCTCCCCTCACCTCCCTTCAGCCTCCCCTCAGTCTCCCCTCAGCCTCCCCTCACCTCCCTTCAGCCTCCCCTCAGCCTCCCCTCAGCCCTTATCTCCAGTCCACCAACAATGGACTCCCCTTCCGGCTTGCTGATCAGCAATTGATAAGTTTTTCCTTTGGTTGGCATAAACGCTTCCCCGAATCCAAGAAAGTGACCGTTGAGCTTCCGGGACCCTCTGGTACTCTTGGAGGAGGTGGAGGTTCCCCCAACCAGTCTTTAAGGCTCTGTTGACCCTCTTCACTGACTTTACCTCTCACACCTGGGCGGGACTGTTTTTGAGCTCGGTTTTTGTCTTTTGGCTTCATTCAAAGTCCTGGTATCAGGTGTCGTGTCTCCTCGGGCTTTTTAGCTCTGACCCCTGACCCACTGTAGGGCTTGTGCCTTCCTCGTTCATCCCCATGGGTCCTGGGGACCCCTTGACCTCAGACCGTGGAGCCCCCACCTCTTCCTCACCGTAGGAACAGCACTGTCATCCATGACTCTGGGCTTCCCTTTGGGATGCCTCTTGGAGAACCTCCAATCCCTCCACTGAGCTCCTGATTTAAGGGCCTCTATGTAGGGTTAAGCCCAGCCTTAGGGGGCGTGTCCACCTCGGGCTAATGTTTACCTATAAATGGCGTGGGCCCAGCCACCCCTTCTGCTTCCTGTTCTCCGTGGGAACCATGGTACTGTAAGTCTATTTCCCCATTAAAGCTGTATATATTTTTTACAATCTGTCTGCATTCATTTACGCCTCTACATCTTGGCTCCCAACGTGGGGCTCAAACCCACAACCCTGAGATTAAGAGTCTCATGCTCTACCTACTGAGCTAGCCAGGCTGGAGAGATGGCTCAGCCGTTAAAGGCTAGGCTCACAACCAAAAATATAAGAGTTCGGTTCCCA
The DNA here is from genome assembly GCF_037038515.1 of Microtus pennsylvanicus. NCBI lineage: Eukaryota > Metazoa > Chordata > Mammalia > Rodentia > Cricetidae > Microtus > Microtus pennsylvanicus. The sequence goes on from NC_134596.1 coordinate 2,085,091, forward strand.
GCACCGACAGCTGTCTCTCCAGCCACCCTCAAGATGTAGAGGCTCCTTTGAGGGGGCCTGAAAAGCAAGCTATACCATTGTGTCAGAAACTGCGGTGTTTGAGGCACAGTCATTGAGGTTTGATAGACACAGGAACGGATGTGAGTATCATTACTCCAGAATCTTGGCATCCAAACTGGCCTTTTCAAGAGGCAGATGTTCATTTAATAGGAATTGGAACCCTATCTCAAGTAAAATGAAGCACGAGATGGTTTGAATGCATAGGGCCAGAAGGACAGAGAGGAAGGCTGAGGCTGTTATGTGGCTAATATTGCAGTGAATCTATGGGGTTGTGACCTGCTACAGCAATGGAATACCCAGATTAACATTCCTGCAGTCCCAGAAACTCATAAATCTGGGAAGGATATTATAAGGTACTAAACATAAAGGTTACCAGACCTTTAGAGGTGCCAACAGCCCTACCTTTAAAATGGTTAACTGAGGAACCAATATGGGTTAAACAATGGCCATTAACAGAAGATAAACTGCAGGCTTTAAATGGCTGGTACAGGAGCTCACCACATTGAAGAATCAACAAGCCCTTGGAATTCTCCTATATTTGTTGTTAAATAGAAATCTGGTAAATGGAGAATGGTAACAGATCTAAGAGCTGTCAACAAGGTAATTCAACAACTCCACCTGAATGACATGATGGTGATCTTGTTTTGGGTACCGGCGCTCAAGATGGTTTCCAGTTGATTAGCTGAACTTAGCACTTTTTCACCATGTTCTGGCCAGAAATCCAAATAGGAACCTCAGAAAAGCACTACCAAATATTCAGAGACTATTTGCAATTATACCAGACAGTAATCTTGGAACTTAACCATCATTTTACTCTCACAGGATCCCATAGAAAGAACACTGCCCCCATGATAGCCAGAAGTAATTCTAGAAGATGACGTCCCCTCTCACAACAAAGTTTGTCATAGGTTTAGGGACATCATTTAGGGGTTGATTATAATTGGTATAGGGTTGGGGGGAAATTATGTAAGCTCAGGGATCTCTTTGAAGAAAATGGAAATTGAATGGTATAATAGATTAGTGTGAGCTTACTCACACTAATAATAATAGTGAGTAATGGAGTGAATACTTGTGAGCTGTTATTATAGGCAATTTACACTGGTTTAGATTCTTGTATATTGATACAAACTTAAATTATATTGACTATGTTACAATTTTTTGTCTACAATATTTGTATACCTAGGCAAAGTTATTTTGTCATATTGTATGCATGCATGCTTAAGACATCTGGTATATTAATACAATTTTAGGATACATTTATTATATTGCAATATACATTTCTACCTCTGATCAAGATACTTATACATTGTTTACATTTTGAGGTCATTGTCCTCATTTGTTGCATAGTTGTTTAAAGATTGTTTAATATTTTAACATGAAGACTTAGTTTTTATATAGGTATTAAGAATTATAGGTCAATAGTCATCCATGTTTGTCATACTTATAATTAGACTAGCCAGGTTCTTTAGATACATAGAGATTGTGTAATGCTGCAGGTTCCAGAGTTGCTGCAGTGGCAGAAATACTGCAGGTCCCCAAGCAGGGGGCAGGCAGCAGGCATGAGTCCTGAGAGCAGCCAGTCCCAGGTAAGGACGGTGCACAAGACCACGAGAATAGACAGACAGATGGGCAAGCCATGAGACCACACTGCAGGACTCCAAAAGTGGCTGGTCCTGGGCAGGGAGCCACACGGTGGGCAAGAGACAGAGACATGGAGAGACATACAATAAAGGTTGCATATTTATTTAGGGAATTATGGAGAGGAAAGGGAGAAGGGGAGACGAGCAGAGAGGCAGAGGGGGGAAGGGGCGAAGTGGGGAGAGGCAGAAGCTGCCTTTTCGAAAGGGAGATGGAAAAGGAAGAGACTCAGGCTGCAAGCAGAAAGGAAGATCTGCCTGCCTCAGTGGACAGGGCAGGGGGGAGGAAGTGGACGGGGCTTGTCTCTTAAAGGGACAGGACAGAACATTACAGATTGTATTCTACTTAGATAAGTAATCTTCAACCACTTCAAAGAGCTGTAGAATATGGCATTTAAATAACTTAGGGTTCTGTTGACACAAGACATGATTGCTCCTGGCAGCACCGATCTATTCTCGAGAGTATGTTGAGCCCTGAAGACACTCCACTTGGAGTTTGTTTTCTTCTTGGCAAAACTGGCCTTTAGGCAAGGAACTGCCTGTCCATGCATCAACCACTGACAAAATTCACAATGTCTGGACAGGACAAGCAGGATATAATAATAAAAATAATAAAAAAAAAAGACTGTCAAATCTTGTCAAAACAGAGTAAGACTGTTTTGAAAACTGTGTTGCCTCTGAAAATGGTCTGTCAGTTTCTCTCGACCTTAGCCAAAGTTGGTTGCTCCAACATTGCAAATGAGGCTTTGAGTGATTGCCCAGGTAGCCCACTGTCTCTCTCATTTGTTGCACATTTTGGAAGTTGCTTGATTGCACTTCCTCCTTACTCAAGTAATATTATTTTCCTTCTCTGGTCTACAATGAGGTTGAAGACTAAATAGTTGTAGTTACTTTCCTCTCATGACTTGGCCAAGTTATTTATAATACTTAAACTCCTTAGGATAGGATAATTATTGAAACATTTTTCACATGTTTCTTGCTTGATATTTTTTATGCTGGTTGTAATTCTTATTTTATACCTGATGTTTGTTCTTATTGCATATAATTTTGTATTAGGCTTAAAACTCTCTTATTTAAACAAAAGGGGGAGGTGCTGTAGGAATCCCTACAGTCAGTAGCCTTTAAGTTAGCTGCCCACTTGGGCATAGCCTCTTATACTATATATGCCAATGTAAAGTATGGGTCTGGCCTCTCTTCCGGCAGCGTGATTCAGTACCTGTTCCCTGTTCATACAGAGGATCATGACCTGTGAGTCTACCCCCAAATAAATAACCCTTTATTATACTCAATTCTGAGCTAGTGTAGGATTTCTTTTTAGCGTCCTTCTTCAACTGCCAGTCCCACCAGACCATCCATCATCTCTAAGAGATATTACTGAGCCAATGAGCAGCTGGATCTGCAACCCTCAGAGGCCCAGACCAGTCTAACCCACTGCAGGACATCCTTGCATTATAGCCCACATCCCCACTGTCACCCCTTGACACTCAACAGATTCTGTCCTATCTACAGCAGCTCTTTTTTCCTAATAGCCAGACCCTGGCTCACTTAATCAAGGCCTACCAGAAGCCCAACCCTGAAGACTTATGCTTCTCAAGGGCTGTTAGTCCCTCTTATAAAATCTGTCAAATGTCAGACCCGAACTCCACTTATCACCGCCCACTTTTCCTACTCACCAGGCCAGAGACTCTCTTCCTGGAACTGACTGCCAACTTGACTTCATCCACATACCCAAAGTGAAATGTTCTAGGTACCTCCTGCTCTTGGTGGACTCTAACCTCCTCCAGGAGATCATTCTCTGATTTGGAATCCCAGCCTTCCTCCAGTCTGATGATGGTCCTGAATTCACCTCCCAGGTTTCTCAAACCCTATCTGAAGCCCTCAGCATCCCTTGGCATTTCCATATCCTACACCATCCCCAGTCCTCAGGAAAGATAGAATGAACCTACTGCTTCTTAGAAAACACCCTTGTCAAGCTGCCACAGGAACTGTACTTTGCCTGGGTAAAAATCCTGCTTCTGTCCTTCTCAGACTATGGGCTCTCCCCAGGAGACAGACCCCTTTCCAGCTTCCATTGGAGTTCAAGTATGGACAGCTGGTTCTGACCCCTGCTTCACCCAAACCCTCACCTTGCCTCTTACTCTGTCGTCTCTGCTTCCCCTACAGAACTTCACTGCCCACTGCCCACCCCAGACATATGCCAACTCCTGTCTGTACCCAGTCAACATTGGGAATCAGGTCCTTCTCTCCCCTCCAGACCAACATCCCTCACCTTTCCCCCCTAAATGACAGGACTCCTTCAAGGTAATTCTTGTACCCCCACAGCCACTATATTTGAGGGTCTCCCTCATTGAATTCACCTTTCCCACCTCAAGCTTGTTACTCTTACACCTCAAGACAATTTCTCCACAAATCAGTCCCAACAGGACCCTGCTCTGAGATAACCTTGTTCCTAGTTCCAGAAGAATAAGGCTCCACCCTGTGAGCGGTGCTCAACTCTACTGGACTGTAGTGATATTTTGTTTATGTTTTAACAAATAAAGCTTGCCTGAAGATCAGAGTGCAGAGCTAAGCCACTTGAGGCAGGGGAGTGGTGGCACACACCTTTAATTCCAGGACTCAGGAGACAGAAGCAGAGGGGTCTCTGTTAATTCAAGGCCCTGGGCTACATAAGATTGAATCTGTCTAAAAGAAACAGCTCACACAAAGGTGATTGTTGACTGAGATTTCCATCCCGTTTGGTTCTGTAGACTTTCAGTCCCAAAGAAAAAACACAGAGGTCTACATTAATCATAAACTGGTTGGCTTAGCAGCTCAGGCTTTTTATTAATTAATTATTGCATCTTACATTAACCCATTATTCTTGTCTGTGTTAGCCATGTGGCTTGGTACCTTTCTCAGAAAGGGAGTCTCATCTTGCTTCCTCTGTGTCTGGGTGACAACTGCAGACTGAATCTTTCCTCTTCCCAAAATTCTCCTGTTCTTATCGCCCCACCTCTACTTCCTGTCTGGTCGCCTCGCCTATACTTCCTGCCTGGCTACTGGCCAATTAGCATTTTATTAAAAATAATTCAAGTGACAGGATAAAAAGACCATTGTCCCACAGCAGGTGATCTCAGCACCTGGGATTACACACATTTAATCCCAGCACTAGGGAGGTGGAACCAATCAGAGAGAGGAATATAAGGCAGAAGGAGACAGGAGCTCAGGGCAGTCTGAGGTTTGGTGGAGACAGATGGAGTCTGGAGATGCAGTCTGAGGATGGGATCACCCCTTCAGTTTGAGCATTTGTAGAAGTAAAAGAACTCTCTAGTGCATGGCCTCTCTGCTTCTCTGATCTTCAGTATTAATCCCTATATCTGGCTCTGGGTTTTTATTATTAAGACCAACTAGAATTCATGCTACATGTACATAGACTTTTTCTCCTTTCTCTCCTGTCTTCTTCTGTCCAGGGCAACTCTTATATATGGAGATTCAAGGTTCAAGAAACCTCCACTTTTAGCAAACAGTCCTTCCCCCCAAAAAAAAACTGGGAAATTGCTCCATAGCAGGCTGTAAGGAGCCAATTAAAATCCCTGTCTCCTCCGTATCCGTTCCTTCTCCTTCAATCCATGACCTCTCACCTGCTTCCCCTGTGGCCAGGCAGACAGATATGGAGGCGGCACGTGCTGGTCTTGCCAATGTCATGTGCCACAGGTGTATCCCCGCTCCAATCCCTCCTCACGGGCAAACTGGGGCCTTCACCTCTGTATCATGGACCCAGGGGGGAAATGGGTGTTATTGGTAAGCCCTGCCATTTCTTCAACACAGGATTAAATCCAGAGAAAATATATCCCGATTCCTCAACCCCTAGAGATAGGGGAGGCAGAGGAAGTGATTCCACATTCCTCCAAGATCATACATAACCTCTCTAACATCCCCTCTCCTAAAGAATACAAACCTGCCACTTTGTCTTCTGCTTCAGACTCTGACCTCAGCCTACCAGCTCCTTAATGTCACACTACTTGGCCACTTTTAGGGACTGTTGACTGTGTGTTCCACCTGAGACAAGCTCACAGCTGGCACTAATAGCCTCTTCCTCGTCAAACAACCTTACCTCACTATTCACTAACCGTCCAAGTCTGGTGTTGCCCATGACGCCTTACACTTTCAATATCACCCTCTTTGGGATGGCAAACTGCTTTATGGTGTCCGGGGCACATTTCTTAGACTGCAATAAAACCTTAGCCCTCGACGCCCGACCTCAGCCCTGGACGCCCGACCTCAGCCCCAATGCCCTACCATCCAGAGCACCTTGATTCTTTGTGATGTGGGCCCCAAGGCTCAAATATGTCCTGATGCTGTTTAGCAACCACTGACCTGACTGAGTTATCTCCCCAGTTAACAGGTATTTTAAGGCATTTGCTGGTCTAAAGTTTGGCTCATTTAGTGGAGTGCTGGGTTAGCATGCACGGAGCACTGGCTTCCATATCCAGCTCTGCACAAACCAGGTGTGGCGACACATGCCTATCCTCCTAGCATTTTGCAAGAAGAGGCATAATTTAAGGTCACCCTCAATCATAGAGCAAGTAGGCAGCCAGTCTGGGTGCTCCTAAACAGCAAACCAAAAAGAAAGGAAAAACAAACAGCGTGGGAGCTGTTGGGTGCTGTGGGGTGGTCCATTCTGACGATGGTGATCAGAGCAGGATCCTGCATGTACAAACAGTGTGGGAGCTGTTGGGTGCTGTGGGGTGGTCCATTCTGACGATGGTGATCAGAGCAGGATCCTGCATGTACAAACAGTGTGGGAGCTGTTGGGTGCAGTGGGGTGGTCCGTTCTGATGATGGTGATCAGAGCAGGATCCTGCATGCACAAACAGCGAGCTGTGGGTGCAGTGGGGTGGTCCATTCTGACGATGGTGATCAGGATCCTGCATGCACAAACAGTGTGGGAGCTGTTGGGTGCTGTGGGGTGGTCCATTCTGATGATGGTGATCAGGATCCTGCATGCACAAACAGCGAGCTGTGGGTGCTGTGGGGTCGTCCATTCTGATGAAAGTGATCAGAGCAGGATCCTGCATGCACAAACAGCGAGCTGTGGGTGCTGTGGGGTCGTCCATTCTGATGAAAGTGATCAGAGCAGGATCCTGCATGCACACACATAGGTACACAGGGAGCTAAGTACCCACAGAAATAGAACTCCAAGTCCCCCAGTAGCAGGTGACATCTCTGATTCACCTCATTTTTTTTTACATAGGTAGCAGGGCCTGAAGTTTCCAGATGTGTTCTCGTGCATACAAAACTGCCATACATATCTTACACGACACGGAGGTGCCATCATTGCCTCACTGAGCAAAGCCAAGACCAAGGCCACAGGTACGCACACTTGCCCCAGTTCACACTTGAGCCCTTCTCTTTATATCTGAGACACCCAAGGTCAGGAACTGAACAGAAAGGTGAAGCGTCACACTGGGGTGGCAGTCGCCCATGTGAGTTCCGGGGCACAGTAGGTGCTGGGTCCCAGAGAAATTGGCCCAGGCAATCTCCAATTCAATCTCCAGGATACTTGCATATCCGTCTGCCACCACTAGGTGACAGTGCAGCGCAGGGGAAGCACACGGGGCCGAGCAGAGTATCAAAGAATTCCCAGGAAACCCCACCCACAGCAGCCTAGCATCTCCTGTTTCTTTCTCTAATCTCCAGGGAGAGGGTAGCAATCGTTCCTGGCCTATGCAATGATAGGAAATTGAATCAGATAAACTGGGTGAGGAGCCCAGAGCCGTGCCTAAGAGAAGGTATTGAGGAGTTGATGGTGGTGGTGATGATGATGATGATGATGGTGGTGATGATGATGATGATGGTGATGATGATGATGATGGTGGTGATGATGATGATGATGGTGGTGGTGATGATGATGATGATGGTGGTGATGATGATGATGATGATGATGATGATGGTCATAACTAAGCCATGTTGTTGTTGTTGTCATTCTCAGTGGTGGTGACGGTGGTGGTTATGATGGTGGGGGTGATGGTGATGAAGGTGACGGTGATAATGGTGATAATAGTGATAGAAATAGTGATGCTGATGATAATTAATTCATGGTTGTCTTAATTAGAGTTTCTATTACTTGGGGAGGAAAGGGTTTATTTCACTTACACTGTTACATCACTGTTCATCATAGAAGGAATTCAGGACAAGAATTCAAGCAGGGAAGGAATCTGGTGTCAGGAGCTGATGCAGAGGCCATGCCAGGGCGGGGGGTGGGGGTACTGTTTACTGGCTTGCTCCTTGACGTTTCCTGTTTAGTGTGGTCCGTTTTAAGTTATCCCCCACCCCCCCCAAAAAAAAACTCCTTAAAAATAACTATACTTAAAAACCTCTTAAACTTGGGACTGAAGAGATGACTCAGCAGTTAAGATCACTGGTTGCTCGCCCAGAGGTCCTAAGTTCAATTTTCAGCAATTGCATGGTGGCTCACAACCATCTGTAATGAGATCTGATGCCCTGTCTGGCTTGCAGACATACAATGCAGGCAGAATGTATACATTAATAGTTTTTTTTAAAAAAAAAGTCTCTTAAAATCATATGAATACCAAAACAAGTTGTTGGATCACGGTCTGTGAATGAAGCTGTGTGTGTGTGTGTGTGTGTGTGTGTGTGTGTGTGTGTGTGTGTATGCAATGGTCTGCTCTGTAACTTTAAGAGATAAGCCTCACCCACTCCACCACCATCCCCTGCCCCATCCACCCCGGCAAGCTAATCTTTAGCTTCTAGCCTGAGCTTCTTCCTTTTCCATCTCTCTCCTCCTTGGAGAGGCAGCTTCTGTCTCTCCCTTCTCCCACTTCTCCCCTTTCCTCTTCTGTTTCTCTCTCTCTCTCTCTCTCTCTCTCTCTCTCTCTCTCTCTCTCTCTCTCTCTTTCTTTCTCTCTCTGCTCTTCTCCCTTCTATCCATCTGCCGCTTGCCACGTGGCTCCCTATCCAGGACCAGCTGCAGGTGGCCATGGTCCCGTGGTGTGCCCATCTATCTGTCTCTCCTCCTGGGACTGGCTGCACTGTCGAGGTTTCTCACCCACCACCCTGCCTGGGACTCACTGTCCCTTGTGGCCCACTGCAGCCACTTGGGGAACTGTGTCATCCCTGCCTGGGACTGGCTGCTCTCAGGACCCGCTGCCCACTGCCTGCCACCACTTCAGGGACCTGAGGCGTGGTGTCAGGATCCACTGCCCGCTGCAACCCTTGGGGATCTGCAGTATTTTATTAAACTATAACAATGGTGCTATAACTCAGCTGTTTCGTGGGTTTTCATGGTTTCCGCTATGGGTAACAAGCCATCCGTGTCTGTCTCCCCCCTGGGATGGATGCCTTTTAGAGGCCCTAAAACTCCAGGCCTTAATGCCCTACCTCTTCAGTTCCTACCCTCACTCAGATGGTGTCTCGCCAGCTTCACTTTTATGGGAGCTTTCTGACTACTGTCAGCACACAGGCAAATGGAAGGAGTTTCCTCAAACTGACCCTGCCACTGCTACCGCTGCCAACAAGATTGGTCAGATCCATGAGGCAGCTGTTTTCAATTCCAGCCTTTCGCTTCCAGCCACGGCTTGTGACATGGCGGATCAGGGACAGGGCAGATCACGCCTCTAGGTCTCTTATTATTAAGCTTAAAATCCCCGCAGCTCAAAAATCACGGTTTTTCCATCAACATGTGACCACTGCCATTTTGACTGAGGTCAGGTGACCTTACCATCATCTTAACTGAGGTCAGGTGACTTCATCGCCACCTTAACTGAGTGGCTTTTCCATACATGTGACTGCTGCCATTTTGACTGAGGTCAGGTGACCTTACCACCATCTTGATTGAGATCAGGCAACTTCACTGCCATCTTGGCTGAGAGCCAGGTCAGGTGACCTAATCCCGCCATCTTTACCGAGGTATTCCCTGTCTGGTCCCGCAGTGCTGACTGTTGCATGTGTGTTTCATGCAGTGGCATGCCTTTGGTAGGGCCCACAAAGAGCATCCACTTCACCCAATTCCTCTTCACCCTGTGTGTGTGTGTGTGTACACGTAACTTAAATGCACCTATGTTTACTGTTAAATGTCATAATTGTCTGCCCATTATATCTCATTCCAGACTAGCAAAGCAGCAAGTTTCATGTTTTAAATTGGTATGTACTTTTAAGTCAATTACAACAATACTGTATATTTAATCCAACCCTGATTTAAAATATTTTAAGATGTTCTCTATATTGCCAGTTCTGCTGTTAACCTTCTACTGCAAGACGTTTTTTCTTCTTTCTGTCTTTTTACAAGTGTAAATCTTACCTGTTAAGAGCCAGTACACTCAAGCTCAGACCCAGCTCTTCAAGAAGATTATGTACTGTAGTTAAACCTGATAAACAGCCCTCAACTGCTCGGAGAACTGGGGAATATGGCATTTAAATATTTAATTATTAAAAAAACTTTTCATAACAAAAAGAGACAGCTTGGCTCCTAGAAGCAGCACTCTACTTCCTCCAAAGAAGACAGAAGACAAATGGGCACACAACAATGTCCATCTGTAATTCACTTCAAATGCCAAGCGCTGACCACTGGGAAAAGCTGCCTTTCATATAAACTGAAGATCTCCAAATGTGGACAGAATCACTAGAATCAACAGCCCAGCTGCTCAAGTCAAGGTAGGCTAGTCTTCCTATAGATTTCTTAGACCACAGGATCCTCTGGAGCCTGGCAGGCCCTGCACTTAACAGCAAAATACAAACATGACCCTGAAGAGTAGCTCTAGGTGCCAACCAAGTAAGTTCTCTGTCATTTTTTAATCAATAACTCAAGTAAAATTGTATGTATCCTTCTCAAAGATTTCTGATGCAGTTTGACAGCTGAGAGGCTTTGTCATTTTAAAGGACAACCTCAGCAGGGCAGCAGTGGCTCACGCCTTTAATCCCAGCACTCGGGAGGCAGAGGCAGGCGGATCTCTGTGAGTTCGAGGCCAGTCTGACTACAAGAGATAGTTCCAGGACAGGCTCCAAAGCCACAGAGAAACACTGTCTTGAAAAAACCAAAAAAAAAAAAAAACGACAGCCTCAGCAAACAAATTTCAGTAAAATACAACACCTGCAAGTTATAAAGGTGTGAGGATCAAATTTCTCTCTCACGCTGCCTTCCATAGTCTTAACAATACTTTTCATTTTGCAAAAAATATCTGTCACCGTTATTCTGATATAAACTTCTGTTTCCACAAACCCAAAAAAAATTCTTGTGAGTTCCAGAGAGCTGAATTGAAGGATCCACCTTAAACAGGTCAGATGCACCCCTCTCAATTCCCTGGTACTAAAAATTTTTTTGCCTAAGCTTAACTTTGTCCTCTGTTCTGCCAATACCTTAAACAGGTGTAAGAGACACCAGACATTTTCATACCACAAACACCAGACAGGAGCAAAGGAACCAGATACCCCAGGATGTGACCAACACCCAGCTTTCTCAGCCCCCCCCCCCAAGACAATGCCCACAAATAAGCAGGAAGCAGTCTTGGGAATCTGCTGCCCCAACTCCTTTAGCCTGTTGTGCCTAAACTCTCCCTTTTTATTATAAAAAAGAGATTGGAATGTAATAGTCTGTTCTGTTCCTTTAAGAGACAAGCCATACCCACTCCTTCCCCCATCCACCCCAGCAAGCTGATCTTCAGCTTCCAGCCTGAGTTCCTTCCTTTTCCATCTCTCTCTCCCTCCAAGAAGCAGCTTCTGTCTCTCCCTTCTCCCACTTCTCCCCTTCCCCCTTCTCTCTCTCTCTCTCTCTCTCTCTCTCTCTCTCTCTCTCTCTCTCTCTCTCTCTTCTCCCCTGCCTGCCACATGGCTCCCTATCCAGGATCAGCCCCCTTCAGAGACCTGTGTCATGGTCTTGTGGCATGCCCACCCATCTGTCTCTCCTCATGGGACTGGCTGCCCTGTCGAGGTCTCTCACCCACACATAGCTCCCTGCCACTTGGGAAACTGCATCGTCCCTGTCCGGGACTGGTTGCTCTCGGAACCCACTGCCCGCTACTTCAGGGACCTGTGGCGTGCTCTCAGGACCTGCTGCCCGCCGTAGCCACTTGAGGATCCTACAGAATTTTATTTAAACCGTAACAGTATAAGGCAAATTCTGAGAGCTTGTGAGAAAACTCCAAGAAACAGATAAGAGTCTTGTGACCTCTGTTCCTCCAACGCATAGGTTGCTCTCAGAAAGTGCTTCCGTGTCCCTCCCAGCTGCAGTGAATAGGAGTGGGTTTGCTCCATCGTCTTTCTATTATTCTGGTGATGTTTCCAAGCATGGTTGTCCTCCTGACTCTATGCACCCTAAATTCATGTGGCCTTTGCTCATATGACCTTGCTTAACCCTCAGAAAATAAATTGTCTGATGCTCTGAATAAAATTGGCTATTGCATAAGACTTTAGCCTGTCTCATTTTTCGGTCCCGTTCTCCCAGGTTCCTGCCACCAACTACCACAGTAACACAAGCTGTATACATTAAACATACTATGATACCAATGTGCCAAAAAAGAAGACTCAAAGCCACAGCAAATGAACAACCAATCGAATCTCTCAGAGAAAAGACCAGTCTGATGACTCCAAAGACTGTCTTCTGAAATCCGTTAGGTCTCAAACCCAGGACAAAAAGCTGAGGTGCCTTTTTAACGTATCAAAGCAGACCCAGATGCCAGGTTCCTCTGCATCCCTCAGTCCCTACCTGTTACAGGGCATGGCTGATACACCCTGCCCTCTACCCTGAACCCTCCAGCCCAGGAGCTGGGCTGCCCATCCCCCAGAGGCGCTTCCCTATAAAATCGAGCCATTTTGGTTACCCACTATTTTTTACCTTGCCCTCTTGTTGCCCTCCCTCCCTTTCCCTTCCCCCCTTCCTTTCCCCTTCCCCTCCTCTTGTCCTCACATGGTTCAGGGTCAAGACCACTAGAGGCTCTCTCAGATGTACAGGATCTGAGTGGAAAAAAAGGAAAGGAAAGGAAAAAAGGGAAGAAAGAAAGAAAAGAGATGACTGCTCCTAGATATGGTGGAGAAGAAAGATTACTGCAGATAAAAGGGAAACACAGCCAGAGGCAGAGACATCTGGGAGAGTCCAGAGTGGACATGACCAGGCTGAGCTGGCTCATGTGGGAAGTCGGGGAGAGCTGAGATAGGGCAGCGATGTGTAGCAGTCAGGAGGCCAAAAGGAGTAAGTAACCAAAATAGTTGGATTGTACAGAGAAGAGCAGCCCAGGCCCCTGAGCTGGAGAGTTCAGGGTACAGGGCAGGGTATGCCAGCCAGCCACAAGGGTCCTGTGACAGGTAGGGACAGAGGGATGCTGGGAGAACCTGGTGACCAGATACACTATGATGTGTTAGACTAGTACCTCAGCCATTTGTCCCGGGTTCGGAACTTAGCATCCCAGCCTTTTATTGTTATGTGAGTTTATGTCTTTTCTGCAGTCAGACAGCAAGGTAAGCTGTGTCTAGACCTAGTAGTAGCTCTAGAAAAGTGAGGCCTGAGGCCTGATTTTTACACATGAAGAGAGCGGAGAAGGCAGGTGAAGCCTTGGTTGCTGCTGTGAAACCGACAAAGCTGTCACTAGCCCGGTTGTCGATGCCATCAGAGATCCGAGGAGGATAAATTTCACCTGAGTAAGCAGGAAGCACAAGCCAAGCAGTTCCCAAATCTATTAAAAATGACAGGGACTTACCGGCTGCCTGGACAATCGTCGTAGGTTCCTCTGTGGTCGTTGGGGGACGAGGTCCCAAGGTAGCATCGGTCTTCAGTGGCCAGGCCAGAAGATCCGACAGACTTTCCTATGGAGTGGGAACTCGTACATAACTGGTAAAGCAGGGTAATCAACTCCCCAGTGTCCTGCTTGTCCACAGTCTGGACAGGGTCCTGGCATTGTCCACAGTCTGGACAGGGTCCTGGCATCAGGTGAGGTGAAGGGCAGTTTTTTTCACCCGGTGGCCAGCTTTGTCATATTTAAAGAAAACTCCAGGTAGAGGTTGTTCTGAGCCCGTCATCTTCTTTGGAGGAGATTAGGGGCTGCCAGGATCTGGCATGTCTGTCATGAAAAGCCTTTCTTATTAAACATTTTAAACGCCACATTCAGCCGATCTTTTAAGAGTTTGTGGACTATCTATCTATTAAACATACCTAATCTAGTTACTTGCTTTTGGCTTTATTGTAAATCTCATACAGGAGGCTAAATAAATCTGTTCCTGGAATTAATTACATTAGTACTTACCACAACTACAAGTACAATTCTGAACACATTAAACAATGTGATCATCTATAAGGTGACTATTAACTGTATTTTTTAAAGTATCCTTAACATTTTACAATAAGCTAGTGGCTTTTTAAGACTAGGATTTTGCATTCCATCCCCTTTAGGCTTAGCCTTTAACACACAGCAGTCGTGGAGATGAAGCTCTTCTAGTATAGAAATACAACTCTTCAGTCATAGACACATTCATAGAGACACTGGCAACCTCGACGATCCTTTTATAGTGCTCCACTGCGGAACATTGCAGGGGTTTGCATGGCTTAGTTTATCCAGGCAGCTAAAACAAAGTGAGCAAGGACAAAGAAGCTAAACGAAGATTACTGTGAACCTGAGTAGACCGTGGGAATTCATAAACCTTGGTTGTCAAATATACCTTATTTGCAAACATATGTTGCTACTTATTCAAATTTTCTAGCAGCCTGGAGTTGAGCAGTTAGCAAAGACATGGATCTTAAATCAGCTTTTGTTAATCTAAACAGACCTTCAATTTTATGATAACCTTTAATTTTATGATCATTTTATGACCAATTTAAATAACCTTAAATTTTATGATCATATACAGTATATTCTAAACCAGAGTTGAATCACATGTATAGCATGTTGTAGTAAATATAACCCTATATTTTTATGATCATACAAAAATCCATAGCAGTTCCAAACATTTTGAAAACCTGTTTTTGCTTCCGTACTCTGAAGGAGGTAGACTAATAGAGACAGGGCACAAGAGGAACTGAGAAATTTTACAGCTGTTGCTGTCATAGGCATGGACCCTTTAACCTTAGGAAAGATGGCTGCCAGTCATGAGACTGCTTACATCTTGAAGGTCATCAGCTAAGAGGGAGGAGAGCAACCTGGTTGCTGTTTAAAACATCTGTTTTCGCTTCTCTTCGCCTTTCCTTCTCCATCGTGCGCCACCTGCCCACCTAGCCTTCTCGCCATGTCTTCTCACAAGACTTTCAGAATCAAGCGATTCCTGGCTAAGAAACAAAAGCAAAATCGTCCTATTCCTCAGTGGATTCGGATGAAAACTGGCAACAAAATCAGGTACAACTCCAAGAGAAGACACTGGAGGAGAACGAAGCTGGGTCTGTAAGGAGTCAACAATGAATGGCAAAACAATTAATGATGAATCGTGATCCTTGATGAGTGTTACAAGATGAAGTTCAACATTTTCAATCTGGAGACTTGATCATGTTTAAGTTGGGAGTGGTTTCTCCAGTAATAAAACGTGGAACCTTTTGAAAAAAAAAAAACATCTGTTTTCCTAAACAAGAGTGGAATCTAAGTTGTATATAAAGTATATAATAGATAACAGTTGAATTACATATATGGGATGTTGTAGCAAATTTAAATTTTCATATACAGGTTTTAATTATAAGCTTTTCATTAGAAGATTAAAGCCAAATTTTGTTACAGATTTTACAGATTCTCCAACCACGCCCAACGAACTCACCAATCCCAAGATAAAGACTGTTTTCACAATAGTCTTAAAACACATCTTGAAAGCAAAGCACAGAGAAATCATAGAAATAAAATATTTAAGAGTGGAAAGTTGTGAAACCTCTGAGATAAAAGAATTTGGGACCATTATTCAGCGGCAGAAGTTGTTGCAGTCTGCAAGAGTGTGGAACAAGTGTGCCATTTCTAGCCACCTAGCTATGCTGAGGCCAAGCCATCTCGGAGCCTTAAGAAAAAGACAGCGAGCCTTTAAGAAAATCTCGGAGTCCCAGAAAGGAACTGAGGAGCAAATGAGGAACTCCAGATAGGGAGGGTTAGGCAGCTAAGAGACAGAAAGCAGTGTAGCCCTAAGGGACAAGGAGGGACCAGCAGGATGCCGCCCAAGGAAGGGCTCCATATTGCAGAAGGCAGAAGGGGGCATAGTTAAGCCATGGGACTGGGGCACTTCCTAGGGACAGGCTAGGAAACTTGACGCATCTAGGCCAGGGGAGCACAAGAAGAGATAGAGAGGAAACTCCGAAGGGGCAAGGAAAGGGTGACAGACCCAGGAACGTGTCAAGAATCTGTGGGACTCAGTAGGCACCTCCTAGGAGAAGGTGAGAAAAAGCTGAGGGGAGCCACGAGGAAGCAGTCTGGGTAAGATTCCCAGTAACAAGAATTTCAATCCGGATCTTCTCCCAAGCAGACTGAGAGATTTGTCAGAGAGAAATGCCCCAAATCACAGAGGAGAGGCCGCCCTTTCCGTGTGATGAGGGGCAAGTAAATAGGGCGAGAAGAAGCTTCCTAGTACGAGGGTGTGACTCTTGTAGTAAAAGCAGACAAAACAGGGAGCTCCGTAGAGACGCTGGGGAAGAGACAAGTGGTTAGAGCAAGGAGACGAGAGCGAGTGTCTCAGTGAGGGGAACGGCTCTTGCGGTGGGGCCCAGAGGGCACAGCGGGGAGGAGAGACGGATGACTGGATAAGGTGGTAGGGAAAGGGACTGAAGAGGGGAACTCTAAAATCGAATTTGGTGGGTGGCAAAAACCAACAGAAGCATTTGGGCGGCAGTGGCGCACACCTTTAATCCCAGCACTCAGGAGGCAGAGGCAGGCGGATCTCTGTGAGTTCGAGGTCTACAGAGCGTGTTCTAGAACAGGCTCTAAAACAACACAGAGAAACCCTGTCTTGTAAACAAACAAACAAACCAACAACGACGACGACGACAAAAATAACTAAGAGAAGCCAAATGATCTGTACGTACCTTAGGAAAGTCAGAGCAGCAGCTTGGTTCAGAGCAGCCAGGTTCCTTGCGGAGGAAACTCATTTAAACCATTCCTGCAGTGTCAGCACCAGATGAAAGAGAAAAAGAAATAAAAAGGAAAGGAGAGGACATAACGCCTCCTAGTTATGCTGGAGGAGAAAGTTTGTTAAAGATAAAAGGTGGAGCTTAAGTAGAGGCAGGGACAGCTGGGAGAGCAAGGGTAGACAGGACCAGGCTGGACTGGGCCATGTGGGAGGGGGCAAAATGAGGTGCAGCAGCCAGAAAGCCAAAGGGACAAAAAGGACTGGTAACCAAAACAGTTGAGTTACATAGGCCATTCCGTGGCTCTAGCAGTCCGACTGTTTCAGTATGGTGTAATAAGATCAGCAGATTCCACGGGCATAATCCCACTGTCGTAGTTCCTTAGCTGAGAAGTGGAATCCACAGAAGCAATGCTGGGTGGAGGACCAAGGTGTTAGACAAGGCATTCTGTAAGTGAGTTCCTGGATGGTCCCTCTTGGCAGAGGCATTTACATCCAGGAAAGGCAAACCCACAGCCAGAAAAACTACGTATCCCAGGAGACAGACAAAGCGCCGTCTCCTCCAATATGGATGTGGTCCAATGCAATCAATCTGCCGCAAGGGAAATAGTGCCATGCTGGGGGTTCCTGTCAAGCCAAAAGAGTTACATACTCCAAAAGGGAAGAGCCAGAGCCGTCAGTCACCGTCAGATCAAAGCAAAACCAAAGTCCAGCAGTTCCAAAGGCCTGGCGCAGCACACACAGTGGAAGCCATGGAGGAACGATGCTCACTTACTTCTCCATGGTCTCTGCTTCAGCTCCTGCCTCCAGGCTCCTGCCCTAACTTCCCTCAGTGACGAAGCGTGACCTGCAAGGTGACATGAACATTTTGCTGCCCAAGTTGCTTTTGGCCATGATCGATCTTTAACACAACAATCGAAGCCCTGAAAGGAGAATGGCTCTGCCTGTTTTTATTGTCAATTTTGACTTTCTTGGCTCTGATCCCTTTACCTCCACATCTCTCTTTATCCATCTCTACCCTCTTTCCACCCCTCCCTCCATCTCTAGTGTGCGAGGGTCAAAAGGGCCAGACAGGAAATGGAAATGTGATAAAACTGTCAGATGCCCCTGGGTTCACACTCTGGAGAGAGATAAGGCTGTGAATGTGCGGCCGCATTGCTCACTGATGTGTGATCTTTACAAGAGCAACTCAGAACCTCCTGACCTTTCCTGCGGTGTCCTGCTAAAGCCGGAGAAGTGGCCATTGATTTCAGAAAGCTGCTCAACCCCATGTGCAGAGCGTGAGGCCCCAGGGAGCCAAGTCTGGGTTACACAGATCAGAGGGGACGGCAGGCAACATGGAAGCCTCCCCATGCAGCAGGCTAGCAAGGGAGAGCACAGAAACCAAGGCAAGAACCACCTCTTAGCATTGGTGGTGTTAACCAGAGTGATGGGGCCCAGATTCAGTGATAAAAACAGAACTAAGTGCTCTAGCTCCTCCGGCTCATGGAGAAGTCTAGGTGAAGACCCCGTGGCTCCTCCCAGGATAGCTGAGACTTCCTTTCTTTTCAAAAAAACATTTCCCCTGTGATGCTCAGAGTGCAACCCGGGGCCTGGTGCACACTAGGAAGGCACCCCTGAGACATGTCCACAGGCCTGCGCTGAGCTCTGTCACTGAGCCACACCTGGGCTCTCTTTCCTGGGTGTTTTGATGTAGCAGGGTCTCCTGCGACTTTAAATTGGGGCACTTTCAGTGGTGTAATATTCTGGGGAGCGACTAGGGACAGAACCCAGTTCCCCCTGTGATATGTGTGCCCCATCGTTATAGCTGGCACCAGCAGCCTCCTCTGAGCTGACTGTGGGAATGTTCACTGAGGCCCCTCTTTTCTTGCCCATTCACTCCTGGTCCTTCCCGCTGTTGGGGTCCAATTATGTTCTCTGGGCCAGCTCTAGGCCAGAACCTCCCCCAGGCTGTTGAGAGCTCCAGCTCTCTCCTCCAAAGTCTCCCCATTTTCACTTCTTAAGGGGATTCTGGAGGTTGCCCCAGCTTGGTCCTGGCTTCTCTTTGGAAGCCATGTGGAATGTCCCACTGCCTCCCTCACTCTTTGTTCATACTTAGGACAGAAAACACTGCTCTTTATTAGGTAGGAGGCCAGCTCAGTGTCCCTGAGTAAAGCAGGGGCGGAACCTGTCCCTGCCCTTGAAATTCAACTTCAGCCTACAGTTCTTTGAAGGGTTAGCAGGGAAAATTTAACAAGTCACTGAAAAGTTTCTGCATCCCACTAAATCTCTCCACTGATGCAAATCAGACCAAATCAAACCGAATTAGAAAAAGCCCAGCTTTAATAGATACCAATGCTCCCAGGTGACTTTCAGACTCCCAGAGAGGAGGCAGGAAAGGAAGACAAGAAAACTACGTGTTTGTTTTTCTGGGGAGCAGTTTAAATACCCTGTGGGAGTGGTCTTGAGCATCTTTAGGGGAGGGGTCATCATTTGGCAGGCTTTCTGAGATGCAGAGGCGTTTGGAGAGAGATGGGGGAGAGGGGGCTTGGGGTGGAGCTTCCTCCTGAACATTCCAGACTCTTTGGATATTTGGATGTCCGGGGCTGGGCTGAAGCTTCCACCCAGTCACCTGATGCTGCCTGGGCCCCCATCAGGACCCCAGCCAGGAATGGAAGAGTCTCCTCTGTGGGAGCCCGGCTCACCTGCTGCAGCAGAAGAACCTGTTTTTCCAGTCCTGCTAGGAGAGCTCTCTGTCTGGCAGCCTGCCCCAGACACTGCCTGCCCAGGCTGCACCTCACCTGTGTGTAGAAGTAAGGGAAGATGGATCAGGTGAGGGCTGTCCAGCCTGGGTTGCCGCAGGCTTCCCCATATCCTGTATCCCTGCAGGAGCAGGGCATCTTTCCAACTCTGCACTGCAGTTCTCTGAGAGACAAGGTAACAACGTGGTCAACACACACTTCCCTCTCAAGCTCACTGCACTTGACCTTCTGTCTCCTCTTTTACGTAGTGAGGCATAGTACTGGGCCTCCAGGGGTTCTGTTTATAAAGCAATTCCAACTACACATGCAAAGGGATAGGTGATATAGAAATGGTAGTCTTCCTTTCTGTTTCTGAATATTATTATTATTATTATTATTATTATGCTACCCCCTAGCTCCCAAGTTTCTCAGCGTCTGCCCTTTTGGCCACCTTCTCACTGTGCAGGTTCTGTCCAGCTCATCTTGTTCTGCTGATCCATCTAAATCCCAGCCTCAGCCGTTCTCTGGCTTTCGGTATTTATTTGTCTCACTGTGCCTCAGTTTCCTTATTTGTAAAAGAAGTGTACAGGCCTCTGCAATCCACAGTCACCAAAAGGGAAATGAGTCAGCGGTTCAGGGTCTCCAAATCAGGAAATCTAAAAACACTTCAGAATCTAAAGTTTTTTGTTTGTTTGTTTTGTTGGTGGTGGTGGTAGTGGTGGTTTGGTTTGGTTTTTCGAGACAGGGTTTCTCTATGTAACAGTCCTAGCTGTCCTTTGTAGACCAGTCTGGCCTTGATCTCAGAGATCTGCCTGTCTCTGCCTCCTGAGTACTGGGATTAAAGGCTTACACCACCGCCACCTGGCAAAATCTAATGTTTTACACAAAACCAACAGCTTCAACTGGCGAATCCCATGTCACAAAGCATTTTAGGAAGAGTATGCAAGCCGTCTCTCAGCACTTAGGAAGCCAGGATTTCAAGGCCAGTCTGACTTATAGAGTGACTACGTTTCAGAAAAAGTTTAAGAGGGGCCCAAGATGGCTCAGTGGTCAAGTTGCTTATATTCCATCCCCTTGCCCCACGTGGTCGAGGAAGAGAACCAATTCCGCAAGTTGTCGTCTGATTTTGAAAAGTGTGCACTGGCGTACATTGTATAAATAGCATAAATAAGTAAATACATAAATGTGATAGTTTTTAAAATATTTTAGTTTTATTTAAGAGTGTGTGTGTATGTGTGTGCACGCGCGCACGCGTGTGTGCGCGTCTGGGGGGAGGATATGCACATGCATGTAGTGCCCAAGAAAGCCAGAAGAGAGCATGGGGCCCCCTGGAACTGAAGTTACAGGCATTTGTGAACCACCTAATGTGAGTACCGGGAACCAGGCAGTATGGGATTGTAACTGAGCCATCGCCCCATTCTCTCTGACTTCTCATGTATTAGGAAATTCTTGAGAATCAGATTGAGAAGATGGCGCAGTGGGTACAACGCTTGCCTTCTATGCGTGAGGACTTGAGTTCCATCCCCAGAAAATGGATAGAAAAATTTAAAAAAAGCCATGTGTGGTGGTGCTTATAATCTCAGCCCTGGGGAGGCAGAAACAGAAGGATCCCTGGGGCTCAGCCTCTCTGAATCAGGGAGTTACAGGCCCTGGAGAGACCCTGTCTCAGAAAAATGGGGGTAACACTGAGGAGTGATGGCTGAGGGTGACCCCTAGATCCACACGTTTTCCTGCACACATGTGCACCCACACACACATGAACACATCTATACACACGCACGCTCACGCACAGAGAGAGAGAGAGAGAGACAGACAGACAGACAGACAGACAGAGAGGGAGGGAGGGAATCCATAATCCCAATTTCTTCTGGCCCAAGTACCATGGATAAGGAATCTTCCAGGCCTACTGTGTGCAAGCCCTGAAGGTGGACAGAGGCTGTGCTCCCCAGCAGATAACTAAATAATGAAACTGTCTCCCCTGTCCGTCTGTCTCCCTCTCCGTCTACCTCTGTGCTCTTTGCTCCTATCTGTCCACCTGTACCCATCCATTCAACCCCTCCGTAGTGAACTTCACCAGAAAAAACAAAACACAAGGATCTGTCCTCAACGGACTCCCAGCCTAGAGGAAATAGATGTTAGGAGAACTAACACACGAACAAAACTGTGCCTAAATTGTCCCACTGGGCTCTGGGAGATGCCTGGGATGCTACAGAGAGGCAGCAAAGGACCTGAGGTACGACATGACTCAAAAGTAAAGCCCCTGTCTAGGATGCCCAGTGAGGGGCTGGGGTGCGGCTCAGCTGTGTATCCCTCTGGGTATGTGTTTCTGCTTCTTCCCATCTTCAGATCTCCAAGTTTCCATCTCTCCGAACCTTCACATCCTTCTGCGGTTTGCTCTCTCTCTCCCAGGCCTCTTGGCTCACACCTGCCCCTCCTTGCCTCTACCCCTCTGCACCCCACACCTCAGACCGATTCTGCCCATCGGAAGTGGATTTCCATCTTAGTGCAAACAGCTCCGTCATGTGAGACCAGAAATGCCTCCACTGTCTCAGTCTGTTCCCAGGGAGAAAAGAGACAAAGAAAATGCCACCCACCTCTTTACTCTTTCCTCTAGCTAGCCTCCCTGGCCTCAGTACTGGCCTCATCCCTCACAGTGTGTACCAAGAACTACCACTTTAACCCCAGCATCTCACACTGGATCTCAGGATCTCCCTTCTGGACCACAGCATCTCTAATCTGGACCACAGCAATTCCTATCTACAGTATCTCACACTAGACCTCAGGATCTCCCTTCTGGACCACAGCATCTCTAATCTGGACCACAGCAATTCCTATCTACAGCATCTCACACTAGACCTCAGGATCTCCCTTCTGGACCACAGCATCTCTGATCTGGACCACAGCAATTCCTATCTACAGTATCTCACACGGACCTCAGGATCTCCCTCCTGGACCACAGCATCTCTAATCTGGACCACAGCAATTCCTATCTACAGCATCTCACATTGGACCTCAGGATCTCCCTTCTGGACCACAGCATCTCTGATCTGGACCACAGAAATTCCTATCTACAGTATCTCGCACGGACCTCAGGATCTCCCTCCTGGATCACAGCAACTCCAATCTAGGCTACAGCATCTCACACGGACCTCAGGATCTCCCTCCTGGACCACAGCATCTCTAATCTCACAGCATTTCCTATCTACAGCATCTCACACTGGACCTCAGGATCTCCCTTCTGGACCACAGCATCTCTAATCTGGACCACAACTAGGCTGCAGCATCTCACACTGGATCTCAGCATTTTCCATCTCAGCATGGTCCTCCCTTCTACTCCCTACCTCTGTCACTACTCACCAAGAGTGATTTTACAAAGTAGACAAATTCATGTCACTCCCTCTACCGCTGTGCTTAAATACAAGCCTTTAAACCTTGATGCTTAAATCGTTTCTACAGGCTTCCTTGTCTGTCTTGTTTTCCACAGAAATGTCCACCAACATATGTTCCTCTGCAACGCTCACCTACCTGCTCCTCACTCTTCCTCATAGACGTCTGGTTCCTGGTTTAAATATCCCCTCATCAGACACTACCATTTATTAGTTTCTGATTCATCTGGGTTTTCTTTATTGTCTATCTTCCCACCCTCACCGGGACAGGGGACATCTTCATTCTTCCTGGTCCCTGGCCTGGTGTAGAGCTCCAAGCCTGACAGTTGCTTGATTGCTCTTGACTAAGGGATGCCTTTGTCTCCCTCTGGTTCCCAGAAGCCTCTGCACCAGGACACCTTCTGAGGGAGGGTCTGTTTGCAGGCTTATCTGAATTCAAGCTAGACATGGAGTGATGGTTACCCTGGTCCTATGCATGGGGAAACGGAGAATCAAGAGGCAAGTCACAATAACGTTGCCAAGGACGTACAAGATGCAGGCTGATTTGATGGTAAGGCAGTTTTTGGAGGACACACAGGCAGGAACTCATAAAGAAAAAGAATATGGGAGTGATGTAGGGGAAATTTTATTTAGTGAATAAGAGAAGGGGCATGAGAGGAGGAAGGAATGAAAAACATGAGGTGGGGAGAAAAAAGGCAAGAGAGGCTGAGATCTGGGCACTGGTCTGGGCACTGCTCCCTTCCTGTGCCCCAGACTCCATCAGGAAGCCTGCGGGCTTTGAGCTGGAGTCTGCAGCACCTGACGTAGAATGTGTCCCCTGGGGGGCAGGGCCAGCCCCAGTTGAGGAGGTTTATAAGCCCTGTGGGGGCCCCTGTGGGTGGCAGCTCTGCTCAGCTCAGCCGCAGAATCACAGACTCCGGAGTACAGAGGTAAAGATCTTGTTCTCTCTCTCTCTCTCTCTCTCTCTCTCTCTCTCTCTCTCTCTCTCTTTCTCTCTCTCTCTCTCTCTCTGGCTGCCTCTGCCCAAACCTCTTGAATTCCCTGCCTGGGTCTTCCACATATCCTAGGTGAAATTTTATGCCTCCATCTCTCCATCCCCTCACCAGCCCATTCCTAGACAGATGCTTCCTCCTCCTCCCCTTTTTTCTCCCAAAACACAATAAACAAAGCAGAGAGTTTGGGGACATCCGGGGAGGTGGAGAGACTGGGATCGCCATCCCCAGATTCTCTCGTCTCCCTTTCCAGGAGCCAGCGTGATGGTCACTGCAAGAACCCCCTGGGGCTGGTTCCTGGGGCATCTCATCCTTGGGGTCACAGGTATCTGAGTGTGTGTGTCCTGGTGTGTGCCTGAGGGAACAGTGTCAGCCGGCATCCAGGTGACTCAGTGTCTTACTGCTTCTGACTACCATGCTGACAGTGGGCTGGAGTGGGGTGGGTCATGAGAATGAGTGACCGCTCTAAGGGAAAAATGGGATCGTGCCCATTCCTGGTGACTAGGTCTGTCTCCTGGGTGCTGGGGCCGATACTTGGCCCATCTGTTTATTTTTAATGAGTCTTACATAGCCCATCCAGGCTGGCCTTGAATCCACTAAAGCTAAGAACAGCCTTGACCCTCTGCTCCTTCTGCCTCCATCTCCCAAGTGCTGGGATTACAGGTGTGCGCCACCATGCCCAGGTGACATGGAATTTAAACCCAAGGCTTTGTGCATGCTCCGTGAACACTCTAGCAGCGGAGCTCCCGGCCCCGTCTGGGATAACGATGTCTGGGTGAATGGGCTGTGGCTGGGTGCAACCGTGGTGAGCCTTGAGGGAGGCACAGCCATGCCACAAAGCTGAAGAGCTCCTGGGATAGCTGCCTGGGTGTCTCATCTCGTCTGGGCCAGCTGAGTGAAGGAGCTTTGGTTCTGAAAGACTCCTGGCATGGCTCTGCGTGTGAGAGAAATGGTTCCTGGGTCCAGAAGACTAGCTTCGGACTCCAAGCTGACCCACCCTCCTGACAATTGATCCTGGCTCCCAAACCTAATGAGCCCCCCCCTTAACTCCTCTCAAGGAACCTGACCCTACCCCTCTGAACCCTGACCCCAACCCCTCTGAGCCTTGACCCCACCCATTTGAGTCCTGACCACACCCCTCTGAGTCCTGACCACACCACTCTCAGCCCTAATCCCACCCGAGTCCTGACCACACCCCTCTGAGCCCTGACCCCAACACCTCTGAGTCCTGACCCCAACCCCTCTGAGTCCTGACCACACTCCTCTGCCCCGACCACACCCCTCTGAGCTCTGACCCCACCCCTCTGAGCCCTGACCACACCCCCTCTGAGCCTTGACCACACCCCTCTGAGACCTGACCCCACCCCTCTGAGTTCTGACCACACTCCTCTGAGCCCTGACCCCACCCCTCTGAGTTCTGACCCCACCCCTCTGAGCTCTGACTCACTCCAGGCACTACTTGCTTGGTGACTAGAGACTAGTCCCTTCTATCTCCCAAATTTCCATGCAGCCCTGACTCTGCTAACCCCTCCATGGTAATTCTCCCCTCTCTGACTCTGACTCTTATGAACCCCAAAGTTTCAGCCATACTCCCCAGATTCTTCCCCTAAAATTCTTGGCCCAGCCTCTTCTGCCTGTCCCCAGCTGCGCTCACATCTCTGAAGTAACACCTTGTTCCCTGTGTCCTGGATTCTCCTCCTGACTGTCCCCCAAACTTTCCAGTTTATGTGGTGAACCCTAGCCCCTCTCAGGAGTCGGGGACCTTGATTCCTAATTGACACCCTGTCCAGTCCACTCTGACCTGACCACCCACCTTCAAAACACCTTCCTTCCTTTCTCCATGGCTCCTCCCAGGACCTGGGAAGCCCCAGCCACGTGTATGCACCCCACCTGGCCCAGCTTTCTCATTCTGACCCCAGCCGGGGTTCCACCCCTGAAGCCCTGATCAAGCCCCTGAACTAAATCTTAACCCCCAGGAACCCTGTGGCTTCATCCTGAACCTGTCCCCAGCCATGGTCCAGACCCTAAAATCCCGAGATAGCTGGAGAGCCCTAATCTTACCTCTTGCACTGGGGTCCTGACATGGCCTCGCCCTGCGGCTGCAACCACTCGCCTTCACTCGGACCCTACGGGAAGGAGCTCTAAACCAGGATCCACAGCTTGTTCCCAGTCAAGATCCACACCCCAACACACAAACACCGCAACCTCTGATCACATCCGTTCACTCAAACATCACCCCCTTAACTCCGAGCTCTCATCCCGACCGTGCTCACAGATTCCGCCCTGAACCCTTTCCCCATCCTAGAAGCCATGAAACGCTCCCGCTCCACACCTCCCAATTCTTACTCCATCCCCAGGATCCTTAGCCTCAAGTGCCAGCGGTCGGATCATACAAGGCCAGGACTGCCGTCCACACTCGCAACCCTGGCAGGCAGCACTATTCTCAGAAGACAATGTATTTTTCTGCTCGGGAGTCCTGGTGCATCCGCAGTGGGTGCTGTCAGCAGCGCACTGCATACAGGAGTGAGTGGGGGGTAGCTGGGCAGGATGCTGCGGGGAGGGGTCGGAATATCAGCCTCGGCCAGCAGAGGGCGCTCAAGGAGCCACAGCGTTGACAGGTGTGAGGGGAGCCCAACCTAGTTGGACCAGGACAGTCTGGTGGGAAGGAAAAGGCAAAGGGGGAGGTCACTGTTGCTTTAGGGTGGAGGATGAGATGGGAGACCAGGTGCCGCTGCATAGCTCACCTGCTGGGTGATCCTCAGTTCGTACACCGTGGGACTGGGCCTGCACAGCCTGGAAGGCTCCCAAGAGCCTGGCAGCCGGATGTTAGAGGCCCACCTCTCCATCCAGCACCCGAACTACAATGACCCTCCTTATGCCAACGATCTCATGCTCATCAAGCTAAACGAGTCAGTGATGGAGTCTAACACCATCAGGCGCATCCCTGTGGCGTCCCAGTGCCCCACCCCTGGGGATACCTGCCTAGTCTCTGGCTGGGGTCGACTAAGGAACGGTGAGCTCCTGGGGGACATGGCCACCCTCTCTGAGAAGGTTTCCAGCCAGTCAAAAGGGACTGACCCTCCGTTCTGTGTCCCAGGGAGACTGCCCAGCCTGCTGCAGTGTGTGAATCTGTCAGTGGTGTCAGAGGAAACCTGCCGGCAGGTCTATGACCCCGTGTACCACCTCAGCATGTTCTGCGCTGGAGGAGGGCAGGACCGAAAGGACTCGTGCAATGTGAGATACGGGAGGATGGAACGGAGATGGGGGTGGGGAGATGCAGAAGGTACACCTGAGGAACTCTGAGACGGGATGTAAGAAATGCAGAGAGCCAAATGTGGCGGCCACTTCTTTAATCCCAGCAGGGAGGCAGAGGCAGGTGATCTCTGTGAGTTCAAGGCCAGCTAGATATAAGTGAGACCCTGTCTCAAAAGGAAGAGGAGGAGGGGGTAAGGGAGTAGAGAGGAAGAGGGAGGCAGAAACAGAGACCCAGAAGCCAGGCAAGGCTGTTCAGACCTCTAAGCTTAGCCACTCAGGGAGCTGAGAAGGAAGACCCGCCTGGACAGCTAAGTGAGATTGTGCCTCAGAATAAAATGTAAAAAGATGGCTAGGAAAAAAAAAAATAAAAAAAAAAAAAAAAAAAAAAGATGGCTAGGAATATAGATCAGTGCAAAACACCTACCTAAGTCCTCCAACGAGTGGTGGGGTGTGTGGCTCAGTGGTGGAGTTCCTTGGTAAAGGCACTGGATTCTCTTCCCAGTGCTACAGAACAGAAAGAAAAATAGACCTAGAGAAAAACCAAAAGCACAAATAGCCAGTCTGAGAAAGTACAAATGAAGAGGACATAGATTTATACAGAACTCAGAGACAGAGGGGCAGATAAGGAAGCCCTGGAGGAGACAGCCAGCCTCGGAAGCAGCCAGTTGTGTGGACACATGGCTCCTGTTTAGGTGGCCGCTAGCCTCTTCCAAGAGCATGTGCTGCCTTCCTCCCGTCTCTGTCTACCATGCTGAGGTGGACGCTCTGGGACTTCGTGTTTATCTTCAGCTCTCTCTCTCTCTCTCTCTCTCTCTCTCTCTCTCTCTCTCAGGGGGACTCTGGCGGTCCCATTGTGTGCAACAGGTCCCTGCAAGGGCTCGTGTCTATGGGACAAGGAGAATGCGGACAGCCTGGCATACCAAGTGTCTACACCAATCTCTGCAAGTTCACTAACTGGATCCAGACCACCATTCGGACCAACTACGGACTGACCACACCGCCCACATGAAGTCTGCTGAGGGAAACAGAGACTCTGGATTGCTCTCAACCCTCTTCCGTGGGACCCACCCACAAGTTCAGACCCCAACCTCCTCCCTCAGATCCACCCACAAGTTCAGACCCCAGCCTCCTCCCTCAGACCCACCCTCAAGTTCAGACCCCAGCCTCCTCCCCCGGACCCACCCTCAAGTTCAGACCGTAGTCTCCTCCCTCAGACTCACCCTCAAGTTCAGACCCCAGCCTCCTCCCTCAGACCCACCCTCAAGTTCAGCCTCCTCCCTCGGACCCACCCTCAAGTTCAGACGGTAGCCTCCTCCCTCAGACTCACCCTCAAGTTCAGACCCCAGCCTCCTCCCTCAGACCCACCCTCAAGTTCAGCCTCCTCCCTCGGACCCACCCTCAAGTTCAGACCCCAGCCTCCTCCCTCAGACCCACCCTCAAGTTCAGCCTCCTCCCTCAGACCCACCCTCAAGTTCAGACCCCAGCCTCCTCCCTCAGACCCACCCTCAAGTTCAGACCCCAGCCTCCTCCCTCAGACCCACCCTCAAGTTCAGACCCCAGCCTCCTCCCTCAGACTCACCCTCAAGTTCAGACCCCGGCCTCCTCCCTCAGACCCACCCTCAAGTTCAGACCCCAGCCTCCTCCCTCAGACTCAGGAGTCCAGGTCACAATCTCCTCTCTCAGACTCAGGAATGGGACCCACCTGCATTTTTCTCTGTGTGCTGTGCTCCCTGGTAGCCCAGTGTTGATCCAGCCTTGTCTCTGTTAGGTTTGCCCCCCCCACCCAGACACCCCTCGTCTCCTTCTCAGGGACCCACAAATAAAAGTCCTCCCAGTTCTGTCTGAAGTGCTCCTGCCTCCCTTTCCATCATGGTTTTTCCTCTTCGTGTCTTGGTTTCCCATGCAATGGAAGCACAGGCCAGGAAGCCGCTGGGCTGTTATGTGGCTGCCTGCTGGTGACGTGAAGAGACACCAGCTCTATCGGTGTCACCTGCTGGTGACGTGAAGAGATACCACAGCTTTACAACCTCTCTTGTGACTGGCCGGCTTTTGTTTTTGTCTTTGATTTTAAAATTTACTTTTTTTATTTTTGTCTATGTTTATATGTACATGTGTTTGTGTGTGTGTGTGTGTGTGCGCGCGTGCATGTGCATGTGTGTAAGTACCGTGCCCGTGGAGACCAGAAGAAGGTAGCAGATCCCCTGGAGGTGGGGCTACAGAAGGTTGTAAGTCGCTGGACATGGTTTCTGGGAATCTGACCCCGTTGCCTTAATTAGGGTTTTAATGCTGTGAAGAGACACCATGAGCATGGCAACTTTTATAAAGGAAAACATTTAATTGGGGCTGGCCTACACTTTCAGAGGTTTAATCCTCTATCTCCATGACAGAGAGCTTGGCGACATGCAGGCAGACACGGTTCTGGAAAAGGAGCTGAGAGTTAGTTCCACATCTTGACCCACAGGCAACAGAAAATGAACTGAGTCTCCCACCCTGGGCATAGCATGAACGCGTGAAATCTTAAAGCCTACTAGTACAGGGACACACTTCCTCCAACAAGGCCACACCCCCGAGTGGTGCCACGCCCTGTGGGCCAAACACTCAAACACACGAGTCCACGGTGGTCATTCCTGCTCAAACCACCACATTCCACTCCCTGGTCCACATAGACTTGCAGCCATAATGTAATGCAAAATGCATTTCATACAACTTCAAAAGTCCCTATTGTCTATCACAGTCTCAACAGTGTTTAAAAGTCCCAAGTTCAAAGTCTCTTCTGAGATATGTGTAATCTCTTAACTGTAATCCCCTATAAAATCAAAATCAAAAAACAGATCACATACTTTTCCAACATATACACAGGATATACATTACCATCCCAAAACAACGACTGGAAATACTGGACCAAAGCAAGTCCAAACCCAGCTGGGTAAACTCCAAACTCTGCTCTCCTATGTCTGATGTGAAAACACACTTCAGAGTCTAGATGGGAAGTAGAAAAAAACAAGATCTCCTGAGTAAATTGGGAGCGTGCGGACCATGGGAGAGGGTTAAAGGGGAAGGGAGAGGCAGGGAGGGGAGTAGAAAAACTGTAGAGCTCAATAAAATCAATTTAAAAAGTGGGGGTAACACTTTTCAGATCAGCTGGGTGGTGATGGTACACGCGTTTAATCCCAGTACTTGGGAGGCAGAGGAAGGTGGATCTCTGTGAATTTGAGGCCAGCCTGGTCTACAGAGCAAGTTCCAGGACATGCTTCAAGGCCAGCTGGCCTGGGTCTGAAAAAGCATGGGATAAATCCAGACTAGCTGAACATAGCGGACAATGAGGACTACTGAGAACTCAAGAACAATGGCAATGGGTTTTTTGATCCTACTGCACGTACTGGCTTTGGGGGAGCCTAGGCAGTTTGGATGCTCACCTTAGGAGACCTGGATAGAGGTGGGCGGTCCTTGGGCTTCCCACAGGTCAGGGAACCCTGATTCCTCTTCGAGCAGATGAGGGAGGGGGACTTGATTGGGGGAGGGGGAGGGAAATGGGAGGCGGTTGCGGGGAGGAGGCAGAAATCCTTAATAAATAAATAAATTAAAAAATAAAATAAAATGACATAAAAAAAGCTACAGAGAAACCCTGTCTCAAAAACAAACAAACAAGCAAACAAACAAAAAACACTCTTCAGATCTCCAACTTATTTTACTGCAACATATTTCTTTCTCCTGGGCTGGTTCCACTCCCTGTTAGCGGCTCTCCTCAGCAGTTACCCCACAGCTCTGGCATCTTTAACACCTTGGGTTCTCCAAGGCAATCCAGGCTTCATCTTCACAGCTTCACACAGTGACCTCTCTGGGCCTCCATTTCAGGGCACCCGTGACACATGCCTGACTCCAGTTGCTTTCCTTAGTCACAGAGGGAGATTACATAACCCCTTTCTTGTATCCTTGGCTCCAAAGCCATAACCATATGTCTGAAGCTACCAAAATTCTGCTGCTTACTGGGGCTGGAACAATTGCATCTTCACTGGCTTTCTGTTTTCCATGATTTCTTTCACTGCCTAAGCTTGGCTTTCTTGGAACTTGCTCCGTAGACCAGGCTGGCCTTGAACTCAGAGATCTATTCTCCTCTCCTCAAAGCTGAGATTAAAGGCGCGTACCACCACACCTAGACACAAGCTGTTTTTTAATTCCTTTTCATAAGTTGGAAGCTTGGCTGGGTGGGATCTTGCCCTGAGGTCTCTGCTCCCTTTATTCCATTTCTTAATCTGTTTATCTCCTTGGAAACAGGATTCAGCTCCATTCCAATTCCTTGTGCCCCTTTTCTCTTCAAATTGTACATTTTGTATCTTTCCTTGCTCAGCTTTTTTATTTTCATTATAGAACTTCCTAAGAGTGAAAGCTAATAACCACACCACAGCGTCAACCCTAGGCTGTTTTGAGACTCCCTCCATCAAAAGAATTAATGCAAACCTTCATTTTAGCCTCAGCTAGACTTGTCAGAAAAGGCAAAAAGCATTCCCATTCTTCACCAAAATGTCACAAGACTGGTCTCTAGGTGGCATACTAACATTCTTCTCCTTTGAATCCCCCTTAGCCAGGCCACCACAGTTCAGCTCTCCCTCAGCACCACTGTCTTCTGTGGTCCTACAAGGATGACCCATTAAGCCTTTAAAGCATTCAACTGCTTTTTTAATCCAAAATACCAAAGTCCGCATTCCTCCAAACAAATTGGTTAGGCCTATCTCAGCAATACTAACTTCTGTTAGTTGCTGTGAAGAGACACCAATACCAACTTTTATAAAGGAAACATTTAATTGGGGCTAGCCTGCAGTTTCAGAGGTTAATCCACTATCTTCATCGTGAAGAGAGCATGGCAGCATGCTGGCAGACATGGGCCTGGAGAAGGAGCTGAGAGTTCTACATCTTGATCCACAGGCAACAGGAAGTGAACTGAAACCACCACACTGGGTGTAGCCTGAACATGTGAAACCTTAAAGTCCACTCCCACAGAGACATACTTCCTCCGACAAGGCCACACCCCCTAATAGTTCCATTCCCTGCAGCCAAGCATGTAAACACAGAGTCTATGCAGGGTCATACCTATTCAAACTACTGCACCTTATTTTCTGCAAGAGTAGCCATACTGTCAACCACTAGCCATCTCTCCTGCCCCTGTTTTTGCCTTTTTTCCCACACCTTAAGAATGTCCCACTGTACCTGTAATGGTCTGTCCTATTCCTTTAAGAGACAAGCCACGCCCACTCCCTCCCTTGTCTGCCTAGGCAGGCTGATCTGCAGCTTCCAGCCTGAGTCCTTTTCTTTCCATCTCTCTCTCAAAGAAGCAGCTTCTGTCTCCCCACTTCTCCCCTTCCCCCCTCTCTGCTTCTCTCTCTCTCTCTCTCTCTCTCTCTCTGCCTCTCTCTTTCTCTATTCTTATCCCCTTTTCCATTTTCCCCTCCATAGCCCACTAAATAAATATCCAACCTCACTCTGCGTGGCGTGCCTATCCATGTCTCTGTCTCTTACCCACCTCGGGGCTCCCTGTCTGGGACCAACTGCCTTCGGAGACCTGCTGCATGGTCTTGTGGTATGCCCATCCATCTGTCTCTCCTCATGGAACTGGCTACCCTGTTGAGGTCTCTCACACACCACATGGCACCCTGCCTGGGACTGGCTGCTCTCAGACCCGCTGCCTGCCTCCACTTGGGGAACTGCAGCATTTTACTTAACCATTACAGTACCTGGCTTAGGACCCAGGCGCTGTAGCTGGAAACTGATGGGAAAAGTCCGAGATGCAGCTGTGAGACCCAGAGACAGTGACAGGACCACACTCAGCACATATAACAGGAGGAACTGCTATTGAACTCTGCATTGATAAACTATACTAGCAAGGTGGTGCGTATCTGTAATACAAGCATAGAGAAGACTGAGGTAGAGGCCAAGAGTTCAAAGCCAGCCCAGGTTACATAGAGAGACCCAGTCTCAAAACAAACAAACAAAAAAACCTGGATTTGTAGATGTACCCACAAAGGAAGTAAGGAAGTGCCCACCCTCTTTTATTTGTCTTGCTGTTCTTTATTCTGCTTTGCTTTGAAACAGGATCTTATATAAGCCAGGATGGCCTGGAATTCATTATGTAGCCTGACCCTCATGCCTGTACCTTCCAAGACCTGGGACAGCAGGTATGCACCACTACACCCAACTATCAAAAAATTTTACGTATCATTTAACAGATTCTCGGGTACACAAAACACGGAGTAAGTTGCTAAAGTGGCATCAACAAGTTCCCTGTCACAGGATGTTTTTACAGTGACTCAGAGTAAATGATAGAACAGCCAAGACAGAAATCAGGAGGTATACGAATGATTCAAACAGTGCAATCAGCACACTTTGCTTCCCTAGCGTCTGGGGAACAGTGCGTCCTCTGTCTACAGAACATAAAATCTCCCACGCACACCTGCCCAGATGGCTGACACCGCGGAATGTGACCAGCTCAAGTGTCAAGTACGAAAAGAGCAGGAAGTTAGAGAGGGTTTTAAAAGTATACCAGTTTAGAAGGAGTCTAGCAGATTCTCTGTTCTGTCTGTGTGTGTGTGTGCTGTGAGATACTGTGGGTACATGTGTATCACAGGGTCTATGCAGAGGTCAGAGGACAACACCTTGAGACAGTCTCTTGTTTTCGGCTATCTTCAGCAACTCCTGTCTCCACCTCCCATCTCACCACGGGAGTGCTGGAATTACAGACGTGGGCACTACTCTGTCTGCCTTTCCTGTATGTGCTGGGGATCCAAACTCAGACGTCAGTGATTGCACAGCAAGTGATCTCCCTACCAAGCCTTCTCCCTGCCCTCTAGCAGATTCTTACAGTCCTGTCGGCTTGATGGTCAGCAGTTCCACCCTCGCTGCTTATCTAAGATCCGTGGGGAAAATCAAGAGCAGAAGCTTTGCTTAGGATGGGGGAAGGCAACTCAGTTGAGTACTTACCTAGCCTGTGTGGACCCTGGGTTTCATCCTCAGCACGGCATACTCTGGCTGTGGGGTTACATGTACTTACCTAGCGTGTGCAGACACTGGGTTCCATCCACAGCACGGCACAAACTAGCTGTGGGGTTACATGTACATACCTAGCGTGTGTGGGCCCTGGGTTTCATTCACAACACAGCATACTCTGGCTGTGGGGTTTACATGTACTTACCTAGCATGTGTGAAGCCTGGGTTTCATCCACAGCACGGCACAAACTGGCTGTGGGGTTACATCGCTGCTATTCCAAGCATTTGGGAGGTCGAGGTGGGACAATCAGGAGTTCAAGGCAGTTCTTAGTTACTTACCTAGTTTAAGGCCAGTCTGCGTTACATGAGACCCTGTCGCCCCTTCCCCAAACACCACTGTTTTGCTTGGGAATGAGGTTGGAAACAAAGCAGATGTCCAGTTAGTGAATGGCATGGTGACCTGATGTGAAATGGAGTCTACCGGTTAGTGAACGGCGTGGAAACCTGATGTGAAACGGAGTCTACCAGTTAGTGAACGGCGTGGTGACCTGTCTGTGAAACGGAGTCTACGTTAGTGAATGGCGTGGTGACCTGTCTGTGAAAAGGAGTCTACCAGTTAGTGAGCGGCGTGGAGACCTGATGTGAAACAGATGGCTCTCCAAGATTAGAAGAAACAGAACTGCAACGGTATAGTTATGGTTCCGTCTGAATCCCTTGTGCACCAGGAAGCCATAGTGCCATACAAACTGTTATGTTCTGAATCATTTACATGGGGTCCTAGACCAGCGCAACCAATCGTTGATGCCTAGGATAGTGACGAGGATGAGAGGAGAAGACAGGGTGCTGCTTAGTTTTAACCTCAGTTTTGTCTGCTTTGGCCAGCCAGAAGGAGGCATCCGATCCCCAGAGCTGGAGTAAGAGACGGTTAGGAGCAGCCTGATGTGGGTACTGAGAGCCTAACTTGGGTCCTCTGCAAGAGGTGTACAGGGCTCTGGCTACAGAGCCATTTCTCCAGTCAGAGGCTTAATACACAATTATGTAAATCAGGTACACCTGTGGTCATGTCTATCAGGATTTCTTGATTGTTAATAGATGTAGAAGGACCCAGCACACTGTAGGTGGCGCCATTCCTCAGGCGGGAGGTCCTGAACCAAACTGAGTGAGAAAGGAGTAAGCTGACAGAGAAAGCAAGCGAGGGTGCATGTATCTTGTTTGTTCTTGACTATCGAAGCAATGCTGCTAACTGCTTGAGCTCCTGCCTCGACTTCCCCAAAATGAAGGACTGTGACTTTAAAATGTCAACCAAATAAACCCTCGCCTACCTTGCTTTTTGTTGGGGTGTTTATCACAGCAGCAGAAGGTATCGGATACACTGGGAAGAGGCACAGGAGAACACGGAGTGTTGGCGGAAAAATTTACAGGAGTCGGCTTGGCATTCCAGTGGTGAGAGCTTCCCAGACGCGGGCATTGGCCAAGTCTTGTTCACTATTCATTTTAAATCTGAGCACTACATTGTGGGTTCCTCAATGAAAAATTATCCCTCAATTAAAGAAACCACAAACAATATTTACAGAAAATGAACCAAATACCAAGACGCCCAAGAAGCGAATCTCAACAAAAATCAGCTCTATAATATACACATTATCTGCACATTGTCTGGCCTCAAAGTAATTGCACTAGAAGTCATAGCAAAGTGACAACCAGGGAATCACCGCACGGTCATGACTGGGGGAAAAACACAGCTCAAATGAGACACATAATGGAAATCAGAGGTTATTTTTGTGTGAATAGTAAAGACATGTGTGCTTCCTTTAGATTCTGCTCTATTTTCACAGAGAAATGTGCAGCAATCATCACACAGTTGAGAAGAAAAAAGCTGAAAAATAATTACTAAGTCGTTCATCTTTAGAAGAATTCCTTCAGGGCTAGAGAGGTGGCTCAGCGGTTAAGAGCACTGGCTGCTCTTCCAGAAGTTCTGGGTTCAATTCCCAGCACTCACATGTGGCTCACAACTGCCTGTCACTCCAGGGGATATTACGCCCTCTTCTGGCACCTCCTTTCTTGTACACACGCGTGTATACACAAAGTGAACATATCAAACATAATTAAACATAAAATTAATCTTTAAAACAGTTTTTCAGCCACAAAATTGCACATATTTTATAGTGAGGTTGTCATGGAGTTTCCAGAATGGGTTAACTCCACAGAAACAGAAGCCAGAACTGGAAGAAGGGGAGAGTGGAGAGCGACCACGTGTGGTGTGAGGCTTCTAAATCTAATTATGATGATGATTGCTCGTGCCCTGAGGCTCATGTATAAAGGTATGTGTGTTTGCGTTGTGTGTTATGTATGCTAGCATGTGGGGGGGTGTCAGAGGCCAGAGAAAGAGATCACGTGTCTCTTGAGACACGGTCTCTTGCTGAACCCAGAGCCAGGTTGTCATCCAGTGAACCCCAGAGATCCTCCTGTCTTTGTCTTCCACGGTTCCGTGGTTACAGGCAACCACCACTAGCTGTTTACATGGGTGCTGGGGATTCAGACTCAGGTCCTCATGCTTATATAACAAGATGGTACCTGTTGAACCATCTCTCTAGCCCCCCATATGTGAAGGTTTGGTACATCTTTACCTGAAGAAAAGATACATGGTATGTTCATTCCCATGGGACAATGACAGACCTCAATGAGTTGGCTATCAATGCTTAACCCTAAGAAACAGAACGAAATCCAGGTCGGGGAGGGAAGGTCAGTGTGTCTCTACAAATGTCGTAGGGGTCAGTGGTCCTTCGTGTCATGTAGTGATTTCCTCTGAATCAAGCTGTTCCCTCTTGAAAGAAGATAGTGGGGCTCATGAGACTCAGGAAGAAGATACAACTTACAGACCTTGAAAACTTCCTGCAACTTACAGGATTCACAAGAGGGCTCCCGCAAGTTATACAAGTAGTGACAACTCAGGCCTACAGATTTTGTGAGTTTTCACCCCTGACAGAGACCAAGCCACTAAGGTGTAGCCGTTGTCTTTCTTGGTCACCTTATCTCTAGCTGTTGTCTACAGCACGGCCTCTT
Source organism: Microtus pennsylvanicus (assembly GCF_037038515.1). Taxonomy (NCBI): domain Eukaryota; kingdom Metazoa; phylum Chordata; class Mammalia; order Rodentia; family Cricetidae; genus Microtus; species Microtus pennsylvanicus. The sequence goes on from NC_134596.1 coordinate 2,122,191, forward strand.
TTCTGGAGTAGATGGAGACTCCTCATTAGGAACCATTCTAACCCGTAATTTGATTTGTTAAAATTAGCTGTGTTAGAAGCAAAAATATATAAAAAGGACCTCATCACCCTATGTGTGCTCCTCAGGAAGGTAGGGCCTTCGGGGGGGGGGGGGGAGTCGGCTGGAGCCTGCTAGACTGGCTTTCACTTCCCAGTACCTTGACCATCTCCTCAGCTAGTTCCTACTCAGGCGTAAGCCCCTGGTGTTTCTGGTCATTTGTTCACACCAAATCGACACTTGCCACAGTAGCAGCGAAGTCCCAGGGTCTGCCTCTAAAGATTCTTATCTTCAAAGTCAAGGTCCAGTCACAAATTCAGATTCTGGAGTCTAGGCTCCTCAGGTCACCTAGGGAGGTGAGGGGGGAGAGTGGTGGAAAGGAAGGGGAGGGGAAGGGAGGGAGGGAGAAAGGGAGGGGAAGGGAGGGAGGGAGGGAGGGAGGGAGGGAGGGAGGGAGGGAGGGAGGGAAGCCAGGCATACTATGACCCCAGCACGTGGAAAATGGAGGCAGAAGGATCATATGTTCAAGGTCATCATCAGCTACAGGTGATTTCAAGGCTAGTCTGGGCTAAATGAGACACAGGGAGGAAGCAGGGAAGCAAAGAGAGAAAGAGAAGGCCCGTGAGTCACCTGTCCTCCTAATCCTCCCTGAGGAGCTGTTTTTGTGCCAGACAGCAGAAGTGAGTAATTGTAGCAGAAACTGTCTAGCCCACAAAACCTAAAATCATTACTTTATGGACCTTAACTAAATGTTCGCCAACCTCTGGACCCCACAGCCTGGTGATCTCAACCCCAGACCCTGGCCCAGAGCAGACGAGACCAGGACGGGTGACTTCAGAGTTTAAACCTCAGCTCTGCTCCGTCTTACTGTTGACATCAGACCACAGACTCCATGAGGGACCCCCAAACACGTTCAGACAGGTAGGTACACAGACCTGTGTAGAGAAAGAAGGGACAGAATCCCCCCAGAGATGGAGGAAGGGAGCCGAGAAGGAGGAAGACAGACAAGAGGGAAGAATGGAGAGAAAGGAAGGAGGAGGAAGAGCAGGGGAGGGAAGGGATGGAGAAGAAAGACGAACCCAGGCAGTGTCTTGACAGAGATGCCCAGACTGAGGGACACAGCTGGATTGTGTCACAATGGCCCATGTTAGAAAACATTAACTCATTCCACAAATACATCTCTAGGGCCTATTATGCAAGCAGCTGGGGACTCTGGATAAGCCAATGGGAAACACTGCCCCTCATCTTTACCATGGTGAGAGGCTCTCCAGAGTAGGAAGCCAGCATAGGAAAGTCAGCTGTCTGATAAGCTGGGCGTGGGGTGTTGATATGACGTCAATCCCCTACACGAAGTTAAAGAGCAAGGGAGATCAGGAGTGAGGGGGAATTTTAGTGTCCAAAACAGACAAATGTTCCACAAACTGACTTAAACTGGCCCATCCAGACAACAAAGCCCTACTCCATATAAAAGGGAACGAGCAGCTGACATGGTAGGTACACACTTGTATTCCCAGAACTCCAGAGTCTCAAGGCAGGAGAAGCAGAAATTCGAGGCCATCTACAGCTGCATAGCAAAATCTGAGACCAGCAGCCTGGGCTACTCAAGACCCTGTTTGGGGAAATAAACAGAAATCATCAGAGCTGGATCTGGTGGACAGGTCTAAAATCCCAAGCTGGGAGACTGAAGCAGGAGGATTTCAGGTTTGAGGTTAGTTCGGGTTATAGACTGAGAGCCTGTCTCTAAACAAAAACAGATAAAAACTGACTTTAGGGCCAAAAAAAAAAAAAAAAGCCAGGAGTTCCTGGGGACTTAGCTAATCTCAGAGGGGGCACGGGAGAATTTGGAGGATGGTGGGAAATCCTAGATTGTGGTGGCGGCAATGGCTGTAAGACTGGGGAGATGGCTCAGTCAGGAGAGGGTCTGGTGGTCACCTGTAAGTCCGCTCTCAAAAGGTGGAGACAGGGAGTCCTCCGGAAAAGCTGGGTGGTAAGATTTGTGAGTTTGAGGGACTCTGCCTCAGTGAATAAAGTGGAAGAACAAAGATGGTCCCCAGCATCAACAACCTTGAGCCTTATACACACCCACACACATGCAAACACATGCACACGTGCGCGTGCGTGCACACACACAAAAAACCTGAGATACCCTATGATCTCTGTGTGCAGCACACCCAAGACTACACATATCAAATTTGCAGGACTGGAAGGCTCCCAAAAGTGAATTTTACCTCATGTAACTTTTTTCTTAATTTAAAAAAAATTGTTTTGGGGGGCTGGAGAGATGGCTCAGAGGTTAAGAGCATTGCCTGCTCTTCCAAAGGTCCTGAGTTCAATTCCCAGCAACCACATGATGGCTCACAGGCATCTGTAATGGAGTCTGGTGCCCTCTTGTGGCCTGCAGGTATACAGACAGACAGAATGGTGTATACATAATAAATAAATAAATATTTTTTTTAATTGTTTTGTTTTACTTATGTATGTGAATCCAGACTTGTGAGCATGAGTTCTGTGTGCACAAAGGCCAGAGGAAGAACTGGATCCTGGAGCTGGGTTACAGGCAGTTGTGAACTGACCAGTGTGAGTGCTGGGAACGAAGCTCAGGTCCTCTGTAAGAGCAGCGAGTGCTCTCAACTGCTGAGCCATCCATCGCTGCAGTCCCGAAGCCCAGCATTTTACACGGGCCATGGTGGTCAAATGCAGGCCCTCCTGCTCACACAGCATGCACTTTGCTGACGAGGCCTTTTCTCCCAGTCCCTAGGTTTTCACGGCACACGTCCTAGGCGTGTGGCCTCAGATAAGTTAATCGGTTTCTCTGTGCTTCTGTTTTCCTCCCAGTGAAATGGGAGTCTTAATAAGACCTGCCAGATGTGGCTGTATTAAAATGTGTCAGTGATGATCAATACTCAGATATCATCCAGGCGGAGGCAGAGCCCTGAACGTGTTAGCCGCACACACCTCTGTTCACGTCTGTCATTAACATGTGCTGGTCAAACACACACACACACACATACACACCTTTGTTCACGTCTGTCATTAATTCACCCTGAGGTTTCTTTGAGACTTTGTATCCCTGGTCCCAGTTCAGACGCTCTCCCAATCTGTCTTGTTTCTGGCTTTCACCATCCCTCTGTCCCTCTAACTCCCTGTCCCTTGGTCCCCCTGCCGCTCTTCATCAGAGGTGTGAGTCCCTTTCTCTGCCTCTCAGAGTCACACTGGAGATCGGCTCAGGTCCAGTTGTCCCAACTTGGAGGGAGATGCTGGCATCTAGTGGCCAGATCCAGAACTGCTCCAAAACGCTCCAGTGTCCTTGTGAGAGCTGCCAGCTAGCGATGACCACAGATGGGACTAAGAAACCCTTCAGGTGGTGGCTTCAGGGTTACTTGGGAAGTGTGAGGTGGATGTTATTCTTGTAACTGGTCCTGACTGGAGGTTCCTAGGAGGTGTGGAAGGACAAAGGGGCACAGAGTGACCAGGTCACCATAGAAACAAAGGCAGAAACCTTTCGAGTCTGGCTCCAAGGACGCCATTCGAACCATAAAAGCTCCCTCCATGGCTCCCCTCCTCCTCCTTCTCTCCTTTAGAAGCTTCTTTGTCCCTCCTTCTCCCTCTTTCCCTCTCTCTCCTTTTTTAATCTCTCCGTTGTCTCTTCCTGTCTTCTTCCCTTACCTCTCCATATTTTGTGTCTCTCCCCACCTCACCTTGCCTCTGGATCTTGTTTCTCTGCCTCTCCTAATCTCTTCTCCATCTCCGCTCTCCCGTCTCTGTCGTGTGTGTGTGTGTTCATGTGTGTGCCTATATCTATGTGTATGCCTGTGTGTGTCTGTTCTATGTGTGTATCTGTGTGTGTCTATCTGTGTGTGTCCCTGTGTGTGTGTCTGTATCTGTGTGTCTGTCTGTCTGTGTGTGTCTCTGTATGTATATGTGTCTGTGTGTATGTGTATGTGTCTGTCTCTGTGTGTATGTGTCTGTATGTTGGTGTGTCTCTGTATCTGTGTATCTGTGTGTGTCTGTATGTCTGTGTGCCTGTGTCTGCATGTCTCTGTGTGTGTCTGTATGTATTTGTGTCTGTATCTGTGTATCTGTGTGTGTCTGTGTGTCTGTCTGTCTGTGTGTATGTCTGTGTGTGTCTCTGTATGTGTATGTATCTGTATCCATGTATCTGTGTGTCTGTGCTGGCTGTTCCATGGATGGCCCCTTCCCATTTGAACAGGTTGTCTGATTCAGGGAAGGTGGAAATCGCTTTGTCACCAGACATCATAAGGGTCATAAGCTCCTGCTGCAGCCTCTTGCCCACAGGCCCCAGGCAGCACCCCTGCTTGGCTCAGCTCCCTTGCAAACTGCGGCGGCCCTGGTGGCAGGTGGGTTGCGGTTCTGCAAGGCCATCCCGAGGATGCTGGCACCGGAACAGGAGTGCGGAGCCGAAAGAGCAACTGCTGTAAAGATAATTTCTAAAGATAATATCTAAAATAATATTTAAATCAGACATATTCACAGAACTAGATAAAGACAGTAAAGATTATACCATTATGCACCCATAAAATCCATAAGAAGAAATTCGGGATCTAGAGATTTGGCATTCACAGACTGATGCAGTAAAACCAGATTCCAGGCAGAGCCCAGGCAGAGAGCTGGAAGGCAGAAGTCACTGAGGAGCTGGGATAGGAATTACGTTTATCTCTAGATCAGCCCGAAAGCCAGGTGCCCCAGGTTACTCACTATAGGGGACATAGATTACATTTGAGGAGTGATTATGAACATAGGGAGAACGTGAACAGGAGTGAGAGAAACACAGACAGAGAGAGAGAGAGTTCATCATGCAGAAATGCCAAAACGGACTTGCGGAATCACAGGGCCATGATCTACAGACATTCCCCTTTCTGTTACAGGGGCCCTAGGAACACATACACCCTTGCACTGGATGGTCTTTTTTATCAACTTGATACAGGCTGGAGTCAGCTGAGGAAATGTAACCTCACTCAAGAAAATGCCTCCATCAAACTGATTTTAGGGAAGTCGGCTGAGCAGTTTCTTGGTCATTGATTGGTGTGACCAAGATTCAGTTAGCTGTAGATTGTTGAAAGGAGGGGCCACTTGTTGGTTCCTGGCTGCTCAGCCCCGAAATAACCACACAGATACTGTGTTAATTAAATTACTGCTTGGACCATTAGCTCTAGCTTCTTATTGGCTAACTCTTACATATTAATTTAATCTATTTCAAGTAATCTGAGTATTGCTGTGTGACTGTGGCTTACCAGGCAAAGTTCCCTTCAGCTCCAGTGGAGCTACATGGCTTCTCACTGCCTCCACCTCCTTTTCCCCAGCATTCTGTTTAGTTTTCCCGGCCTGCCTCTATACCCTACACAGGCCCAAGACAGTTTCTTTATTAACCAATGGTATTCATGCATACAGAGGGAAATCCCACATCAGCAGATGGTGCCATGTGTGACGAGGTGGTTGTGAGGTAAATAAGAAAGCAGGTTGAGCAAGCTATGGGGAACAGGCCTCTATGGCGGATGTGTGCAGTACACTGTACCGCTCTCAGCCCAGAGACAAGCTCTCCAACACCTCTGAATGTTTGTTTAGTTTTTATATTATTTGTATGTGTGATTTGGTGTGATGTCTCTCTCTCTCTCTCTCTGTGTGTGTGTGTGTGTGTGTGTGTGTGTGTGAGAGAGAGAGAGAGAGAGAGAGAGAGAGAGAGAGAGAGAGAGAGAGAATGTGTTTGTATGGGAATGGAGATCAGGGGAGGACTGGACCCCTCTCTATCCCTCTCCAATTACTCCCTCGAGACTTGAGACCAGGTCTCTCAGTGAACCAGAAGCTCAGCTGGTGACCAGCGAGCCGCACGATCCCCCAACCTCGATGGGAATTTTAGGTGTGTGACACTGCTGTCTTTTTTGGTTTGGTTTGAATTTTAAAGAGAGGGTAGCCCTGGCTGTCCTGGAACTCACTCTATAGACCAGGCTGGCCTCGAACTCACAGTCATCCACCTGCCTTTGCCTCCCAAGTGCTGGGATCAAAGGCATGCACCACTACCACCCAGGACACGGTATTCGTTTTTAAAAAGGGTTCTGGGGTTGGAACTCAGATCTACTGCTTGCATGCCAAGCACGTTGACGACCCAGCCCCACTCCCCAGCTTCTAATGTAGCTGAAACAGTTTCAGAGCTCAGAAGTCTCTGACCCCCACACTCCCAACTGCAGAATCTCCTTCCCTTGTCCTGATGCTCCTTCTAGGGATAAACCCTGCTGTTCACAGATGCGCCAAGCCAGTACTCTCCAGTCAGGAGACAGGAGTCGCCATGACTGAGCCCCTAGTGTGTCCAAGCCAACCTTCATGTAAAAGACTGGGGTTCACTGACCTCCCTAAGCCCTGTCCGTTCCCATACTCTCTCCACGGATCGCTATCTCCTCTCAGGCCAAGAGCAGCCTGTCAGGAAAACACAGATTCTTCTCCTCGGTACACCACTCAGACCCAGATTTTGGATTTGGTTGGATTCAAATGGCATTGGTGTGTCAAAGAGGAGAACCAGAACAAAAGCCTGGTCGCCTCCTAGCTTAACTCTCCCCGACTGCTCCCTAGTCCCTTCTCTCCAGCCCCTACCCTCTGTCCTCCACCAGCTCAGTCCCTGAAGTGGTCAGAGGAACCCAAATGCCAGCACATCCCGATGCTCCAATGGACCCCATGCTGGTCACCTCATGCTAGTCCCTCTCAACTAGGACCACAGAAGAGTCGCCACCTCCACCTCCCTTCCTGCACACATGATGCTATGTGCCAGTCACCCTGACTAGCCCTTGTTCTAGACATGGCTGAGACCCCAGGTATCTGCACAGCCCAACATCTGAGAGACCAGAAGGTCAACGGAAGTGGGTGATGCCCCTAAGGTGGTCTCTTCCTGCTTCCACCAAAAAGCCATGGAGCCATTGCTGTGACGGCCTGGGCTTCCTCAAGCCCCTTTCCACCAGGGTTCCTTGGGTCACAGCTTGCTTATCTCACCCAGATTGCAGCTGGCATCTCATAAACTCTTCCTAGAAAGGGGACAAGGGAGCTCACCCAGAGCCTGACCTCAGCCTCTTCCTCTGTCAGAGTCCAGCCTTCTGGCCTTCCAGTCCCACCCAGGGTCCTCATCTCAGCCGAGCCCACAGACTCTAAGCCTGCCTTTCCTCTGAACTGATAACAGGCTGCTGTGGACACTGTCAGGAGCTGGGCCTGCAGCCTCGGTTACCAAGGAGATGGAATGAAGCCCTCAGAGTGTTTCATGGCACACTGTTGAGGCGTCCTGAAGACGGGCGAGGCCTGAGCTTGTGCTGGGCAGACAGGAGTGCGCTGGGGAGACAGGAGTGCCCTGGGCAGACAGGGGTGGGTGCCCTGTGGCTCTTCCAGCCAGGCCACCACTCCTGCCCTTTCCCAGGCTGCCCTTCAAGGATGTTTGTCCAGCAGGCAGCCTTGTGAGATGACATCTCCCGAGATCAGCTCGGTTTGCTGTCCTAGTAATAAATGTGGTGTTCCTCTTGCCGCCAACTTCTCTACTGCTCAGGACAATAAACATAAGGTCTGTGGTGGCGGATTTGTTTTCAGCCTCGGCTAACAAAGATAGCAGAAACCAACCCCGATGCGCAACCAGAGGCAGAAGCGCGGAGGATGTGACCTGGAAGGGTCCTGGTGTCCTCCTCCATGAATGACGCTGCTCTGGCACCAATAAATCTGAACTGGTTTGAGATGCGGCCCAAAGACACAGGGACCAGATAAAAACTCAGCTCTACTCCTCTGTGTGGGCTTCTCATTTCCTCTCTCTGGCTCCTACCCTTGTCGCTTACTCCCTGTTACCCCCATATTTATGGTTTGCCCTGTCTTTTAAATGTTGTACTGCTGACCTCCTCCCCATTTCAAGCTGAAATATCCCGTGTAAGCTCTCCCAATGACGCTTGATTACAATAGCTCTATCTGCTCCCGACACATCTGTAAAAAAGACCCTCTAGACACTGTGAAGAAACTGGCTGTGGGGGACCCTTTCACCGCAGGCCAGCACAGCCCTTTAAACTAGCTCTCTACTTTCTTCTGCTCTCCTTCAGTGCTCTGTAGATCTCAATTGCTTCTGCTGGTTCACTGTGGTGTAGCGGTCCCGGTAGTGGGACTAGTCACAGACTCAGCGCTGCAGTCGCTTCCTCTCCCTGGTCCACTCTCATCGCCCGCCTCCACCCCACCTTCCCAGGCAGCCTCTCGGGTGCACCCTGTGACCACAGCATCTGCTCACAGAGCTCACAGTTAGTTTTCAAAAGTCTCTCCAGAAACTCATGATGGCAATCATGATCTATCGTGGTTGATTATGTTAACATCACCCTGCTAAGTGACCAGAGGATCCCCCTCTTCAGCACACCCTGATCCACCCCCTCCTGTCAAGCACCCTCGCAAGAAACAGCTAAGAAAGGATCTATGCAGCCGGGCGGTGATGGCGCATACCTTTAATCCCAGCACTCTGGAGGCAGAGGCAGGTGGATCTCTGTGAGTTTGTGGCCAGCCTGGTCTATAAGAGCTAGTTACTATGTTCATAGCAGCTTTGTTTGTCATAGCCAGAACCTGGAAACAACCTAAATGCCCCTCGACCGAAGAATGGATAAGGAAAATCTGGTACATTTACACAATGGAGTACTACACAGCAAAAATAAAATAAAATAATAACGACATCTTGAATTTTGCAGGAAAATGGATAGAGCTAGAAAACATCATTTTGAGTGAGGTAACCCAGACCCAGAGAGATAATTATCACATGTACTCACACATAGGTGGTTCTTAAACATAAAGGAAAGAAAGGCAGCCTACAAACCACAATCCCAGAGAACTTAGACAACAATGCGGGCACTAAGAAAGACTTACATAGATGTAATCTACATGGGAAGTAGAAAAAGACGAAACCTCGTGAGTAAATTTGGAGCATGGGGACCTTGGGAGAGGGTTGAGGAGGGCAGAGGCAGGGAGGAGAGCAGAGAAAAATGTAGAGCTCAATAAAAATCAATTTTAAAAAAGGAGAAAAAAGAGCTAGTTGCAGGACAGACTCCAAAGTTACAGAGAAATTCGGTCTTGAAAAATCAAAAACAAAGAAAGAAAAAAGAGGAGGAGGAGGAGGAGGAGGAGGAAGAAGAAGAAGAAGAAGAAGAAGAAGAAGAAGAAGAAGAAGAAGAAGAAGAAGAAGAAGAAGAAGAAGAAGAAGAAGAAGAAGAAGAAGAGAGGGTCTGCTACGAGGTACCCTTATTTGGTCATACTAGAAGGGAGTATCTGTTGGAACAACCTGCAAACCATGGTCAAACAGCTTTAAAAAGGAGGGGCTGCTGGACTATACATTGCAAACGATCCTCATTCCTAAGCCCTTTACCCCACCCATAGAAAGGGTCACAACCAGCGTTCTCCCTAGGCAGACCTCTCAGGTTCTCATGGAAAAGAGGCTGCCCCTTGCAATGTGTGCTAATAAACAGTGCTATCTGTTGAAAGTCAGACTCCTGTCTCTTTTCTGCCTCCTGTCCTTTAAGCTGCCTCGGGTCACACATGCTCATAGCATCAGAGCCTGAAAATCTCAACCAAAGCCAAATACAACAGGATAGTAACCCAAGGTCCCCCCGAACATACATGCAAGACGAGCAGGTGCTTCTTCATTGTTGTCATGGACACTGCACTAGGCGAGGTCCAACTGCAGGTACCTGAGTGGGATTTTTAAGAATCACAAATGAGATGCTCGTGTGTGTATTATTGTGGTGGGGGAGATGCTTAGTTGGTAAAATGAATGCAGTAAAGCCATGAAGACCTGAATTTCCATTGCCAGAAGCCCTGGCAGGCTCCAGATAGAGTCAGAAGAGACCCTGTCCCACAATAATGTAGAAGGCTGAGGGAATTGCTCAGTGTAAGAACATCTGTCTACTATTCCCCATTGAGAGGTAGGGGTGTGCCTAGAATTCCCCAGTGAGGGGCTAGGGTGTGGCTCAGTGGTGGAGCCCTGCCTAGAATCCCCCAGTGAGGGGCTGGAGTTTGGCTCAGTGGTAGAGCCCTGCCTAGAATCCCCCAGTGAGGGGCTGGAGTTTGGCTCAGTGGTAGAGCCCTGCCTAGAATCCCCCAGTGAGGGGCTAGGTGTGGCTCAGTGGTAGAGCCCCTGCCTAGAATCCTCCAGTGAGGGGCTAGGTGTGGCTCAGTGGTAGAGCCCTGCCTAGAATCCCCCAGTGAGGGGCTAGGTGTGGCTCAGTGGTAGAGCCCTGCCTAGAATCCCCCAGTGAGGGGCTAGGTGTGGCTCAGTGGTAGAGCCCTGCCTAGAATCCCCCAGTGAGGGGCTAGGTGTGGCTCAGTGGTAGAGCCCTGCCTAGAATCCCCCAGTGAGGGGCTAGGTGTGGCTCAGTGGTAGAGCCCTGCCTAGAATCCCCCAGTGAGGGGCTAGGTGTGGCTCAGTGGTAGAGCCCTGCCTAGAATCCCGCAGTGAGGGGCTAGGTGTGGCTCAGTGGTAGAGCCCCTGCCTAGAATCCCCCAGTTGGGGCTGGGGTGTGGCTCAGCGGTAGAATGCTTCCATACCACATGAAAACTCCTAGATTCAATCCTTACCACTGCAAAAATAAAAATTTAAACACAGACATAGATAGGCACACATATGAGCACACACACACACACACACACACACTAAAATAAAAGCAGAACTCCTAAGTATGTAGGGGCCCCACGGAAGGAAACCCAGTCTTGTTTCTGTGGACATGCTATCTTTGTTAGGAGAGGCTGAAAACAAATCCGCCACCACAGACCGTATGTTTATTGTCCAGAGCAGTAGAGAAGTTGGCAGCAAGAGGAACACCACATTTATTACTAGGACAGCAAACTGAGCTGATCTCGGGAGATGTCATCTCACAAGGCTGCCTGCTGGACAAACATCCTTGAAGGGCAGCCTGGAAAAGGGCGGGAGTGGTGGCCTGGCTGGAAGAGCCACAGGGCACCCCTGTCTCCCCAGCACACCCCTGTCTGCCCAGCGCACTCCTGTCTGCCCAGCACTTTGCTCAGGCCTCCCCCATCTTCAGGGCGCCTCAACAGTGTGCCATGAAACACTCTGAGGGCTTCATTCCATCTCCTTGGTAACCAAGGCTGCAGGCCCAGCTCCTGACAGTGTCCACAGAAGCCTGTTATCAGTTCAGAGGAAAGGCAGGCTTAGAGTCTGTGGGCTCGGCTGAGATGAGGCCCCTGAGTGTTACTGGAAGGCCAGAAGGCTGGACTCTGACAGAGGAAGAGGCTGAGGTCAGGCTCTGGGTGAGGAGGGTGTGGGTCCTGACCCTGAGGCTCCTGAGGAGACACACTGGAGAGACATCAGCTCTTCAAGGGGTCCAGGATTGCTCCATCCTTGAAAGAAAGAACTGGAAGCCGAGGGACCTCATTCCTGTTATGTCTAGCTGGGAGCCCCATGATCCTTTTGGGCAGGAACAATTGGTCCAAGCTCTCAGGAAAGAATCAGGATCCCCAGGTGTCCAAAGAGAGAGAGAAGCAGGTTCTTCTGCCCCTTCTGTGGTTTCTCCTTCTTCCCAGCCCTCCACCGGGTGCTCCAGAGATGGTACCATGAGCCATATGCACAGGCCTGGGTTTGGAGGCTTATCCCACTTCACCCAGAAACCAGACTGTGAGGTGACCAACCACCGCCATGACATCATGTTCCCGTGAGTAGCCCTCCCCCATTTCCCAGGCCAGTGAGCTCCCTTGTCCCCTTTCTAGGAAGAGTTTATGAGATGCCAGCTGCAATCTGGGTGAGATAAGCAAGCTGTGACCCAAGGAACCCTGGTGGAAAGGGGCTTGAGGAAGCCCAGGCCGTCACAGCAATGGCTCCATGGCTTTTTGGTGGAAGCAGGAAGAGACCGCCTTAGGGGCATCACCCACTTCCGTTGGCCTTCTGGTCTCTCAGGTATTGGGCTGTGCAGATACCTGGGGTCTCAGCCATGCCTAGAACAAGGGCTAGTCAGGGTGACTGGCACATAGCATCATGTGTGCAGGAAGGGAGGTGGAGGTGGCGACTCTTCTGTGGTCCTAGTTGAGAGGGACTAGCATGAGGTGACCAGCATGGGGTCCATTGGAGCATCAGGATGTGCTGGCATTTGGGTTCCTCTGACCACTTCAGGGACTGAGCTGGTGGAGGACAGAGGGTAGGGGCTGGAGAGAAGGGACTAGGGAGCAGTCGGGGAGAGTTGAGCTAGAGGGTGACCAGGCTTTTGTTCTGCACCTCTTTGACACACCAATGCCATTTGAATCCAACCAAATCCAAAATCTGGGTCTGAGTGGTGTACCGAGGAGAAGAATCTGTGTTTTCCTGACAGGCTGCTCTTGGTCTGAGAGGAGATGGCGATCCGTGGAGAGAGTATGGGAACGGACAGGGCTTAGGGAGGTCAGCGAACCCCAGTCCTTTACATGAAGGTTGGCTTGGACACACTAGGGGCTCAGTCATGGCGACTCCTGTCTCCTGACTGGAGAGTACTGGCTTGGTGCATCTGTGAACAGCAGGGTTTATCCCTAGAAGGAGCATCAGGACAAGGGAAGGAGATTCTGCAGTTGGGAGTGTGGGGGTCAGAGACTTCTGAGCTCTGAAACTGTTTCAGCTACATTAGAAGCTGGGGAGTGGGGCTGGGTCGTCAACGTGCTTGGCATGCAAGCAGTAGATCTGAGTTCCAACCCCAGAACCCTTTTTAAAAACGAATACCGTGTCCTGGGTGGTGGTGGTGCACGCCTTTGATCCCAGCACTTGGGAGGCAAAGGCAGGTGGATGTCTGTGAGTTCGAGGCCAGGCTGGTCTATAGAGTGAGTTCCAGGACAGCCAGGGCTACCCTCTCTCTAAAATTCAAACCAAACCAACAAAGACAGCAGTGTCACACACGTAAAATTCCCATCGAGGTTTGGGGTCAAAAGAGGAGGATTGTGGGGCTCGCTGGTCACCAGCTGAGCTCCTGGTTCGCTGAGAGACCTGGTCTCAAGGGAGTAAGTGGAGAGGGATAGAGAAAATGTCCAGTCCTTTCCTGGTCTCCATGCCCATACAGAATCAAACACATTCACCCACCACCATCACCACCATCACCACCATCACCACCACCACCACCACCACCACCACCACCACCACCACCACATCATACACAGAAATAATATAAAAAGCAAACAAATGTTCAGAGGTGTTGTATTCAGCCACATGAGCTCACAGCCCAGATGGCACTAGTCACTGAGACTCAGGACAAAGGATGATTTGGGTTAGGTGAGGAGACTGTGTGGAGCCCCCGTCACACTACTGCTCCTGTAACCCTCCCCCGAATCTCTGCTTCTGTGAACCAGCCAGATCTCAGACCACAGGAATTCAGCCAGTGTGAGCCAGGGCCAACAGAGCAGGAAGACGCCAGGCACAGTCCTTCATACAGAAGGAGCCCAGCCTACAGATTTAGGGGTGGGGTTCTGACATCCTCTTCACGCCTATAGGGTGGGAGGGGACGTGGGGGAATGAAGACTTTATAAGGCCCGAGAGACTCAGCTCCCAGTTCACCACCTATCCCTCCACACCCTCCACCATGCGGCTCCTGCGTTTGTGCCTCATCCTGTGTGTGGAGAAAGACGGTGAGAAGCTGAGGGAGGGTACACCGGCAGGAGATAGGACCAGACACCTCTGCCTTCTACCCCTTGAGCCCAGCTCCACCTTCCAACCCACAGCCTGTTTTAGATCAGGGACTAGGCTCCTTATTTCTTGGGGTGCCACCCTGACACCCTATCTCTGCCCCTCCATGCTGCACAGACCTTTCCCACTCCTTTTGTTCCTGAATCCACCCTGAAACCCTGAATTTATCTTTGTCTTAGTCCACCCCCTAAGGAGCAAATCCTGGGTCTTCACTGTCTGTCACTGAGGGAATCCTCCACTGGAGGCCACCTTAGCCCAACCAAGACATTACCGCCACCCTGTGCCCCCATCCTTGATTTCTGTCCCCAGCCTATGCTGCTGGGGATACAGGTTTCATGACACATCCTGTTTCATCACGTAGATAAAGAGATCTAGTCAGAGACCACAAATAGCCCCCCACCTCCTGCAATCTGAAATTGGGGTTCTGGAGTTTTCTCCTTATTCTGTCTCCGCCTGAGCTTCCATCAGTGGGGTGGGGATGGTGGAAGCCTGGGCTCTTTTAGAACTGCTTTCTGCGGCCACATCCTTCCCAGTCTGCTTTCTCAACACTGCTCAGGATTCTCTCCCAACAAGCGGACATCAGCCATGCGAGCCTACCTCCATTTCAGGAACTCCTTGTCCCTGAGGACCCATGGCCTTCATCCTCACCTGCCCCATACCCCTGCTCACCCCAAACTCCCTGGAGCCCATGCAGCTCCAGACACCGGTGTCATCTCTTGTCTCCCAGTCTGCTGAGGTCAGCTTCGTGCTCAGGGCAGAATATCTGTCTGCCCAGGGCCATCTGCCTCCCACACACCAGTTCATTCTAGCACCATAATCCTGACCCCGTGCCCTCAGTCCTGGTCCTCTCCCACGTCCCTTCAGAGTTCCTTTTCCATGCCAACCCTGGGCTCTACACAGCACTCTTCCCACAGGTGCCAGGTCCCTCTCTGAGTCCAGGATCATCGGAGGCTGGGAGGGCGAGAGACATTGGCAACCCTGGCAGGTGGCTGTGTTTCATGGTGTGCCCCCCCAGTGGGTGCTCACAGCGGCCCACTGCATCAGCTGGTAGGATGGGCTGGGATGTGGCTGTGGCCAGAGCCTGGCATGCTAGAGGCCCTGGGATCCATCTCCCAAACACATTAGTAGAAGAAGAGCTGTGGTGGGGGTTTCTATTCTTTAAGGAAGAACATGCCACCCTCCTCTTTGGATGGCCTTGTGAGAGGTCTTGTGAGGGATCTGAGGGATGAAGGATGGTCCAGGAGGCCCGTGGCAGCAGAGCTGGGACTGGCCCACCACCACCCATGACCACCTGGGTCTGTCCCTGGGTCTCTCTGGGTTTCCTGTCTCACTGCCCTTTGGCATACTGTTCTCTGTTGACTACGTGGGATCGTGTTTGGGTTTTGGTCTCTCCTCCTTCCCTGTCTCCATGTCTGTGTGTCTCCTCTGTCTGTCCTCCTCTGGGGGTCTCTTTCTGCCATCAAGTGTCTCCCCCTCCAGATCTCTCCCCCTCCCCTCTGCTGGCCACACTGGAGAATAGGCCTAAGTGGAATCTAGTAGACCGGAAGAGGTGTCCCCAGTGCGCACTGTGAGAGAAGTCCTCAGTTTCCCCAGACCAACCTGGCACTGAAGGACCTTGTCCACTGTGGGGACACAAAGAGAGAGGCTGGGGTGAGCTATATCTGGGCCAGTACAAAGTGTGGGCTGGGTGCTGATCAGAAACGAGTCAGACCTGGAGTTGTGGCAACACCCCAAGGACCAGGGAAGTTCTGGGCAGCCCTGGTGCAGCTGGGTGGCTCTCGGGTCCTGTCCCTCTCTGTTCCGGTTCTCATTCTCTCTTTACTCCCTGCCTCCCTTACTATGTCTGTTTTTCTCTGCCTCTCGTCTGTCCCCAATCACTTCCTCTCTTCTCACCCCATGTCCTCGCTGCTCCCCGCGTATTTTCCCTTCTCGCTCTTCTCTGCCCCTTTCCTCCTACACCTCTTTAGCTCTCTTATTTTAATCACATGTGTGTGGTGTATGTGTGTGTGCTGTTGGTGTGTATGCGTGAGTGTGCATCTGTATGTGAGGGCCAAAGGCAGGTGTCAGCTGACTCCCTCTCTCGCTCTCCGGCTTATGCTTCTTAACCTTTTTTATCGCATTTATTTGTTTTGTGTGTGTGAGTGTGTGTATGTGTGAGTGTGTGTATGTGTGAGCGTGTGTATGTGTGAGCATGTGTATGTATGAGCATACATGTCGTTGCACACGACTGGAGGTCATAAGACAGCCTACGGTCGTCAGTTCCCTCCCTCCACCACGTGGGTCCTGGGATTGAACTCAGATCATGGGGCTTGGCTGCAAGGGCCGCTACAGCTGAGCTGTCTCACTGGCCCATCTTTTTAAGTCGCCTTAATAAAAAAAAATTATATATGAGTGTTTCACCTGTATGTATTTCTGTATGTCTGTGCACCATGTATATACCTGGTGCCTGAAGACCTGAAGATGACCTGGAACTAGAGTTACAGACAGTTGTGAGCTACCATGTTAGTGCTGAGAATCAAACCCAGGTCTTCTGGAAGAGCAGCCAGTGCTCTTAACCACGAAGCCATCACCTCTCCGGCCATCCTCCATGTCTGCTGTTTTTTCGATAGGAGCTCAAGCATTCAGCATGGCTGACTGTCAGGCAGCTCTAGGGATCATCCTGTGTCTGTCCTCAGCACAAGAATGCAGGCATCTGCCACTCAATGTGATTTTCATGTAGGTTTTGATGGTGAAGTCAGGTCCTCACGCTAGTGCAGTAAGCACTTTACCCTCCCCCTGCCCCCAGGCTATTTCCAGAGCCTGGAGGCTCTGTCTTTCCATGTGTGTCTGCCTTTCAGTCTCTCCCCTTCCAGCAGTGCTGTCTCTGCCCACTCTCTCCTTCCCCATCCCTTTCTCCTTTCGTCCTCTCTTTTGCCCAGGTTCCCTGGCCCCCTCCTTCTGCCTTATTCTTGCTTCCTCCCTAGCATCAGCCTGGCAGGGCTGGGGCATCAGCCTGTATGACAATGAAGACACTGGTCAGTGTGTCCCTGTCAGGCATTCCATCCACCCCCCACCCTACAACATGAGCCTCTTAAAGACCAGATCTCTCAGTCCCGATGATGACAACAGCCACGACCCACTGCTGCAGCTAGTGAGCCAGTCAACATCACAGAGTCCCGAGGGCTGAGCCTGCCCACTGAGGAGTCTGAGCTGGGATGCCTCTGCCCGGCATCTGGCTGGGGCAGCATCAGGCCAGATGAGTGTATGCCTGTATCAGTCCGGCAAGCCTGGAGCAGGAGGCACAGTTCTGGAAGACACTGGGCTGCCAGGCTGCTGTGCACCTGCCATGGCTGTGTTCTCTTGGCCTGCAGCTGTAAATGCAGGGATGTTGCAGAGTGTGGACCTCTGCCTCACGTCCAATGATGCTCTGAAAGGCAGCTAATTTGCAGAGGGTGACAGAACTCATGCTGTGTGCCGGACACTGGAAAGGCGGCAAAGATACTTGCATGGTAAGCGGTCCCCTTTGCTAGGCTCTGAGAGGACAAGAGTAAAGGAACCCTATTCTAGGCTGAGCCCCAGCCAGCACCTCCCCATCAGCTCTCCAGTGTGTCACCCCTCGGCTTCAGTCCTGTCCCTCCCTCCCCAAGGCACAGTCTTCTACATCCAGGGGTCTCACCTATGAACACCTTTTCTAAGGTATCGCCCAGGTGCCTGTGACCACCTTGGGCAGTCAACAGTGAGCAGAGAGAAGCCCCTCCCACACAGAGCACCAAGAGGGGTGGGATGTTGCATTGCTCCTCCTGGGGCAACTGTTTCTACTCACAAACAGAGAAGACACACACTATCCACCCCTCTTGGTGAGTTCACGAGCTAGTGGGATTAGCCTCTGGGAGCATGAGTCTATCAAAGGCAACTGTATCACCAATAGGCCTGCCCCCAGCATAGGTGATGACTCAGGAGTCCCCTGCAGAACTTCCAGCAGTTCCACCAAAAAGCCTACCCTGTGAGGGGCCTCCTGAATCCCCATGCTCACTTCAGGAAGGAGGTGTTGATATGAAGAATACAGCTCCACGAAGAGGGGCAGCCATGAACAGGAAGCATAACTCAGACATTATGGGGTAGGATATCACAAGGTAGTGGAGCCATGGGCAGACACAGACCTGGGACAGCAGGAGGGACCCCTGTGGTAGGAGGGGGTGTTGTGTACAAGGTGAGATGAGGCAATGCCTGTGGGGGGGGTACCCTAGAGTATCAGGGGTGGGGCAGAGGGGAAAGCAAGTGCCAGGTCCCAAAGGGAGAGGGACAGCCTGGGGGCTTGTGACTAGGAAAATGTCAGCAGACAGCGTGTGAACAGGGATAAGAGCAGGCAGGGGCTCGCTTCCTGCAGGGTCTCATTTGAACCACCGAGCAGGGAAACGCTGACTCTGCTCACGAGCGCCCTCTGATGTCCGTGCACTCAGGCTGCAGGAAGGCGGACGTGGAAGGGAGTATCTGTCTCAGGGTTGAGCTGGGTGGAGACTCCAAGTCTTACCCTCAGCTGGTCTCACCCTACCGTCTTACTCACAGGCTTTTGCCTCATCTCTCTTACTGTATTGATTCCACGCAGGCCTTCTAATGTCAGAGCTGGCCTTTCCCTAGCCCTGCTTAACAGCTCTCTCTCTCCTTGTCTCCCCATTGCCTTGGCCAGGGGTGTCTATTCTAAGAAAAGTTCAAGGGAAGGGGGCTACCAAGTGACCCCGGGGTGGAAGTGTTGCCTCTTCTGACCGCCCTACCGATATGAGGACCCTCCTCGCTTCCTCAGGGGTCCGGGTTACATCCCCTCTGGAATGCTATACTGCTTTCTTCTGGAAGGCTTAGCCGGGAGGTGGCGGTCATGTGCAAGAGATGAGGCACCCCAGACAGAAAGTAGGGTGTCTTCTTTCACTCTACCCCACTCTTCTTTCCTTAGGGAGACTCTGGGGGCCCACTCATCTGTGATGGGGTGCTAAGGGTGGTAACCCCTGTGCCTGGCCTGGGCACCTAGCATGTTCACCAAGCTGAAGCTATACAAGACGTAGATTGAGGTCACCACGGGGAACAACCCATGAGGTCCCTGTACCTTCCTTAGTAAACTGACATCCACCCCCTTACGTTCTGCCCTGTCCCCCTTTTCTGGGCTCTAGGTACCTCGGGGTCTAGGACTCAGCCGGCAGAACCCAAACCCTCCTGAGCCTCCCGACTTGGGTGCTGGGTATGGAGGCGGAGCCAGCAAGTCTCAGCGGGTTCCATGTGCTTCTCCCACCTGGAGAACATGGCAGGTCTAGAAGCCACTCAAGCAGGAGGTGGTGATGGCCTGGTATGTGTGTGTTTCAGAGATGGAGGAAAGGGGTCACCCAGGAGACAGGACAGGGGCACAAGGTGACAAACCCAACCGAGGTGCCTCATTGTTCTGGAGACACTGAGATGCCTAAGGACATCCTGAGCAGAGGAAGGAGGTCACTCCACGTCACGGGGCAAGGGAGGAGGACCACAGAGTGGGGAAGCTTATTCCCTTTGTGAGTATTGGTGACCACAAACCACAATTAACAGTAGGACTTGCAGTCGCTGAAGATGTGGCGCTGAGGTGAGTCATGGGTGAAGACCACGGCAGCGAGCACACAGAGATCCAGAGACGAGCTCCCAAGTAGACTGTGAAGTCCGTGGTTCCTGCGGACGCTGGTGTGTGGGGGCCTGCCCAGTATGGAGATGTGGCCACAGCAGCTGGCCAAGCCTGGTTTGTGGAGTGCGCACTGGTCTCTGTACAGTACTCGGCTGGGTCACATGACTGACATGTTGTCCTGCTCCGGTGTCAGCAGAGCTCCGGATGCCCAAATCCAGGTTCACACTCCAGCCACGCTGTCAGCACGGACTGCTACCGATGCCCAAGGCTCCAGTGTACTGGGACCTCTCCGGCTGGGAAGTCTGCGGCATCCAACATTGTCCCCAGAAGGGACTCAAGTGAGGGTTCTCTCAAGGTTGAGCCCCCAGGCCTCCTGGGAAATCTACTGTCCAGGAAATGAAGGAAGAGACAGGTTGAGGAAGAGAAGAAGAGAGGGAAAAGGTGAGGTGAGAAGGAAGAGGAAAATGGAGAAAAGAGAGGAAGCGTGGGGAGAAGAAAAGAGGGGAGGAGGGGTGAAGGAGAGGAAAAGAGGAGAAGGAAGAAAGGAGGAGTAGGGAAGAAAGAGTAGGGATGGGGTGAGGAAGAAGAGAGACATCCTGTGACAGGCTGAGCAGGGAGGGGGCCTGCAGGAGAAAGTGTAGGTATAGAGACAGACCCTGATCTCACTGGGGACATGGCGGTGACTCCATTACTTTTTCTTCATACCCTTGAGCATGAATCCCACCCTAGGTCCAGGGGTAGAGGAACACCGAACACTCCATACAGAAGACCATAAGAGTGTGTGTCACAGCTGGGGAAGCAGGGCAGGGCTGGGGACATGGGGTCACAGGATGACGAGGCACTCTGGGAGTCAGGCTGAGGCTAGTGAACTCTGGTTCTCCTGGGGAGAGTGGAACTGTGGTATCGACATCCCCGAAGGCTGGCAGGATATGCGGGTTTTGTGGGTACTGCTGGTGGTCCCACTAATGGAGGGAACAGCTAGCTTGGGGAGCCTCCCATTGGGTGGGACCCTGACTTTGGGGCAGAAGCTGTTGTTGAGTCCCAGCTCAGATTACACTGTTTGGAGGCTACTTTGATATGAGTAGGTTTGGAGGTCACTGGGTGGGGCCGGACCCCTCCCTCACAGTCAACAGCCTATGAAAGCCAGGTGAATGGGCTGCTGGACTTGAATTACTGCTCAGTAGAGCAGGGTCTGAGTCACCGCTGTGGCTCCAGCATAGGATGTGATGTCCTGAGCTAGCCCAGGAGCTGAATACCCTAACAAGAGGCTGAGCAAGAACAAGGAAGCTCCGCTGCCCCCTCCAACTGGGCCCGTTAGTCACACGGACAAGACAGAGAACGGCAGGAAAAGCTGTCTGTTCTAGGGGCTTCGGGATAGGGTGAGGCCTGCCCAAATGTAGGCACAACATTGTCCAAACTCACCCTTGTGTCTCTCCCATCTGCTACACAAAGCTCTGTGCATCTCAGATGAAGGCTTTTTCAATAATCACAGGGACTGGAGAGCCAAGGGAGAATCCAGCACAAGGTCCTGGTGATTGTGCCTTAGAAGTGAGACGGGGCATTTGATGACCAAAAATATTTAAGTTGAATTCCAAATTGAGTTAGAAATGTCCTAATAAGCGTACTGAAGGAGACAGAACCAGATATTAACAATATTAAGCTTGAAAACATAAAACAAAGTCCGAAAAAAACACTAGGGAAGAAAAAAATTAACAGTTGAAAAAGAAAAGTTTCAAAATGTGTGTATCTAGGCCAGGCAGATAACTCAGTCAACAGAGTGCTTGTCTGTGAGTGAGGAGACCTAGGCTGGATCCCCAGCATCTGCAGCAGGCTGGAATCTTCCAGAATGTTCACCCAGGAGAACAGCACAGTCAGTGGTGGCATCGTCACATCAGTGAGAACAGTGTGAGGGGAACCAGGATCATGAACCATCCTGTCAGGAGCCATTTTCCCAAAGATGGTATGACGCCCAGACGTGTGGCTAACTGAGTCCACAGAAAGCCTGAGACAGCTTGGGAAGTAATTCTAGAACAAAATGACAGCTTTGTGCATGGTTTCTTGGTAGCAGCAATTTCTCGGGTCTACTCTGCTTGCTAGAGGCAAGCAAGCGCCTCATCTAAGAGAGGCTTCCTGACTCAGCTTTAGCTGCAAAGCCTGCAGCTCATTAAGAGGTCCTGCCACGAAACACTTAAACGGTGTTGACGAAAAGCTGAACACATGCTTTTCGGTTTTAAGCCGTAGCAGGAAAAAAGCTGTGCCGTTTAAAAATGCCGGCTTTCTGGGCCATCCTGCCAGAGCAAACTCTGACTGTTTGAGGCAGGAGGGCCGGCTACCGAGAGAGGACTTGAGTGTTGTCTGTTGTAGCTTGCTGGCTGGCAGGGACCTTGAAACGCCAGTTGTGACTATAAACATGGCTACAGCCAGTACCTCAGCCATGAGGCTGGAAAGCTAAGGATCCAGCCGTCAAAGCCACGGCTTTAGTCCTACTGATATTGTTTGGTACATTAAAGACTCATGTGGTCAGAAAAACAGAGATACAGTAAAGAGAACGTCAAAGACAAAGAAAAATTTTAAATGATTTACAGTGTTAAAATATATGCAGACTAAAAGTTAAAATTCTTAAAGTAAACCTCTGTGACTTCAAGGTGTGGTAGCACATGCCTTTAATCCCAGTGCCTAAAAGGGAGAGACAAACAGATCTCTGTGAGTTCAAGGTGTATTAGCAAACACCTTTAATTCCAATGCCTGGGAGGCAGAGACAGGCGGATCTCTGAGAGTTCAAAGATACGCGCTCAAAAAGCAAAAAGTTAACATAGGAATGTCACAGCTTAGATTCTTAAGCGCCTAGTGATTTAAAGGTGCAAATCAAAAGTGCTCCTGGATAGTAAAAAATTGCAGATTCACAATAGGACAGATTCAGACCACTAAATGAGTCACACTGTTGGATGAATGTACGTAGGCTTGGGAGAGAGAAGAAAAGAATATAGAGAATAAAATTAATGGTTTAAAAAAAAGGTAAACTCTTTAAAGAGACAGAGTACAGATAGTTAAGAGATTAAAAGAAATAAAGAAAAATAAGCCACGTAAAAATGAAAAATTCACAGAGAGTCTGGATTATGTACATTGTGTTTTCTTTAAAATTTTTGACTGTGAAGGAGCTAAGTACAGAGAGACATTTCATTATATGGGCTGCCAAGTGGAACCAGAACGGATATCATGAGGGTGTGATTTCGAAGTTTGGATCTAAGGATATGATACTTTGGAAAAGAGATTCTTCTTTTGTTTTCACAGAGGATCAGACCTTGTGGATTGCATATATCCCGATTTGGTATGATGGACCACGTCCTCCTGAAGGTTTGCTGTGAACATCTTCAGAAAATTACTTCACTCAACTGCCAACTGAGATAAACCTGGCACACAAGTTACACCCTAAAATCATTAACGACGCCCCCATTCAGCAGGAAGCAGTTTGGAGAGAAAAAACTGCGCCCATGTTCCCAAATATGGTTTATAAATGTTCTTTTACATTTAAAGGGGGATATGATATAGGTATGAATAATTTGCATTAGTATAGATTTTGCTTTATTTATAGAGATTTACGGTCAATTTTGTTATATGTATAAGTGTTTCTGATTTTGATTAAGGTATTGTGATTGTGTAGTTCATTTAAATATGTACTGTATAATTAAGAAATATAGGTTGTTAATGGATAATCATCGATAATAGTAAAGCTTGTAGTCATGTTACTTAGATTTTCTAGATATATAGAGATATATTTCAGTTAGATAGACATTCTTCATATCTTTCAAAGACTGCAGAATATGGCATTTTAAATGTTTTAATAACTTAGGACTTTTCATGACAATGAGACACTCTGCTCCTGGCAGCACCAATCTACTTCAAGAGGAAAGATGGGCATCGAAGAGGCACCTTATGGAGTTTGATAGCCATTTGGACAAGAAACTGCTCTTGCCTGGACTATTGCATAAACTGGACACAGAGAACCCGCAGAGAGAGGACTACTGAACTTACCTAAGGTGAGATGATCTTTCGGGGTTCCTGATTCATGAAAGAGTCTGCGAGACATTCTGCAGGACACAACAGATAGTGACTGAACTGACTTTGAATTTTCCTGCTTTATGGAAATGTCTGCTGGATACCATGGGCCTGAAGGCTGAAGATGGATTCCCCAACGGTACAGAGGAACTTTGGGTGACTGTCCAGGCAGCGAGATGTCTCTGTCATTTCTCGAGTTTTAAAAGTTGCTTTTTTCTTGTTTGCTTATGTAGTATTGTATCTTTCTGGAGTCTTTGATGGAGTTAAAAATAGTTAGTTACAGTTATAGTTTTCCTTAGTTATGATAAAGATTATTGTAACTTTTACTTGATAACTGTTTTGTTATATGTAATTTTGCTATGTTAAAGTTAAAGCCTTTTTTTTTTGTTTAAACCGAAAAAGGGGAAATGATGGGGGAAGGTCATTGGCTAATAAGGAACTGCCTTGGCCCTTTTTTATTGGTTAGGACATAGGTAGGTGGAATAAACAGAACAGAATGCCGGGAGGAAGAGGAAGTGAGCTCAGACTTGACAGCTCTGCTCTCCGGAGCAGATGCCTCAGAGAGAGACACCATGCCCCGCTCCCGGGCAGACACACGCGATGAAGCTCCGACCTAGAATCTTCCCGGTAAGAAATAATCACAGATTATTAGAGATGGGCTAAATTAATATGTGAGAATTAGCCTAGATAGGAATGGGCCAAAGCAGTGTTTAAATGAATACAGTTTGTGTGTTGTTATTTCGGGGCAAAAGCTAGCCGAGCAGGCGGCTGGGGTGTTGGGGACGCAGCCCCGCAGCTCCCTATTACTACACTCATCCTGTGTGACTGTGTGTACACTCGTGGAGGCAGAAGCAGACTGCATGTGTGTGCGTGTGTGTCCTGTGTGACTGTGTGTACACTCGTGGAGGCAGAAGCAGACTGCACGTGTGTGTGTGTGTGTCCTGTGTGACTGTGTGTACACTCGTGGAGGCAGAAGCAGACTGCATGTGTGTGTGTGTGTGTCCTGTGTGACTGTGTGTACACTCGTGGAGGCAGAAGCAGACTGCACGTGTGTGTGTGTGTGTGTCCTGTGTGACTGTGTGTACACTCGTGGAGGCAGAAGCAGACTGCATGTGTGTGTGTGTCTCCTGTGTGACTGTGTGTACACTCGTGGAGGCAGAAGCAGACTGCACGTGTGCTATCTGTGCTCACCTTTGCATTGCGTGTAGAAGCTGGAGATCAACTTTAAATCTCTCTCTAGTGCTCTCATTTTTTTATTTGTTTATTTTTTGAGGCAGGGTGTCTCGTTGAATCGAGAGCTCACTATTTCAGCTGGACTGGCTATCAGGTCCCTGATATCCCACTACCAGTGCTAGAGTAACAGACACACAGGCTTTTATATGGCAGCTAGGAACCCAAACTCGGGTCCTTACCATCGCATGGCAATAGTGTTACTCAGTGATTCATCTCACTAGCTACAACCACCAGATTTCCTTTGAGACATGCTCACTGAACTTGGAAGACACTATTTTGGCTAGACTGGCTGGTAGACCTAGAAAATGACTACTATCCTCCCATTCCCAGGCCTTAGTGTGGGGGCAACAAATTCTTAAAGATGAACTTTACACACTACTGTCCTCACTTTTCCTTTTGATACTATATTGTCAGTCCTTCAGCATCCATCTGGAATATCACAAACTCTGTAGCACAGGGATTCTTAACATAAATTGCCAATATTGGGCTGAAAAGATGGCTTAGCAGTTAAGAGCACTTGCTGCTCTTGCAGAAGATCTGAGTTTGGTTCCCAGCACCCACACGACCACTCACAACCATCTGTAACTCCAGTTCCAAGGGATTCAGCACTCTCTTATGGCTCTGCAAGCACCAGGCCACACACATGGTACACAGGCATACATGCAGGCAAAGCACTCATACATATAAAATAAAAATAAATACATCTTTAAAATATATTTTATTTCTCCACTGTATCCCAACAACCTCAACATAAAACAGTCAATTACTGCTGACTTTGAGCATCCTCTCGCTCAGTGGTTCTCACGTGGGTTCTCCTGGGGGAGAGGTCAAATAACCATTCCACAGGGGTCATATGTCAGATAGCCTACGTATCAGATGTCTCATTACGATTCATAACGTAGCAAAATTACAGTTGTGAAGTAGTAACATAAACAATTTCCTGGTTGGGGTCACCATGACATGAGGAACTGCATTAAAGGGTCACAGCAGTAGGAAGGTTGGGAACCACTGCTTTAACTCAGCTAGGTTGCTTTGTCTGGTTCTTTATTCCAATTCAAAATTACTTCATGAATAACCAGCACAGGTGCCCTCAAAATCAACTCCCGTGTCATCTCAGATTTGGGGTGACCCCCAAGAGCAGTTCTCTGCGTCCCCATGCTCATGGCTGCATTTCAAGCAGCCTCCCTTGCACATTCAGGACGAAGGCTCTAAGGATATCGTCCTGGTTCTCAAGCTGTTGTCCACAGCGTCCACTACAGCCTGCTTCCTTCCGTTTACTTTAGCAGACACTGGAAAATCTTCTAAATTAGGAGAAACGGTATCTTCTGCTTAGTTTTGGAAATTCAAGACATATAGTTTTTTTTTTTTAATTTGCTAAACTGCTGCCCACAAGGCTTTTTCTGACACAACAACAAAACAAAAATGGAGATGACAAGCCAATCAACAGATTATACGCAATGGGGAACACCAGCAGAGCAGACATTAACAGAGACCTGTCTACACCTGGCTCAGAGCGCAAGTGAGGAAAACACTCGGGGTCATTTGCAATTGGAAACACACGGCCACTGAAAGAGCTGGTGCGGTCTACATCATATGAAATAATTGGATATTTGTGTCTAATCTATTAGGAAGAAGAGAAAGAAAACGGAAACGTTTGCTATAAGAGAAACTGGCAATAGAATGTTAACTGAAAGTGAAATCCAAAAATCTCAACAGGACAAAAAGTCTAAATAAGGAAACAGGGAATTAGTTTGTACTGATCTCATCAGAATTAAAAGGTCATGTAAATTGTGTAATAGAAAGTAAAAATGAGCAGGAGCTGTGAAGTAATAAACTCAATTGCGCTAATTAACGGAGGCTTTGACAAGAGAATTTTGCTTGGTTTCGTTCCTCTCTCTCGCCCATGTTCTTTCAGGTAGCGCCCCTTCAGACCCTGGAATAACTGGACCTGCTGGACGGGTACACCATCCAAGAACAGCACACGGACAAAGGGAAGAGGAGTAAGAGAAGCCGAGAGGCTACACAGGGTGTCACCACAAGAGACACAGGGAGACAGGAAGGCAGTCTCCCCTGAGCGTGAGCATCATGGCATCTGGGGATGGGGCTCTGCGATGGCCCTTCCGGGACCCCACTGAACACAGATTAACCTTCTTTCTGGTCCTTTCTGCCTGGCCCCTTGTCTCTACCAATGTCCACCTCCCAAGGTTTGCCTCTGCCACAGTCCACGATTCACAGTTTTGAGGATTGTGGCCTCTGTGCCGCGTGTCCAGGCTAGAAAGTGACCTTGTGGGCCTTGGCAACCTAAACCCCAACCACCTCTCCCCACACTGAGTGCTGCTGTTCAACCTGCTAGAGAGGCAGGGTCAGCATCCTTGGGCACTGACTGCTGTGGAAGACAAG
Source organism: Microtus pennsylvanicus (assembly GCF_037038515.1). Classification (NCBI taxonomy): domain Eukaryota; kingdom Metazoa; phylum Chordata; class Mammalia; order Rodentia; family Cricetidae; genus Microtus; species Microtus pennsylvanicus. The sequence continues at coordinate 2,149,187 of NC_134596.1, forward strand.
AGACCAACGCTCAGATCCTGGGGGAGGCCCTCAAATACTCTTCATGTTTTTTGTCCAAGATTACCCCTCTTCCAGCAACCCTGTAGTGCAGACTCCAGGTCTCCTCCTTTGAATCCTCTCCCTCAGTCTCAGGGGTACACACCTTACACCAGAGCCCTCCTCCCTAGAGCTGTGTGTCCAGACTTCAGCCTCTTTCCCAGACCCAGGACAATGTCTGGCCCTTGCTCCTGAGACACACGGTGGAGGTGGCTCCCTCCTGCTCTGCTCTGCTAGAGGAAGACAATCCCTGTGAAGCCCCCCTGGTGTCCCCCAGTGGCTAGTCCCTCCGAGTACAAGCACAGCCTTGGGAAACTTGGACTCTGCCCACTGTGCTCTCCACTCTGTGACGCTGCTGCCCACACTCACCCACTCCTCCCCCTGCCTCAGCTGCAAACAGGGTCGTGGTCAAAGGACTTTATGGATACCGAAAAAGGTGTCATACCTGTGAGATTAAAAAGAAACAACCAGAGGTGGTGGTGTTATACCCAAATCCACAAAGTGACCTCAAAAGCCAACAAGGAGACGGAATCCCATATATAAAGGCAAAGAGCCTTTATTTTAATCAAGTTTGCAAACTCAGTCTCTCCGCATGTCCAATGTATTGGAATAACTGGAGAGCCCCAAGCTCAGTTAGAATTGGGCTTTTATAGTAGTAAAGGTGGGGGTGAGGGGTTTCTGAGGTTCAGGGCCCTTGATTGGCTGACACTTGTCTGGGGTGTCCTGGTGAGTGTGCTGGCAGGTGATTCTAGGAATTTCCTTTGGATGGTCTGTTCTTGGGTGGTGCTGGGTAATCTCAGTTCATGGTCCTTCCTGCAGCCAGGTATTGCTTCAGGGTAAAATGCTGACACCCAGGCCTCCATTAAACTTTTCGATGGCTGAGTCCTACCCTGGCAGGTGATAATGGTTGGAAGTTAAGAACTTCCTTTGGGTGGTCTGCTCCTATCAAGCTTATCATGGTGGGCGGAGTCCTACAGTCAGGTGTGGTTCCAGGGCCTCACCTTCTTGGTGACTGCAGTGGCCTGGACCTTGGGACAAACTCAGTCCTGGGGTCAGTATGGTGGTCGGTATGGGGTTAGACACTGGGAGGAAGTGCCTCCTGTGGTTTCCTCACGGTGGGCTGCTTAGAACTCGTGTCCACACAGCCGAAGGGTCCCAAGTCCCAAAGCTACTGTGTGAAGTGTGTGTGAGAGAGAACACTGTGCCCACAGCGGGTATGTGTGAAGTGTGTGTGAGAGAGAACACTGTGCCCACAGCGGGTATGTGTGAAGTGTATGTGTGAGAGAGAGAACACTGTGCCCACAGCGGGTATGTGTGAAGTGTGTGTGTGAGAGAACACTGTGCCCACAGCGGGTATGTGTGAAGTGTGTGAGAGAGAGTGAACACTGTGCCCACAGCGTGTATGTGTGAAGTGTGTGAGAGAGAGGGAACACTGTGCCCACAGCGGGTATGTGTGAAATGTGTGAGAGAGAGAGAACACTGTGCCCACAGCGGGTATGTGTGAAGTGTGTGTGAGAGGGAACACTGTGCCCACAGCGGGTATGTGTGAAGTGTGTGTGTGAGAGACTGAGAAGCATGTGCCCACAGCGGGTATGTGTGAAGTGTGTGTGTGAGAGAACACTGTGCCCACAGCGGGTATGTGTGAAGTGTGTGTGAGAGAGTGAGAAGCATGTGCCCACAGCGGGTATGTAATTCACCAACCTCATTTATTAACAGACCACAAATGCTGTCTTTTCAGCACGTGAGATCACTGTCCCTAGGAGATAGTCCATACAGTTGACATGAGTTTAAATGATCTAAGAACCTTGAATCATGCATAATAGAATAAATGTTTGATTGATTTAACACTCTGATCAGTGTGTACTGTAAAGATACCCAGGGCTGGTGAGATGACTCAGCAGGTAAAGGCCCTGACTTCCAAGCCTGATGACCTGAGTTTGATTCTCTCAGAAGGGGAAGAGTGCAGGGATGAAGAGCTGGCTTAGTGGTTGAGAGCACTTCTTGTTCTTGCAGAGGACCTAGGTTCAGTTCCCAGCACCCACAACCAACTCAAACTCCAGTTCCAAGAAATTTGATGCCCCTTTCTGACCTCCTTGGGCACCAGGCACACATGTGGTACAGACACATACAGGCAGACAAAACACATAAAAGGAACTAAATCTAAAAAATATATATTTGGAAATAAGGAGAGAGTTGACTTTATCAAGTTGCCCTCTGACCTCCATATGTAGGACTCAAGCCACTGTCAAGAATTCACACCTCCCTCCTCTCTCTCTCTCTCTCTCTCTCTCTCTCTCTCTCTCTCTCTCTCTCACACACACACACACACACACACACACACACACACACACACACACACTAAAGAGACAAGTGATAAATGTGCTTTGTAAAAAGGCATTCACTAGGGGTAGCTTAGTAGTCAGATCCTTGGCCAGCGTATATGAGTCCCTGGTCTGAAACTCTCAGCACGGGCGGAAAAGATATTTCCTAAAGGCATATAAAGGGTTTCCTATGCTGCTACCTAGTCCTTCAGCACAGCTACTTTCCTGTGACAAAGTGACATGAAAGCAGCCATAGACACTATGCAAGTGGGCCGAATGGACATATAGAGACTGGCTAAGCAGTTAAGAAAGAGAGGATATCTTTTCTGTACAGACTAGGAGGTTACTTGATCAAGAAAAGAAGTTTATTTTGGTGCTGAGTTGAAGCAGTGTTGAAAGGCCACATCTGGTGACCTTTTGCTGGTGAAGTCTAGATGTGGAACAGAGAGGGTTGTCACATGGCAAGAGATAGGGAGCACATGTGTGTACGTATTTCATTTTCATCTCTTCCCCTTCTAAGGTTAGCAGTCTTCGGCCATGGGGGCTCCGCTTGCTTAATTTTATGCTTAATCTCCCCTGAATGGCCCCATTTTTAAACACCATAGTTGAAGTCAGGCTGGTGGTGCTTAGGTTCCCCTTCCAGCACTGGGATGGTGGTGGCAGAAAGACCAAGAAGTTCAGGGCCCGACCTAGGCCCTCTGCGTGCGTGTGACCATTGTGTAGCTTGGTTTGTTTGTAAGGCTCCTAGCAGTGAGATCAGGACCTGGCCCTGGTCCTGGCCCTTAGCTGGCTTTTTGGGGGGGGGGGGCGAAGAGCTCAGTGCTACCTTTGTTCAAGCCCATGGGAGGCCTTCCCTTTCTGGAGAAGGAGTGGTTGGAAAAGGGGGTAGAAGGGAGTTGCAGGGGAGGGGATGGGAGTGGAGGAAAGAAGGGAAGGGAAACTGGGGTTAATATGTAAAATAAATTTTTAAAAAATTTAAAATAAAATTTAAAAAAGGAAGAAGTTCAAGACCAGCATTGGCTACATAGAGAATTTGAGGCCCAATTGGGTCCTGTATCAAAAATGTTAAGTAAAAATATTAGATAAAATAGTAAACATTATTTTATTATTTTATTTAATAATTAACAGCTATTTATGTAGTTGAATTAAGTTCCTACTCTCTTAATACCTCACTATGGGATAAAATTTTCCCCCCTGGCCGGGCGGTGGTGACACACACCTTTAATCCCAGCACTCGGGGAGGCAGAGGCAGGCGGATCTCTGTGAGTTCGAGGCCAGCCTGGTCTAGAAGAGCTAGTTCCAGGACAGGAAGCAAAAAGCTACGGAGAAACCCTGTCTCGAAAATAAAAAAAAAAATTCCCCCCCCCCTTGAACCCTCAAGGGACATGCTGACATCATAATCTAAATGACAGGGCCTAAAAGCTCCTTGTTAGGCTGGAGGTGGCCCAGAGGTGGGGAATGAAGGCTGCTCTTGCAGAGACTCAAGTTCAGTACCCGGCACCCATGTTGTGTGGTCCTCAAACACCTGTCCCTGCAGATTCCCTCTCGGCCCCTTTCCATAGCACCTGCACTCATACATGCATACGCATACACACACAATTTATAATAGTAAGAAAAGCAGATCTTTAAGGGTTCCTGTTGAACTGCACACAAATGTTTTAAGAACCCCAAGGGATCTTTCATTGCTAATTATTTCCCAGGACTCCAGGATGGTTTACCCCTGGTGTACATACATCCATGCTATGTGGCTAGCACCTGCCCGGTGCTCAGGGTACAGGGCAGAGTTCTTGATGATTAAAATCCTTGTAGGAGTTGCACAGCGCTTCATAAAGCACACACTCCATATTTATTTATTCTTTTATTAGTGGGCTTCCCAAGAATATTAATTGCGCTGCCCCTATAGACGGAAGACCCTGTGGGGGAAAGACCTAGTCTCCTAAAACGGTGCCTACTAGGCAGTAGTCCGTTAGTGTTCTAGAGGAAGAAAAGCATTTTCTTTATCAATGATCACATCAATCTTGTTTGCACTGCCTTGACTCTAGGGAAGATGGAGTGATGGGTGGTATAATGACTGATCTGGGCAATGAGACCGTAGATCCTCTCTTAAGGCCACTGCTCAGAGTGATGTGTGTCAGGGCAACAGCAACTAGGAAATATGGAGACCTGTAAACCTAGAAAACCAAGCACCTCCAAGTCCCTGAGGGATTCCACTTGATCTATCCCAGCTCTCTTAGATTCCACTTGGGTCTGTATTCTAACCTGCAGTTTGCAATCTATGGCCATAGACCCAGTTCAAACTTGACAGTGACCGGTGACAGGCTCCAAAGAAAATGTGAGTCAGAACAAGTCATTTGGGAAGACCTTTGAAAGTCTGCCTCATCACGCCTCCCTTAATGACAAGTCTGCCTAGCTGAACCCTAGGAGATTCACAGCTGAGCTTTAGATATCAGAGCTCTCAGAGCCACAGACAGACACAGGGAAGGGCAGCAGCTGGTACCTGAGCATGCCCACAGCCTGGCTTTCCCTGGCAGGGCCTATTGTGATGTCATGGAAACTCAGAATAAAGGCAGAAGCTGTAGCTAAGAGGGGGCATAGGCTTGAGGAATGGAGCTGCTATGGGGTCTGGCTGCTCCACTGCCAGCAGATCTCAGCCTTATGTTGCTTGTTTTTTTAGTTGGTGGTGCATGGATACTGTTTTTTAGGTATCAGAACCAGGGCCAGGTGGCAGCCAAGACAGAGGTACGTGATAACCACTCTTTCTCAAGTCACTTCTCCCCGTGCTGACGTCCTATAGGTTTGTCTGAATGCCTGTTCTCTGGGCCATAGGAGGACCTGGATGGAGGGCAGAAGGGAGTTGAGACATTACTAATAGATGCTTCCTCTTCTTTCTTTCTTTCTTTTGATTTTTCAAGACAAGGTTTCTCTGTGTAGCCCTGGCTCTTCTGATTTCTGTAGACCAGGTTGGCCTTGAGCTCACAGAGATTCTTCGGCCTCTGCCTCCCAAGTGCTGAGACTAAGGGCATTAGCCAGCACTACCTGCCTTGTCTTTCTCTTAATTCACTTCAAGAAGCCTTAGGATGGGTATGGTGGTGCATACCTTTAGTCCCAACACTTGGGAGGGAAAGGCAGGAGGATCTCTCTGATTTCAAGACGAGCCTGGTCTACAGAGTGAGTTCCAGGACAGCCAGGACTGAACAGATATTCTGTCTCAAAAAATGAAGACGAAGAAGAAGAAGAAGAAGAAGAAGAAGAAGAAGAAGAAGAAGAAGAAGAAGAAGAAGAAGAAGAAGAAGAAGAAGAAAAGAGAAAAGAAGAAGACGAGGAGGAGGAGGGTGATGACTAGGAGGACGAGTAGGCGAGGAGGGGGAGGAGGATGACGACGAGGAGGACGAGGGGGGAGAAGGGTGAGGAGGGAGGAGGAGGAGGGGGAGGACGAGGGGGAGGAGGAGTATGACGAGGAGGAGGGGGAGGAGGAGCAGGAAGAGGAGTGGAAGAAAGAGGTGGAGGAGGGGGAAGAGAAGGAGGAAGAGGGGGAGGAGAAAGAGGAGGAGGGGAAGGAGAAGAGGAAGAAGAAGAAGAGGAAGAAGAAGAAGGAGGAGAAGGAGAAGGAGAAGGAGAAGAAGAAGAAGAAGAAGAGGAAGAAGAAGAAGAAGAAGAAGAAGAAGAAGAAGAAGAAGAAGAAGAAGAAGAAGAAGAAGAAGAAGAAGAAGAAGAAGAAGAAGAAGAAGAAGAAAGAAGTAGCTTCGGTAGCTTTAGGATCTATTATCAAATAGACACTGAGGAAGAATTACTAGTTATAGAGGAAGTGCTGTCTAGGAGTTCCAGCTGAAATGGAGCATTCATATGACTTAACTCTGGGGAAGTTAGGGAAAAGAATGTGGTAAGAGTGGTGTGGATATTGTCCATCGCATGGATGGGAGGCGGATGGTAGAGTGAGCTTGTCTTACGAAGAAAGATTTATAACCATATGACAAGACAAAGAAGGTCTCAGGGAGTGAATTGCAAGTGTCTATTTCCAGTGGGAGAGGGACTGTCTGAGTACATTGTTCATGTGTTTGAAACATCAGTAGATCACGGCTCTTCTGAGTTTTCGATCCTCTGAGCAGACCATGAGCAGCTGGCTCTCCTACAGTCCTGCCATCTTCCCCAGACTTGGCACGCCCACCTCTTTATTGAGTCGCTCCAGTGAGTGTGTGGTATTGCACTGTGGTTTCACGTGCATCCCCCACCCTGCCCACCGATAAAAATAACATTGAACAATATCTCAGGTTTGTTAGTCGTTTGGAAATTCTCCTTTGTAAACTGCCTATTCAAGTCATTTGTGCATTTTCTGTTTGTGTGAATTTGTGTGTGAGTGTGTGTGTGAGCATCTGGGTGTCTGTGTGTATGTTAGTGATGATCAAATTCAGGTCACTGCTCATTCCAGGCAAAGCAATGACGACATTTCTAGTGCATTTTTTCCTTGATTTTTGTTTGTTTGTTTGTCTGTTTTAGTTTTTTTTTTTCCTTTTGGTTCTTCAAGGCACAGTTTGTCTATGTAATCCTGGATGTCCTGGAGATCTTTCTGTAGATCAGGCTGGCCTCGAACTCACAGAAATCTGCCTGCCTCTGTCTCTCGAGTGCTGGGATTAAAGGTGTGCGTCACCACCGCCTGGCAACAGTATGTTTCTATTTAAATATTTATTTAGTAAAAACTTTCGCTTCTCATTTTACACAACAATCCCAGTTCTCACTCCCTCCTCTCCTCCCTTTTCCTCCACCTCCCCCCATTCACTCCTCAGAGAGGAGTCCACAAAGTCTAGCACATTGCTTTGAGTCAGGACCAACGCCCTCCCCACTATATCTAGACTGAGAAAGGTATCCCTCTATAGAGAATGGGCTCCAAAAAGCCAGTACAGGCAGTTGGGATAAATCCTGGTCTCACTGTCAGTGGCCCCACAGTCTGCCCCAGTCATACAACTGTCACCCACATTCAGAGGGCCTAGTTGGGTCCTATGCTGGTTCCCTCACCATCAGGTCAGAGTTGGTGGGTTCCCATTAGCTCAGGCAAGCTGTTTCAGTGGGTAACCCCATCATGGCCTTGACCTCTTTGCTTGTATTCTCACTCCTCCCACTCTTCGACTAGACTTTGGGAGTTCAGCCCAGTGCTCTGCTGTGGGTCTCTGCCTCTGCTTGCATCAGTTGCTGGACGAAGGTTCTATGGTGATATTTAAGATAGTCATCAGTCTGACTACAGGACAAGGCCAGTTTAGGCACCCTCTCCACTATTGCTTAGTGTCTTAGATGGGGTCATCCATGTGGATTCCTGGGAATTTCTCTAGACCCAGGTTTCTTGCCAGAATGCTTCTTTATTCTAATCTTTTCTTTTCTTTTAATGGTTTTATTTAAGTATTGGATAAAAGGGACATTTATCTAGATTTTACAGTCAACATTTTGTTGATCAAATACCCGTGCTGTGCAGCCGTGCACATAAGGATGATGCTATTTGGATTTAGTGGGTTATAAAAAAAAAAAGCAGACATGAGGTTGGGAGTTGGATATGTTGTGGGGTATATGGGGAAAGTTGGAGTGGGGAGGGGTGGGTATGATTATATTTTATTGTATGCATGTATAAAATATTTTTGAATTAGGAAAAATTATTTAAAAACCCCTCCATGTTGTGATTTGATACATTTTGCTGCCTCTTGTACTTCCTGTGAGTTGGGATTTTTCCAAAACTCATGTAGAAATATATGCATCTTCCAGGGGAACAGGGTTGCCAAGTGTGACCTTCAGGAGGGATTCATGCCATTCTTTGCAGACTGGGTAGGGTCTCCCAGGCGGGGCTCCTTACTCTCTGAGGACTGTGTTAGTTGCCACAGAAGTCGGATCCACTTTGTCTTCTGCATGCACCCATGTCTCCTCTGCTTCTGCTGTGAATTGAAGCTGTACAAAGACGTCACACGAGCTAAGGACAAGCTAGCACTAGGCTCTTAGACTTCTGGAACCATGAGGCCAACTAAACCCCTTCCTTCATAGATAGGCTGATGACAAATATTCTATTTTTTTGCAACTCAACATGAACTAGAACCAGGAGGAATTTGTTTTCTGTTGAGAAGAGAGGACATACTTCATAGGTCACGATACTCACCAGGAGGCACATATTGTCTACTCTGGTATGGCATTCTATCTATCTATCTATCTATCTATCTATCTATCTATCTATCCATCTATCATCTATCTATCTATCCATTTATCTATCATCTATCTATCTTCTATCCTCCATCGCCTATATCTATCTTTTTATGTATTTTTAGTGCTAGGGATCAAATCCGGGGTCTGGTGTGCTAGGCAAGCAGTCCACCACCTTTCTTTCTTTTGGGGAAGGGGGTTAAGACAGGGTTTCTCAGTGTAGCCCAGGCTGCCCTGGAACTCACTTTGTCACTCTGTAGACCAGGCTGGCCTACTCACAGAGATCCACCTGCTCCTGTTTCCTGAGAGCTTGCATTAAAGATACGTGCCACTGCTGCCCTTGTAAATCCCATTTTATAAATGATGCTGAAACCCCCAAATACAACATCTTTCCATGATGATCTGCTTAGAGGACCCTGCTAAGTTTCTCACTTTGAATCTATTCTCCTGAAGGAATATTCTCTAAATCATGTTATGTGTAAATAACAACAGTTTTATTACCTATTTTCCAGTTCTTATTTATGACTTTGTTCTCCTTGCCTTCATTTATGAATATGACTTCTAGTACAATATTCAGGAGCAGTGTGTTGTGGGCACCTGTCTCCTTTATTAAGTCAGGAAAGTTTTCAGTAATTCTCCAGTTATGTATAATGTTTTCTGTAGCTTTTCAAATATTCTTTATCAAATCAAGAAAATTTTAGCAAGAATTGGTGTTAATTAAAAAAAATCTTCTAAAATTTTAAATTTAATCTCTTCATACTGGGTGCTAAGTATTAAGTATATTTCCTGCCTCTATTTAGATGGTCATATTTTTTCTTGTTTGTTCAATCAATGTACCGAGTTGCATGAGAATGTAAGATAATAAATCAACTGTGAATTCCTAGGAAATGTATAATTCATTTGTAATGTTGGATCCAACACTTAAATTAGATTTATTAGATTCAGTTTGCTAATATTTTGTTTGGTACATATGCAACTTTGCATAAATATATTGAGTGGTCAGGTCTTAATTAGATTTTAATATGGTGATTGTTCCAGCTTCCTCAATTAAAACAGAAGCAAATCCACATTTCCATCTCATTAACGGAACAGATGCCCTCAATGCTCACGGAGTTAAAGGGGTTTGGGGAGTTTGTACTAAGAATCTGGAACAAAGACCAGATTGTTCTTTATTACACACACACAGACACACACACACGCATGCACACACGCAACACACACACATTCTCTCTCTCTCTCTCTCCAAAGGAATAGTGACTAAAGTTAAGAAATTGGCTCTCAGCTGGGCCATGGTGGCGCACGCCTTTAATCCCAGCACTTGAGAAGCAGAGACAAAGGGATCTCTGTGAGTTCAAGGCCTCTGGTCTACAGAGTGAGTTCCAGGACAGGCTCCAAGGCTACACAGAGAAATCCTATCTCAAAAACGAAAACCAAACCAAACCAAACCAAACCAAAAAACCTCTCACATCTCCTCTGAAATGCATAGACAAACTTGGGTAAGAGTTAATATTATTGTCCTCAGTCCAAAATCTGCAGGACAGGACAGGCTAGTAAAATAGGTATACTTTTGTGTGCTTCCATTTTGTGGAAGGATTTGTTTCTCTTCAGGGTATTCTGGTCTCTGTTCTTAAAGCCTTCAGCTGATTGGGTGATGCCCACTCACAGTATGGAAAGCAATCTGCTTCAAAGTGTACTGATTCTAAATGTTAATCATATGTAAAATTATTGTCAAAGAAATGTTCTAGACTAACATATGACCAAACAACTGGGCTCCATAGCCTAGCCAAGTCGACATAAGAATTAACCATTACACTCCTTTCTCTTGCTTCGATTTATTATTATCATTCAGGCGGTGATGGCGCACACCTTTAATCCCAGCACTTGGGAGGCAGAGATAGGTGGATCTCTGTGAGTCTGAGGCCAGCCTGGTCTACAGTGAGTTCCAGGACAGGTCCGAAGCTACACAGAGAAACACTGACTCGGAAAAACCAAAAAAAAAAAAAAAAAAGACTTATCATTATCATTTTTAAAAGTGTGTGTGTATATACAAAATTGTGTTTGTATAATTGTGAGTCTGAACATGAGCACAGGTACCAGCAGAAGCCAGAGGTGCTGGATCCCCCTGGAGCTGGAGCTACAGGCAATTGTGAGCATTTGCTGTGTATGCTAGGAATCAAACCTGGGTCCTCTGCAAGAGCTGTGCTGTAACTGCTGAACCATCTTTCCAAACCCAGTTCTTTCTTTTCTTCTTTTCTATTTGTTTTTTTTAAAGACTTTTTTTTTATTATGTATGCAACATTCCTTCCATGTGTGTCTGCAGGCCAGAAGAGGGCACCAGATCTCATTACAGATGGCTGTGAGCCATCATGTGGTTGCTGGGAATTGAACTCAGGACTTCTGGAAGAGCAGCCAGTGCTCTTAACCACTGAGCCATCTCTCCAGTCCCCTTCTTTTCTATTTGTAAAGAGTTTCACGACTTAAGTAGTTCTTACATTTAGGTTTTTACTCCATCTCAAGTTGGTTTTTAAATAGGATATGAAGTAAAGGCCCAATTTCATTCCTTTCCACGTGGTTATGCAGCAGTCCCAGCACCATTTGTTGAAGGTTCTTTTTTTTTTCATTGAATGTTCTTGGAGTCTCTATAGAGAACCAGCTGATTTTTAATATTAGATTCTTAAACCACAACAATTTTTGAGCACTGTAGTTTTGTTTTGTACACAGTTTTTCTTTTTCTTTTTCTTTGTTTTGCTTTGTTTTTCAAGACAGGGTTTCCCTGTGCAGCCCTGCTGTCCTGGAGCTCATTCTGTAGACCAGGCTGGTCTCGAACTCACAGAGATCTGCCTGCCTCTGCCTCCCGAGTGCTGGGATCAAAGGTTTATGACACCACCACCCAGCTCTGTACAAAGTTTTAAAATCAGAAAATATGGGCCTTCCAACTCTTCTTTTTCAAGATTGTTTTGGCTCCTGAGGGACCTTTGTAATTCCACAGGGATTTTTAGGACAGAGTTGTCATTTATACAAAAGAGGGGCTTGGATAGGAATTGTGTAGTATCCCTACAGAATCTATAGATTGTGTTGGTAATGTCATTTTAGCATCAAACCTTCCAATCATGAACAAAGAATGTCTTAATTACTATTTACTTTCTACAACAATGTTTTGTAGTTTTCTATATCATGACATAGCTACCTCCTAAAGACCCCACCTACTAACACTATTACCTTGGGGTTAGGGTTTTTACATATCAAGTTGGGGGATAGCACTGGACCCAGTGTATGTCGGGGGAAGTTCCCTGGTATTTCTAATTTGTTGGATGTTTGTTTTTATTTTTCTGCACCAGTGAGATGACATGACAGTTTCCTACTTATGCAGTTAGTATGGTGTAATGTATTGATCCTCGTGTTATGTTTAAATAGCTATGCGTTATTTAAAAAATCATCTTCACGGTGTATCTCTGTTGTATATGGCATTGTTCCATAAGAATAATTTCCTAGAGTAAGTGTTGTACATTGAGTACAATCCCCCTCTCCTCCCCACTCGTCTTCAGTCTCCCCATTGGTTCATTTCCTCTTGCAGGTAATTACATTTCTGCTTTAGCGGCATGGTTACGCTTATGATTTTTTGTATCTATATAAAATATAGGAACTACAAATGAGGTGCTGGTCCTTCTGAGGCGGGCTTAGCTGGCTTCAGATGAGCCCCAGTTGCACCCCCTTTTCCTGAAAACTGTGTAATTTCTTCTTCATGACAGAAAAAAAATCCATTGAGTATACGGACATATTTAACACCCATTCCTCTGCGGCTGCTCACATATGGCTCCATAACTTAGTTGTTATGAATGGTGCTTGCGGTAAATGCTGATGTGCAAGTGTCTCTGTCACATCAAACATCCATACATTGTTTGAATAAATTCCAAATATTTATATTCATCATCATTCTGTAAGATCTCGCCTACCCAGTTAGGTGTACTATGTTTACGTTCAATAGCAATTTCTCTGCCCTATCTTACATTTTTGAGTAGTTTTGCAAAGTGTAAGTCAGGATGGGCGGTTGTTTTCTTTTAGCACATTGAAGAATTTATTCTGCTATTTTCTGATGCCTGATGTTTCTGAAAACACACCAGCTCTTCGCCTCACTATTCATGTGGCTATGATAGCTCTTTTATTTGGGGACAAGTATTAGAATTCTTTCTCTTCCGCTTCCAGCAGTTTTGAATATACTTAACTCAGCTGTTCTTGGGCGTCTGCCGTCACAGCTCTTATACGTCAGTGCTTCTCAGTTCTCACAAGTTCCTAGTTATTAAGTCCAAGGACAGACTGCTTCAAAGCAGTTTTCAGAGCTGCAGAGATCAGTAAAGCACTTGCTTGGCAACCATGAGGACCCGACTTTGATCCTAGAATTATGTAAGACATCTGTGTTTAGCAGCACACGCTTGTAACCTCAGCACTGGGGTTGGGGGTAGAGACAGGTACACCCTTGGGGCTCCCTGCCCAGTTAGTTTATAAACTTCTTAGCAATGAGAGGCCTTGTCTCAAAAATCAAGGAGGATGGTACCAGAGGAATGACACCAAGGCTGACTTCAGGCTTCCATGTGCACCCGCCACATAGGCAGACACACCCTGTACACTTGTTTACCCACAGGGACATGCATACCCACGCGCAAACATACATAAAAATAAAGCAGGTTTCAGAGTCTTGGAAAACTGAACAGAAAATACTGATTTTCTATGTAGTTCAGTGTTACTGATCTTCAAGTAATGTCTTGCTACATTCTTGCTGCCCTTGCCTCTGGGGCTCTTATTGTTGTATCTCCTATGCTCATTGGCTCCATTTTACCTCTCTAGGCTGCATTGTCCATACCCTCTTCAGATCTTTCACCACATGGGAATTTTAAATTGACTAGGAGAAATTTTTAAATAGCCATTTCGCTGGGATTAAAGGCGTTCATCAGCCAAGTTCAGATGTTTGTTTTGAAGTGGGGTTTCATTCTGAAGCCCAGGCTAGCTGGGAGTTTGCTAGATATCCTAAGATGGTCTTGAACTCATGGCAATCCTTTCAGGTCACCCTCCAGAGAGGAGGGTTTCCGGACGAGCCACCGTAATCTGGCTTTGTAGGGGTTTCGAAGCCTAGGAATTTCCTCAAAGGCATTTCATTTGCCTTCAAGGATGGCACCATCAATCCAGAAACACTTTATAATTCACGGTTTGAATGTAGTTTGAGGAACACTCAGATAATGTGAACTTGACGCTGTCTCAAGTCTCCTAAGATAAGCATGCCCGTGAAGGAGTTTGTAGACTGTGCTATTGAAGTGGGAAGACCCATTCTAAATGTGGGCAGCATGGCTCCAGGGACTTTGGTGTCAACGAGCTGACCGCCACTCATCTCTCTCTGAATAGGGCTGGAATGTGACCAGCTAAGGCCTGCCTTCCCCACCGTGATGGTCTGACCCTAAAATACACCGTTCCTTCCTCATTCCTCAGTCCACTTTAGTGCAGCTGACGCAGCAATAGAAGTAACTGATAGAAACTGAGAATCATCAGTCTGCAGCAACTTTTCAGTGTGAAGCCGAATCAGCTGGCAGCTTCCAGGGCCTAGGAATATGTGGTAAATTCGTCATTGAGCACTTCTAAATGAGCATATGGGGTGTCTTCTGCTGGATTAAAAATGATATCAATTGGTGAGATTGCTTAGTGATTGAGGGCACCTGCTGTTCTTGCAGAGGATCCAGGTTCAATTCCCAGAATCCATAGAGATTTCACCATCTGTAACTCTAGTTCCAGGGAACCTGACACCAACTTCTGGACTCAGAAGAGCACCAGACATGCATATGGTTCACATACATACAAGTAAACACTCATACACATAAGAAAATGTTATTAGCAAATACATATTTATGAAGCATAATATGTTTTGCTTCGTGCATTGCATAATAATTAAATCAAGCTAGTTAACACGCTTTTCAGATTTTTTTCATGTGTATGATAAGAAATTTAAGATATATCCTTTTAGCAGTTACAGTTTTTAAAAAGTTTTCTTTCAGCTGGGAGGTGATGGCGCACGCCCTCAATCCCAACACTCTGGAGGCAGAGGCAGGGGGATCCCTGTGAGTTTGAGGCCAGCCTGGTCTACAAAGCAAGTTCCAGGACAGCCAAGACTGTTGTACAGAGAAATCCTGTCTCGAAAACAAACAAGTTTCTTTAATTAGTTCATTGCCCAAGATTGTAGGGCTTTAAAAAAAAAAACATATTTTCTCTGTTTCAATCTTCCACACCTGAATTCTTTAAAATTTGCAGTAGTAGCCGGCGGGGTATTGGGGAGCTGTACGCCTTTAGTCCCAGTACTCAGAGGCAGAGGCAGGCAGATCTCTAAGTTTGAGGCCAGCTTGGTCTACAGAGTGAATTCCAGGACAGTCAGGAACCCTTCTCTCTCGGAATAAAAAAAAAGAAATAGGGGGCTGGAGAGATGGCTCAGAGGTTAAGAGCATTGCCCGCTTTTCCAAAGGTCCTGAGTTCAATTCCCAGCAACCACATGGTGGCTCACAACCATCTGTAATGAGGTCTGGTGCCCTCTTCTGGCCTGCAGTCATACACACAGACAGAATATTGTATACATAATAAATAAATAAATAAATATTTTAAAAAAAAAAGAAATAAAGAAAAAACAAAAAGAAAAAAGAAAGAAAACAACAACAAAAAATTCACATTGTTTTTCACATTTGAATTTTTAAAAAAAATATAAGAATTGTTTTATTTTCTGTGTATGAGATTTTTGCCTGCCTGTGTACATGACAACACATGTTGCCTGGTGCTTTCAGGGGTCATAAGACAGCAGCAGGTCCCTTGAAACTGGAGTTACAGTTAGAAGACACAGTGTGGGTGCTGGGAACCAAACCTGGGTCCTCTCCAAGAGCAACCAGTGCTCTTAACGCTTGAGCCACCTCTCCAGCACCCCAAATTTGAATTCACAATCCTCTTAGCGTCTGTCTCCGCATCCCATATTGAGAAATGATACGCTTTTATTTTTCTCTTTGTTATTTGCCACTGTCTTAGCTCCTTTCCTGTCCCCTGACTGCTCTAACAGAAGTGAATTAATTAGGGGAAAGGTTCGGTTCTGCTCAGTCTCCCAAGGTTATGGTCCACTGGGGAAATCGTGGCTGTGGGAGCTTAGGGTAGCAGTAACATTGCTTCTTCAGTGCAGAAGAGATCAGCGAGGAGTCCAGACTGCAACTCGCTTCTCTTTCCCCACAGACACAGTCTGGGTTCCCAGAGAAGGGCGCCTTGTTTCCTCTGAGCATGTGACACTTTGAGAACCTTTTTTTTTTTAATAAGGTCTTAGTTACTTTATACAGGGCATTATTTGTCCCAACTCTTTTGCTAACCCAGATTTTTCTAGAGTCTGACACTGGCGTGACTTAGGATTTCAGGGTGGCCTCTGTTTCACTGTTGCTCCTAGGGTTTTTGGTTTGTTTTGTTCCCATACCGGATTTCTCACTCTTTGACACGTGATAATCAATTCAGCCCAAACCTGTAAAATTAAAAGAACTTATTTGAGTCCTATAAGTAGCAATCCAAGAAGCATAGGTCCAAGAGCCTTTGGATCCATGTTCTAGAGAAGACGGGGAAAGTAGGGATCTGTATGGGCAAGCAGCACTGACTGTTGAATGCTGGGTAAGAACAGGATCCATGTAACCAATAGAAGACAAAGAATAAGAATCTGCATACTAGTAACATGTCCATAAAACCGAGTTTCTTGCCTGAAAAGCCACTGACTCTTTGTTATCTACCCCAAATGGCAATTCTTCCATTCTTTCTTAAGAAATTAATCGTGGTCTTCTGTGTTCACTGATATCTTTCTTCCTTTTCTGTTTCTTTTCTCTCCTCCTCTTCTTCTTCTTTTTTTTTTTTTTTTTTGAGACAGTGTTCTCTGTGTAGCCCTGGCTATCCTGGAGCTTACTCTGTAGACCGGGCTGGCCTTGAACTCAGAGATCCACCTGCCTCTGCCTCCTAAGTGCTGGAATTAAAGGTGTGTGCCACCACAGCTCGGCTGGTATATTTCTATGACATTTACCCCCACCCCATCTTTATTTATATATTTAAAAAAGAAAAAAATTATCTCCCTTCATTACACACATGAATCCAAATTCCCACTCCCTCCCTTCCTCTCACTCCATCCACATACCTCCCACCTTACCCCATCCATCCTCAGAGAGGTTAAGGCACATTGCTTTGGCGAAGGTCCATGGCCCTCTCTACTATATCTGGGTTGATCAAGGTATCCATCCAAAGAGAGTAGGTTCCCAAAAAGCCAGTACATGCGTAGGGCCAGTGGTCCCACCATCTGCCCCAGCCATACAACTGTCACCCACATTCAGAGGGACTAGTTTGATCCTATGCTTGTTCCTTCCCAATTTAGCTGAAGTTGGTGAGCTCCCATTAGCTCAGGTAGACTGTTTCAGTGGGTGAACCCATCGTGATCTTGACCTCTTTGCTCATATTCTCATTCCTTCCACTCTTCAACTGGACTTTGGGAGCTCAGTCCAGGGCTCCTATGTGGGTCTCTGCCTCTGTTTCCATCAGTTGCTGGATGAAGGTTCTATGTTGACATTTAAGATATTCATCAGTCTGACTACAGGGCAAATTAAGATTGGGCTCCCTCTCCTCTATTGCTTAGGGTCTTAGCTGGGGTCATCCTTGTGAATTCCTATATCTAGAGCCATGTTTCTTGTTAACCCCATAATGGCTCCCTCAATCAGGCTATCTCTTTCCTTGCTCTCATCTCTGTCCTTCCTCCATCTCGACTATCCCATTCCCTCAAGTTCTCCTCACCCCTCTCCTTCTCCCCTAGCCTTCCCCTTCTCCCCTCCCTTCTCCATCCACCCCGTGCTCCCACTTTTGTCAGGCGATCTTGTCTATTTCGACTTTCCAAGTGGATCTATATATGTTTTTCTTAGAGTTCACTTTATTACTTAGCTTCTCTAGGATCATGAATTATAGGCTCAATGTCCTTTGTTTGTAGCTAGTATTCGCTTATGAGTGAGTACATACCATATTCATCTTTTTGGGTCTGGGTTACCTCAAAAAGATGTTCAATCATACTACAAGGGCATTTGTTCAACTATGTTCATAGCAGCATTATTTGTAATAGCCAGAATCTAGAAGCAACCGAGATGGCCCACAACTGAAGAATGGATAAAGAAAATGTGGCACATTTACACATTAGAGTACTATTCAGCAGTAAAAAATAATGACATCTTGAATTTTGCATACAAATGGTTGGAATTAGAAAACTATCCTGAGTGAGTTACCCCATTTTTTAAAAATTACATTTGTAAGCACTCAGGAGGCAGAAGTGGGACCCCTGTGAGCTCCAGATCAGCTTGATCGACAGAGCGAGTTCCAGGACAGCCAGGTTTCTCAGAGAAACCCTGTCTCAAAAAACAAAGACAAAACAAAATGAAAATTATATTTTGTGTGTGTGTGTGTGTGTACATGTGTGCATAGGGCATGGGGCCAGGGGCATGTGGAAGTAGAGGACAACCTGAAAGAGTCTTTTCATGTACCATACTGGTCATAGGGATTGAACATAGGTTGCCAAGGCTTGGCCACAGGTATCTTTAGCCACTGAGTCATTTTGCTGGCTCCCACATGGCATCTTACCTGTTTGGTTGGCTATTTTCCTTATGAATGCAAGTCTCTAGAGTACAGGACTCATACACACAATAATCTAGGACTAATTTGTATGTGTGTACATCCATGTACAAATGCCCATGGCACGCGTGTGGAGGTGAAGACGACTTGTGGAAATTGCTTTTCTTCTTTTACTCTGTGGGCTCCAGAGACAGAACTCAGGTCATTAGACTTGGTGTCAAACACCTGTGCCTACAGGGCAATCTTGCTGGTCCCTTAGTATACTTAATAAATTATTCACATGTAATTCGATGAGATGGTAACTAATAATATGGTTACAGATGACAACCGTGTTGATATCTGATATAAAATGTGTCAATATCCCATAGATAAGGTGAGAAGTGTTGTTCATAAAACCCCCAATCTAGAGCATAAACCTGACTTTGTTTCTTTTTGTGTGTTTCTCTAGATTTCCAAGCAACACGAACACTTCCAGAAACATGAACTTACAGGTCAAAATGATTCTCTCCCTTACTGATCAGCTCAAGGCTGGTGACTGATCAACCGTGGGCCATGCTTTCAAACTCTAGTCTTGAACAGCGGGTGGAAGTGGAAAAAGAGGGTGTTCCTGGAGAGTACCCCCATCTTTCTGACATCTTCACTTCCAAAGTCATGCAGACAGCTCCATAACTCCTACATTGCTTGCTTTCCTCGTGCTTCTATGTCCCATACATTTTCATGGAAAGCCCAAAATATGGGGAAGGGGAATGGGCAAAAATTAACTACCAAGAGTTTGGTGAGGGAGGTCCATCTCCTTATTCCGCTACCACGGATGTGGATGTGGGGTAGACATCTTTAAAGGAAAAGATGTGTTGGGAACCTCTGTGTCCCTCACTACTGCATTCCGGGGTCACTTCTAGTACATGATGAAGACAGTATAGTTTGCTTGCAAAACAATGCCTGATAGCTGGGCCATACCACTCATCAGTTTCACGATGTGACTTCATCTTTGCTCCCCTAATTGTTAGATGATGTCAGTAGTCACTATGTTCATGGTCTCTTTACTCCTGTTACAGTTTCACAGCTGAAAAAAGCTGGAATGATGAATATCATTGAAGCTGATCTAACATGGTAAGCAGAGTCTGTCTTCAGACTGTCCTATGACAAATACCATGATGGCTGGTTTCATGTCAACATGATCCAAACTGGCATCATTTTGGAAGAGATTGCCCTCTCTAGATTGCCCTGTGGACAAGCCTGTGCTGCTTTTTTAAATTTTTTTTTATTTTTGGTTTTTCGAGACAGGGCTTCTCTGTGTAGCCCTGGCTGTCCTAGAACTCACTCTGTAGACCAGACAGGCCTTGAACTCAGAGATCTACCTGCCTCTGCCTCCAAAGTGCTGGGATTACAGGTGTGTGCCACCACTGCCCAGCTACATTTTCTTAATTGATGATTGATACAGGAAGGTCCAGCTTACTGTGGGTGATGCCACCCATGGACTGGTGGTCTCAAGTGGCACAAGAAGGCAGGGTGAGCAAGCCATGAAAGCAATCCAGAAAGCAGGGTTCCTCCACGGCCTTTGCATCAGCTGCTGCCTCCTGGGTCCATCTTGCCCTGAGGTCCTACCATGACTTCTGTCAGCAATGGAGTGTAACCTGAGAACTGTAAGCTGAAACAAACCCTGTCCCCCTAAGTTTGTGGTCATCGTGTTTCAGCACAACAATGGAAATCCTAGCTGCAACACCATAGATGCTGTATGTAAAATCCTGGGACTTTTACTTCGTTTACTGTGACAGCAATTGCCTCCTTCCTAAATTAACTTCTTATTCTTATTGGCTGGCTTACTGGTACTTTAATATCACTTCAATTCTACTGACATCCCCTTTTGTGTTCAGTATTTCAGGACCCTCTACTGGCTGGAGCCAGGGATATTTATTCAGATCCATAGACGGGAGTCTTCAAAATATCTTGCAACATTTGGAAAATGCAAGGTCAGGAAACAGAGTTTCTGGGTAGGGTAGAGAGAGAGGGAGTAAAAGGAGGGAGGTAAAAGAAAAGTGAGTTTGAGCAATGGAGAATATTTTAAGCTTTATTTATTCCATGTTTTATATGGGTATTTTCCTTGCATGTGTGTTTGTGCACCACATTCATGCCTGATGCCCACAGAGGCCAGAAGAGGGCATTGGATCCCCTGGCACTGGAGTTACAAATGTTTGTAGACTACCATGGGGGTGTTGGTAAGCAAACTTGGGTCCTCTGGAAGAGCAGACACTACTCTTAACTGCTGAGCCATATCTCTAAGCCACAAAGTGTGTGTGTGTGTGAGTGTGTGTGTGTGTGTACACATCACATTTATTTAGGTATTTATTATTTTTGTGCATGTGTGCACATGTGTACCACATCATGTACATGGTGGTCAGAGGAGAAGCCACAGGAGTCAGTTCTTTCCTTCTAACATGTGGGTCTTGGGGATCAAACACAGGTCTTCTGGCTTAATGGCAAGCACAGGTTATGCGTGTGTGCATGTGTGTGTGTGCATGTATGTGTTTGCAAAACTTGGGTGTCATTTCTGGGGAGCCATGCAGCTGGATTTTTGAGATAATTAGCCTTGGCTGTCCAGTGAGCCCCAGGGGATCCACTTTTCTCTGCTTCCCCAGCACCGAGGCACTGTGTCCCTTTCTTTTCATGTGGGTCCTGGGGATGGAACTCAGCTTCTCTCTTTGTACAGCATGTCCTTTCCTCACTGACTCACACATCTTGCTCTTGGTGGAGGGATTCTTTATATAAACAACTGATGTTTGTGAATGCAACCCCTCCTTTCATCTCTCCCTTAGACCAAAAATGTTTTGAATTTGAAACAACCACTCTCTCTCTTCTTACTAATTTTATGCCTACTGATCCCAAAGAAAATGAAAACATTTCTTTTTGTCAGGTCAACACTTATGAAAACCTTACAAGAGTCCCAAGATTTGACTTCCTCCGTCTCTGACATTGTGGGTACGACAGGAAACCGTTCTTCTGACTCCGGCATGTCTTCTGTATCATATAGTGACAGCTTGAACCCATCCCTTCCAGTCTTTCCTGGAAGAGCAATGTGGCAATTCCGGAGCCATAGCTTCCCTGCTTTCTCCCGAAAGGAACCGCCCACTCCCAGGAGCCAGGGCTCATCCCTGCATACTTTTCAGAAGACAGTTCTTAAGAAATCTGTTTTGAATGAGAGCCCAGGCCCCCTAGTATGGGCTCCACTCCAGCTCTCTCCTTTAGTAAGAGGAGAACTGGAAGGACACATGTCTCATAAGGTTTCTACTTTGCGGGCACAAGTGGTGCCTCTGCCTGTGAAGAAATCCTGGGAAATACTCAATCATTTGATGGATGTACAAGGAGTCCCTGAACAAGGGCTCCCCAAAACTCAGTTACCTACACTCCTCCCTCAGAGGGCTGAGCAAAATACCAACCGATCTCCAGATGCTCCATCGTTTCATGTCCATGTAAACATTGGGGTGAATTCTGAATTAAGCAGGATAGAAGTGTCACAGCCGCTGACCTCAAACAAGCAGTTACAGTCTGCGAATGACCACCAGGTTCTTAGCTACAACCCTGTAGTTATATCAATGGGCACTCCAGCTCCCATTAACATAGTTCGGGAAGAAAACACTTTACTGAAAAAGGATTCAAGGCATGTGTTAGAGCTGAATATAGATCAGAGGGTGCTAGGTCTTCCAGAAAAAAGGATACAGCCACAAAGGGCACAAGTAACTGACGTGGAACTGACAGCCCAGGTATCACGCTCAGCCAAGGACAGCATAAAGGTCACTCCAATGGCATTGCTTCAGGTTATGGGCTCGATGGGAATGATCCCAGAATCACACGCGCAGGTGATAGACTGCGTGGGGTTTCCCCCACAGCCACCAAATCAAGCAGAAACAGTGAATCTAACTCCTCGGCCATCAGATCAAGTAATTGAACCAAAAACAAGTCTTCAGAGTTCAGCTACAGAATCAAAGAGTATGGCCTCAAGACTGAGTCCAGTCGCAGATAATATGAAGGTAACTCCTGCGGAATTGCTTCGCATCATGGATTCCATGGGGATGATTAATGAATTATACCCACATGTCATAGAACCAGCAGAAATAGCCCCAAAGCCACAATACCAAGTCATGAAATCGGCAAAGGTGGATATATTGCATGGCCACCAAGCCATACGACCAGAAGATAAGAGTCTAGGGCTACAGCAATCAGTTCTGGGAACTGTGGAAGTGATCCCCCAGCCTCAGCATAAAGTCATGGGAACACCAAACATGACCTTGGGGCCACAGAATCAAGCCACAGAACACATTGGGATTGCTCCCGGTCCAATACATGAAAATATATTGGAAATTAGCTCAAGTGCACTTCCTAAAGCCATTGATTATACAAAAGCAACCCCAGTGGCACAGCAAACCATGGATTTCATGCAGAAAATTCCACCAGGAGAGCCACACATTACAGAACCTAGGGCTTTGATCCAAACTGAAAATTTGACCCCACTACCAGCTCAGCCAGACGTTCTGACTTCTACTGTCCCAAAAGGAGCAGCAGAATCTCGAGGCATACCTCCACAGCTACCGTCTACAGTCCTAGCGTCATCAGGTCAATTCCTGCATGCTCTAAAGGTGACCCCGATAGTACAGGCGCCACCTGGGGTGGGAATGATCCCACCACTCCAAGTTGTAGAGCCTCCTGGTTTGACTCCACAGCCAGTGGCTCAAGTCAAAGAACCTCTGGACTTGCCTTCTGGGTTCCAGGTTCAAGCTGGAGACTCTGTGGGGACGACTCCACAACATCAAGGCGCAGAGTGTGTGTCATTGACTCCAGGACTGTCTCAGCAGGTCATGGACCCTTCAAAGTTTACCCCACGGCACCAAGACTTAGACTATTCCGAAGTGAGCCCAAGGCAAAGTCACAAAATCCCAGAAAGGGGTGGGACGTCTGACACCCAGCCCCAAATGAAGAATTCTGTAGAGATGACAGAGGTACAGAATCAAATAATGGGACCTGTGAGAACAATCACAGCACCACTAGATCAAGGTACAATACCCATAGGAAGGAGCCAAAAACATCACGTTACAGAAGCGGAAGTGGTGCCAGTTACACCACTATTTCAGGAAATGAAACATTTGGGGGAAAACTCAATCCCACAGCCTAAGGTTATGGATTCAACGAATTTATCCCCAGAATTACAGAACGTAAAATCTGAGCACCTAATCCCAGATCCAAGATTGAGAAATATGAAATCTGTGGACATAGCCATGGCTTTAGTCCCAGAAAAAGTAAAATATGGACCACCGACCTCAAGAGCGGTATCTACAGATTTAACCCTAGAATTGCATCAGCTGACTATGCAGTTTGAGGAATTAACCCACAGGCCACAATTGCAAAGTGAGGAATCTGTGCCATCAGCCCCTGAATCTCAACTTCAAGATGTGAAATCTGGCCAAGTGATAGTTGAAGCACAACTCCAAAACATACAGTCTGCTGGGCTGGCCCCAGGTCCACAGGTGCAAAGTGATAAATCAGTACATTTGACCCCTGGTTCACAGACTCAAGGTATGCAAAGGGTTGTTCATTCAGCCCTATCACAGGAGTTACAAGGAGATACAAAAATGGTAGAGTTGGCTCCAAGACCATCACTTGAAGATAAGAATTCTGTGAACTTGACCCGAAAACCATATTCACAAAGCACCAGCTTTGAGAAGACAGCCCGTGTACCATTGCTCGAAGATAGAAAGACTCTGTTGGTAGAAGGTAGGAGTTTAATTCCCGAGGCACTGGTGGAAAGTGTGAATCTTAGTGAATTGGTCCCAAGCACACACCTTTGTGCGGTAAAATCCTTAGAAGTGAACCCCGACCCAAGTTATCATTTCCTGGAACTGGCAGAATTGGCCTTACGGCATCAAGCCCCAGAAGAAAGAGTGGGCTCTGACATTTGTCATCAGGTGGAAGAATCTGTTGAGCTGACACAATCATCATTAGGAATGAGGCTGATACCACTGCGCCAAACCTCAGACTCTATGGAGATGTACTCATCATCACTCCAAGAAACTCTTGAAACTAGGAACCAGGTTGTAAAAGAGATGGAAGAGACTCCAGAATCACAAAATGCAATTAAAGATGCTCTGGATTTGCTACTAGAATCAGAAGTGCAGAATATGAACTCAGCGGTGATGGCCCCAGAACCACAGCCCTCAGATGGGAAGTTTCTTCATGGGACTCTAGAATCCTGTTCAGAAATAACTCTAAGACCAGAATACGAAGACAGAGAGACTATCAGATTAACATTACCTAAAGTTGTTGATACTCAGGGAGCCATGATAGAACCATATTCAGAAATGGGATCTCTGGAGTTGGGTCTAGAACCAGGAGTGCAAGGTGAGAAATCGGAGTCCTTGGCTCAACATTTGCAATCTGGGGAAGTAATTGGTAAACCACCTGTACTAGCTGTAGAGACTATCACACTAACTACAGGATCCAAACCACACATTAAACATGTGATCCCAGGGCCCCAGCTCAAAGTCAAACTTAGGCAAATGGATACAGAATCACAGTTGCAAAATGAAGAATCTATAAATGTAACACGACAGTCGTCTCTAGGAGAGGTAGGTCCTGAAAAGACAAAGCCAGAGTCAGGGCCACAAAGTCCATCACCAAAGGAACTGATTGAGGAGACACAGCCCCCGAAAGTGAAATCTGTGCATTTAAATCTAGGCCCACAGCAGCTAAGTATCAGATCTGGGTTGATTCCAGGGCCACAACTGCAAAGTGTCAGATTTCCAAAGTTCTACCAAGGGGGAAAACGAGGAAATTTCATCTCAGGCCCCCCACGTTATGGTGTGAAATCTGATGAGGCACGATCACGTTCCCCAGTACCAGAAATCAGATCATCAGATTATATCCCGGGGCCAAATCTTCCAGAAGCAAAACTGCAACATGTGAAGCCTGTGGAAGTAAATGTAGGACCATGCTTGCAAGCTGTGAAATTCTCTGATCTGACCCCTGAGCCCAAGCACCAAGGTTTCAGATGTACACAGGTCATACCAAGTATTTACTTTCAAAATAGGAAGTCTCAGAGACTTTTGCCAGAATCCTTTTTGCCAATAAGCCAAGAGCCACAGGTTGAAGATAAGAAGCTTGTTCTACCTATGGAAGTATCAGAGTTTCATAGCAGGAAACACACAATACCAGCCTCTGAACTACAATATCCAAGCGTGATATCTGAGGAGGTAAACCCGGAACTGCGGCAACAAGATACCAAAGTTTCTGACTTCGCTTCTAGGCTAAGACTTCAAGGGGTCAAATTTGGGGAGCAAACTCCAGGACCGTTGTTTCACGGTATGCATTCTATGACTCCAGAGTTGGGGATACATAATCCAAAGCTAGCGAAGATGACCCCAGAGCTCAACGATATAAAGCAGGTGAGTTTTAACTCGGGGCCGTGCCTGCAAAATGTCAAATTTTTTGATGGAACATCAGGAACTCAATCTCAAGGTGTGACGACTTCAGAGTTACACTCAGGGCCACAGTTGGAATGTGTAAAAATGTTTGAGTTTACCACACAGCCAGAGAGGCAAGGGATGAAGCCAGAGTTAATAATACAGGAGACGCTGTTTGAAGACAGGGCATATGTCACAAGGAATCAAGCACCAAGCTTTGGAGATGCTTATAAACTACCATCTAAGCCACAGATACCAATGGCAGAATCAGTGAGATTGACTCCTGGGATACAGCTAGCAAGTGTAGATCATTCTGAGTTGGTTGGAAGACCAGAGGCACAAGGTATAGAATCTTCTGAATCGATCCCTGGGCAGCATTTGGGACATATAAAACATGTGGAGAAGGTCACAGCGTCAAAGCAGAAAGAGTTAACGCCAGGGCCACATTTGGGAGATGTGAAATCTATGGAGTTAAGGTCAAAGTCAGAGAGGGAAAAAGTCAAAGCTATACTGTTAACCCCAGGGAAACAAGCAGGAGATAAAGAACCTGAGGAGCTGCCCCCGGGCCCCAACTTGAAAGGTTTAAAATCTGAGTTACTACCTTCAAGACCACAGTTAGAGAATAGGAAATCTGCGGTCTTAACTCTAGGACAATGTCTAGAGAGAATAAAATCTACAGTGGTATCCCCATGTAGCTCCCAGTCAGATGGTACAAAAACTGTAAAGTTGATTCCAGGTTCAACAATTCAAGATTTGAAGACTGTGGGGCTGGCCCGTGATACACATGTGCAAGATCTAAATGCCATGGGTTTGAAACTTGAACCAAAGCAAGAAGAGGGTCCTGTGACTTTTGTACCAGGGAAACAGTTTCAAGATGAGTTTATGGAGGTGTTGCAAGTGCCTCACCTACAAGGTCTAAAACCCAAGGAACTGACTGCACAGTCACAAATGCGGGGTAGGAAACATGTGATTATCTCATGTTTGAAGCCACAAAGTCTAAAACCTGTGAATATAGCCAAAACACAAGGAATCCCAGGAGTAAAACTTGTGAATTTAGCCTCAACACAACCGTGTCGAGGGATGGCGCCTACGGATTTAACTCTCAAGCCTGGACAGGATGACCAGATAACTGTAAGATCACCCGAGTGGAAAGGTGGGGTTTTAGACCAGCTGAGCAAACATTTTGAGTCAGAAAATGTGTTGTCCATGAAGTCAGGTCAAGAAGCCAAACCTGCAGATAAAAAACCCAAAGAGATCAAATTTAAAGTACAATTTAAAGATACTCCTAAACCAGTTGTTCACAGTGTAAAACCTGAAGAGGCCCAAGATGAACCCCAGGTGCCAAGTATGAAACCATGCCAGGTGACTCCAGGGCCACAGGAGCAGCAGGTGAAAGTCTCAGAGCCAATGTTAGAGCCACCATTTCAAGATGTGAAAACCATGGTGCTCACAGAGCCACACACTGGAAGTACAAAGTCCGTCCGATGGATACCAATATCTGAGTTTCAAAGTGAGAAATGGGTAGGGTCAGACTTGAGGTTGCAATCTCAAAGTGCCAAACCTACAGAATTGAAGCCGTCTACAGAATGGAGGGGTGTGAGGCCCTCTGAATTGACTGTCAGGTCTAAAATAATTCAAGATGTAGGGTTGCATCTTGAGCCACAGTCACAGCAAGTAAAAACCTCTCCGTTAGCACTAGGGCTTCAGAAAACAAAAACTTTAAACTTAACATCAGAGTCACAACCTCAAGGAATCAAAACTGTGGATCAAAACCAAGATCCATCAGTTGTAAGTGTTAGATCCGTTCAGTGGATACCAGGACCTGAGTTCCACAGCGTGAAGTGTTTAGGGTTAAATCGTGGGTCACAATCTCAAGGTGTCAAATCTACAGAACAGAAACCATCCATACAGTTGGGAGGTGTGAAGCGACCTGAAAAGACTGTAAGGCCAAAACTTCAAGGGAATAAATCTGCAGATTTTAACCTTGGGCTACAGCACATAAAAACCCCTGAGGCATCCCCAAAACCAGAGTTACAAGAAGGGGAAAACTCAGAGCCACAGGCTGAGTGTGTAAAAAGGGTGGCATTACATCACGGATCAGAGCCACAGTCTGAGTGTGTAAAAAGTGTGGCATTACACCACGGATCAGAGCCACAGTCTGAGTGTGTAAAAAGTGTGGCGTTACACCACAGATCAGAGCCACGGGCTGAGTGTGTAAAAAGTGTGGCAATACACCACGGATCACAGCCACGGGCTGAGTGTGTAAAAAGTGTGGCGTTACACGACGGATCACAGCCACGGGCTGAGTGTGTAAAAAGGGTGGCATTACACTACAGATCAGAGCCACAGGCTGAGTGTGTAAAAAGGGTGGCATTACATCACGGATCAGAGCCACAGGCTGAGTGTGTAAAAAGGGTGGCATTACACCACAGATCAGAGCCACAGGCTGAGTGTGTAAAAAGGGTGGCATTACACCATGGATCAGAGCCACAGGCTGAGTGTGTAAAAAGGGTGGCATTACACCATGGATCACAGCTTGAAAATACAAAATCTGTTCAGTGGATCCCAGCGTCTGGCTATCAAGCTAAGAAATCTATGCTGAATCTTAGGTTACAATCTGAAGATGTCACGGCTAAAGAGTTAAACCCTTTGGCACAACCAAGGAATGTGAAGACTTCTAATGAGTTGACTACAGGGCTGAAGTTACAAAGTAAACAACCTACAGGGTCAACCCCGGAACAACAGTCTCATGGGTTCAAAACTATTGATTTTAAATCGGAGCTCCAGTTTAGAAGTATGAAAGGATGTGACCCAAACTTAAGGTCAAAGATTAACAATATAAAATTCACATTTGAACCCAGGTTTCACTCAGAAGTCACAGGCTCTCCTGGATTGAACCCTGGAATGCAACCACAAGAAGTGACCTTAGGGTCACCCCCAGGAACACAACCTCAATCTGTGACATCTTTAGTGTTTAAACAAGAGTCACAGGCCTCAGAAGCGAACTATGGGGTATTAAGCCGAAGGGCACAACCACAAAGCAGTATGGAGTTAAAAAGTGCAAAATCTTCTGAGTTAGCACTTCAGACAAAGCCTTGGGATATAAAATCTGAGATCAACTCTGGGCCCCAGTGGCAAAGTGCAGAATGTTCTGACTTGACACCTGAAACAGAGTCCCAAAATATGAAATGTATCACGTCAAGTCAAGGTAAGCCATTTGCCAATCGAAGTATCCAGCTAGATTGTAAACATGGGTCACAGTGGCAAGGTATAAAATCCAATCCAGGTCTGAGGACAAAGTCCCAAGAAATGGAAATGGAAGACTGTGAATCGGGCCCACAGTTACAAGATCTGAAATCTTCAAGGACAATCATGGGTATAAAGGTCCAAGATGTCATATCTATGGGCTTTACTCCTGGACCACAATTACAAGGTATGCCATCTGAAGTCCTTACAGAGAAGAGGGTTCATGGTGTGAAACTGGTAGAAAGCAAACCTAGTTCAAAGTTACAAGGTAAGAAACCTGATTTCACCCCAAGGAAGATGTTTTTAGGCACAAAATCAGTAGAGCTGGACTCAGTGTCCCCTTTACAAGATTTGAAATATTCTGAGCAGATCTTGGGTATGAAACTTCAAGATGTGAACTCTATGGAACATCACGTTACAAGTATAAAATCTCCCGAGCTGTTAACACAGATAAAATCCCAAGGCATAAAAGCAATGGACTTTAATTCAGGATCACAGCCACAAAATAAAAAGCTGTCTGAGTTGGCTCATGGGAAAAAGCTCCAAAGTATGGAATCTTTGATAGTGGATGTAAATTCTTCTGCATGCACTTCAGTGTCAAGTCCTCCATGTGTAAATTCTTCCGTATGCACCCCAGGACCAAGTCCTCCGTGTGTGAATTCTTCCATATGCACCCCAGGACCAAGTCCTCCGTGTATGAATTCCACTGAGTGCAATTCTAAAGCACATTTTCAAAATGTGAGTTCTTCTGCATGCATTTCAAGCCAAAACCCTCAGTGTGAACATTCTAATAGGAATAATCTTGGGCCACTTCTTCAAGGAATGCATTCTGGTACAACATTTCCAGCACCACAAATGATGTGTGTAAATTCTGTTTGGTGCAGTGTCCAAACACATTTGCAAAATGTGAATTCTTCTGCATGTACTCGAAGACAAGAATCACAGTCTGCAAATTCTGTGGGATACAATCCTGGGCCACATTTAGAAGCTCCTAAACTTCAAGGTATGAAGCTTCCTGAGTTGAACCCAGGGACAGGAATTCAAAGAGAGATGCCTATAACAGTTAACCCAGAACAGTACTTGCAAGATTTAAGGCTTGAATTAACTCCAGGGTCAAATATTGCAGGTATAGCACCTGCAGAATACAACCCTGGGCCACAGGAACAATGTGTGAATTTTTCTGAATTGAATCCAGGATTAGAATTACAACGCATAAATTTAGCGAAGCTTGGTTCAGGGCCACAGTTGCAAAACATAAAGTCCTTTGCATGGACCCCTGGATCAGAATCTCAATATACAAGATCTGTTCTATTGAGCCCTGGACCCCCTTTTCAAGATGTGAAGCCATCTAACTTATCGGTAGGGGCAAAGTTTCAAGAGATCCCATTTTTGAAGAAGCAATTTGGGTCACGGCAGCAAACTGCACAACCCATGTTGACTCCGAAACCTCAGTCAACTGGTGTGGACTCTGTGGAAGTTTTCCCAACACCACTGCCTGAAGATAAAATGTTTCCAGAGATGAGCAAACAGCCATTGCTGTTCCTGCCACGAAGTGGAAACTCTGTGGGCTTATCACCAAGTCCATTCCTTCAAAATGTGACATTTGGGAATCAAATTCCCCAAACAAATGATCAAATCACAGAACCCTCTAAGGTGACATGCAGACCAGCGCGCCACCTGGTGGACTACGCAGAGATGAACACGAAGATCAGGAACCAAGCCCCTAATTTGGTGAATTATATTCCGCTGCCCGTTTATCAAGAAGATGCGGGATCTTCAGAAATGATGAAAGGGTTGGGACACAAAAGCACAGAAACAACAGAGAAATCTATGAGGTTGACCCCCAAGCCAACGGATACAGTCACAGAATCATTGGGAATGCCGCAGCAGCCAGAGCTTCAAGTTCCAGGATTTGCTGATCTGACTCCAACACTAAGTGAACAAGATTCAAATGCCTCAGAACTGACCCCACAGAAAAACTACCAGAGCCTAGAAACCCTGGAGTTGCTTTCTTGTTTGTGGCCTCAAGTGAAAGATTTCAAGCAGTCACAGACCCAACCAGCCACAGGATCTAAGAGAATGACCCTCGACCTCAAGAATCATGCCACAGAAATGACGGGGCTAACTTGTAAGATAAGACAAGGGAAAGAATTTCTTAGAGTGTCTTCAACGCCAATAAACAGAGAGACTGAATGTGTTGAAAAATATCCACGGCCATATCCTCAAGACTTAGAACCTGTGATGGGGAGCTCCGAGAAAAGATCCCCAAGGGAACAATCTGTAGCCTCGTCACCAAGGCCATTCTATCATGTTCTGGATTCTGCTCCGGGGATAACACCAGGACCTCAGATTCC
Organism: Microtus pennsylvanicus; assembly: GCF_037038515.1. Taxonomy (NCBI): domain Eukaryota; kingdom Metazoa; phylum Chordata; class Mammalia; order Rodentia; family Cricetidae; genus Microtus; species Microtus pennsylvanicus. Next base: position 2,180,408 of record NC_134596.1, read on the forward strand.
CGAATCTGTAGGTTTGACCTCTAAGCCATGGCTGCAAAGGGAAAAATCATTAGAGTTGACCGCCCAGCCAACCAATCAAGTTGTGGGAAATACAGCCTCTGTAGAGCTCACGTTTGAGGAATGTCAGACAGAAGAGGTAGGAAGTGGTCTACCAACGCCCCAGAAGGCAAGCATTGAAAAAGCGAACGTCACTCCAATAGAATCACTGGATCAGATTATAAACTTTGTAACGGTCGGCCCAAAGCCACTCGATCAAATGACAGAACCTGCAAAGACACAGCTTCAAGTTCCTCAAGTCTCTAAATCTCTGACAGTGATTCCTGGACCACCACTTCAAGTTATAGAGTCAGTGATGATACCGGAGCCGACCTCTCAAGGGTCAAAATATGTTGATTTGACTCCCAAACTGCATGATATGATAGTTTCAGAGTTTGCTCCAAGACTTTGGCTACAAAATGTGCAAACTAAGAAATTAATTGTAGAGCCAACACATCAGATTTTAGAAATGATAGAATTATCAGGCTTTCAAGTGATAAAGACAATATTGCTTCCCAAGCCCCTGCTTCTGATTGTGAGATCTGAAGAGCTGGTGCCGGGACCAAGTCTCCAGGCTGTAGAACCAATAGGAGTTGCCACAAGATCAAGAACTCAAGTAAAGGATCCTTTGAATTTGCTCCCAAGACCACATCTTCAAGACAAGATAAAACCTATAGAACGAACTCAAAGGGCAAATATTCAAGAGAATTTTCCAGAATTAATCTTACAGCAAACATCTCCACTTGAGGAACCTCCAGTATTAACTCACAAGCAAAGGCTTCAGGCTGGAAAATCTGTAGGAATCAAAAGAGAATCTCCTAAAGTACTGGAAATGGATCTGAATCAAGGACAGGCATTTCAGAACAGAGATTCAGAAATGATAACATCAGAAAAGTTACAAGCAGAGAATTACTTCTCTAGGTTCATAAGCAGCCCTCTGATCCCATTCATTTCAAGCTCTGTCAAAACAAGCGAATTAGGGCCCCTTCAGGGTTCTGGAATGCCGGAAGTGTCAAGAGCCAGGACTATGAAGAACTTTAATGTTGGCATTTTGCAGTCTCCAGAGTCCTATACAGACACTATTAGGATACAGTCACCGGCTCTTCCCTTGGTCCTTCCTTCTGATAAAACAGGGAATTCTGTAGGATCCCTATATCCTGAGATCTGGGATATGGATGTCATAACTAAGGAATCAACCGAAAAGAAGCAAATGGAAGAATTTGGGAATTCATTGCAGAGCTATTCTCCGTATCCACTGAGATTACTACCCTCGGAGTTTCAGGCAGGATTAGGAGCTCGAAGAAACTCTATTCGTTCTTTCCTGGGCAGACAACTGAACATCTGGGAAAGCCATGTCTGTAGGCAGCGACTACCCAGGAAGTACCTCTCCAATATGCTGATGCTGGGGAATGTTCTGGGAACCACTATGGAAAGGAAGCTTTGTTCTCAACCGTTTTTAACAGAAGGAGCCACTATGGGTATCTGCCGATCGATTCAGAATTTATTTGGGGTTCCAGCTGAACTGATGGAATTTTCCCAGAGCCTACTAGAGAGGGGCCCAAGGACGATTTCACAGACGTCAGTGGTCAAAAACTATATTCAGAGACATATCTTAGGCCATGGTCACGAGAAAAGAATACCCTTAAAGATGTGGACACGTGGATCCACATCCTCCATAATACAGCAGTACTCTGGTACTAGATTGGGACTAAAGAAAACAAACTCAAAACTCAGTGATGTATTCCAGGAAGTCACTCAGCACGTGCCTGTCTCATGTACAGGGGCCCAGTTTCCTGCCTTAGGGAAGCCAGAGTCTCCTCTCGGGATACTTTACAGTAGGGAAGATCCTGTTTCCAGGGAGCTGAGTAATATCTCCCAGAGCGATTCACAAACAAGAACTTCCGAGTCTCACCACTCCCTCAAGGAAAGTTATTTTTCCCAGACCAATACCGAGCTCTCAGAACAGCTCCATCTACTTAGAGATATACAGCTAAAGACAGCAGCAAAACTCTTACGGAGTCAAATACCCCCCAATGTCCCTCCACCCCCAGAGTCAGGTCTTGTCCTGAAATACCCCATCTGCTTGCAGTGCGGCCAATGTTCAGGATGTAGGTGCTGTCGTAAGTTACAGTCTGCTTTTGGGTCTTACCTTCTCATCTACCCACAGATCCACCTTATAAAAACCCCTGAAGGCCATGGTGAGATTCGGACGCATCTTGGTTTTAGGTTGCACATTAGAAAAAGACCTCAAGTCTCAAAGTATCGTGGGAGAAACAGAGCGGACACATCGAAGAACCCTTCCTCATCATCGCACAGGAAAGCTAAAATCTATACTCCAGCTTCCAAGAGTCCAACTTCTACAAGAGATTTCCAGTCCAGATCTTCCCAGTCTCCGGCTTCTGTACCAGTTCACAGGAGGCAAAAGCAATGGGGCAGCCATGGTGTGGCAGGGAAGACAGAAGCCAAAGACTCTGGGCATTATGAATTCTGTGAGGTTCTCTCCGCGTCAGAGAGTGGCTCTGAAAGTAACCAGCATGAAAAATGGGCTAAGTCAAGACTCAGTAAGACCTCAGACTTAAAATATCCAATGAAGAAAATCACCAAGGAACTTAAAAAGCAAAACATAAAGCTCTACAAAAACAGTAGACCCACAGAAGAGTGTCCTTCTGGAACACTGACAGATCCATCAAGAAGCAAGGGTATCGAAACCACTCAAACCAGCACTGTTTCTTCAAAGAGACAACCAAAGAAATCCTCCCAGCCCAGGTTCATCCAGCTGCTTTTTCAGGGCCTAAAGCAGGCATTCCAAAGAGCACATAGAGGTATGGCGATCACCGGACAGAAGCCTGAGGACAGGGCTAGTCCAGACAATTTGTGGTCAAGCAAAAACTTGTACCCCGAAGAAAAAGACGAAGATGATTGTTTAACAGGAGGTGGCAGAGGGGCCAGCACACGTGTTATCAAGCAAAAGTTCATGGGTTCCACCCCTAAGAAAGAAGACAGATTGAAGGAAACATGTGACCAAGCTCAACAATCAAAACAAGTGAGCTCTCTCCAACCCAGACCTTTGGAATTGGCGAATAACATTGTTTCTGAGAGGAATGTCGCTATCCAAGCTACTTCAATCCTACAGCCTTTGAGTAGAGATCTAAATGTCAACAAAACAAAGAAAAACTATGAATTCTTCAGCCCAGAGTCTAAGAACTGTTCTAAAGTAGGAGCCAAATTTCAGGCCCAAGAGACACTCGTGTCTGACTCCCTTCTGAAGAGAACCATGCAGAGTCACTTCAAACACGAACAAGAGCAACATAGGACCTATCACAGCCTGTCTGAGAGATCTCATCTGAGACGCCACAGTCCTCAGAGAAAGCCTAGGAGTCCCTCTGACAGAACCCTTAGAATCCTCTCGGAGAGGAGATGTCGCAGTCCCTCCCAGAGGAAGGATGGCAGTCCCTCTAGAAGAACCCCTCAGAGTATCTCTGACAGGAGCCGGCCCAGGCTCTCTAAGGGGAGAGGTCGCAGTCCCTCAGGGAGGAGCCAACCCAGTCCTTCTGGGAGAAGGCCTCGCAGTTCTTCAGGGAGCCCTCGAGAGAGAAGGGGATGTAATCCCTCCCCCAAGGGTCTGCTCGGTCTTTATGGGAGGAACCAGCACAGTCCCCCTTTTCAGAGATGCTGCAGCCCCTCCAAAAGGAGCCATCTCAGTCCCATTCAGAGGACATGGGCCAGTCCTTCAGAACGGAGCCATGGTACTCTCTCTGAGAGACCCCCTTCCAGACACTCTGGCAGGACAAGGCAAAGCTCTTCTGGAAGAGGCTACCGCAGTCCCTCTAGGTCCAGGCTCCACAGGCCTTCTTCCGGACTCCATCGCAGCCATTCTCAGAGAACTCACTATAGCCCCTCTGACAGCAGAAGTGGTCATTCTGAGAGGAGCCAACACTTAGAGAACAACCAGCAAGGTCACCATGCGAGACCCCATCACAGCCCCAAGGGGAGGCTCCGGCACAGTTCCCCTGAGGAGAGACCCAGACATAGCTGGTCTAAAGAGTTCAGGAATTATTGAACTCTCCTAGGGACCACACCCCAAACCCCAAAAGTTGGGCAAGTTTGGAGGCATAAAGTTAGTAGATAAGGAGAGATCTGCCCCTATTAATTATATCCTGCAAATCTTCACCTAGCTGCCCCTACCTGCTCAGCCACTGCCTGCACCCTCAGCAATCAAGAACTATCTGGGAGGGGAGTGAGAATGGGTCCGTAAGATCAATAAAGGGGTAATAATTGAACTCTCTTTGCAGCCGTAAGATCACTTGTGGGATGGGTGGGACTGGATGCGCAAACGCCCGGAGCTCAAGGGTTGGGGTTCACAAGGACCCCTGAAATCTTCAGGCTTCGCCCACTTGCTCCAAGGAGTTTCTGATCCTCCTGCCTCCACCTCTCAAATGCTAAAATTATAGGCATGTGCTATAATGTCTGGTATATGTGGTGCTGGGGATCAAAGCTGGGTGTCATGCGTGCTAGGCAAGCCCCCGCCCTCTAAAATTAAAATGGTCTTTTTTTTTATTTTTGGTTTTTCGAGATAGGGTTCCTCTGTGGCTTTGGAGCCTGTCCTGGAACTAGCTCTGTAGACCAGGCTGGTTTTGAACTCACTCGCCTGCCTCTGCCTCCTGAGTGCTGGGATTAAAGGCGTGCGCCACCATCGCCCGGCAAAATGGTCTTAAAAATTATTTTAGTTATTTGTTTGTGTGTATGTATTACGTGTGTGTGGATGCAGGCATGCCTGTGTTATGCTGTGCTTGTGGAGTTGATTCTCTCCATCTACTGTGGGTCCTGGGGACTGAACGCTCATCAGTAGTAGGCTTATGCAGCAAGACCTTTTAACCACTGAGACATCTTGCCGGTCCTATATTGATGGTTTTAAAAAATATATTTATTTTATGTGTATGGGTATTTTGTCTGCATATATGTCTATGTTCCATGTGGTCTGTAAACCACATGTATGCCTGATTTTCCCCAAGGCTAGAAGAGGGCATTGGATCCCATGGACTGGAGTTACAGAAGACTGTAAGTTTCTAGGTGGGTCCTGGGAATTGAATCCTGGACCTCTGGGAGAGCAAGCAGTGCTCTTAACTGATGAGCCATCTCTCTAGCCCCTTAGTTAAAAAAAATAGGTCAAGCCGGGCGATGGTGGCGCACGCCTTTAATCCCAGCACTCGGGAGGCAGAGGCAGGCGGATCTCTGTGAGTTCGGGACCAGCCTGGTCTACAGAGCTAGTTCCAGGACAGGCTCCAAAGCCACAAAGAAACCCTGTCTCGAAAAACCAAAAGAAAAAAATAGGTCAAATGTCGTGGCACAGATTTTTAACCTAAGCACTGGGGAATCTGAGCAGATCACTGAGTTTGAGGTCAACCTGGTCTACACTGTGTGTCTCCACTGTGTGATGGGCAGATTTTGAAGGACAAGGCTAACATCAGTAAGGCTAGGGAAGAGGCTTTTGTACGACTGAGGTGGGAGATGCTGGCGGTCTGGACTGGTGGTCGTATGGCCAGGCCAGATATCAGACTGGGAATACGTGTAAAGACTAAGACCTGGGCTGGGATATAGCCCAGCTGGTAGAGCGCTCTAGTGTTCGCTAAGCTCTGGGTTGATCTCCACCACTGAATAAACTGGCGAGGCAGTACAAGCCTGCAATCTCAGCACTGAGAGGAAGAGGCAGGCGGATCAGAACTCCAAGGTCAGCCTTGGCTATATATGAAATTTGAGGCCAGCCTGGGCTACACAAGACTTTGCTTAAAAACAAAATCTGAGAAAAACAAGACAAAAACAAAATGGGGGCTGGAAGGATGGTTTAGCAGTTAAGAGCATTTGTTGCTCTTGTAGAGGACCTGAGTTTGGTTCCCAGCACCCACAAGGTGGCTCACAACCACCTGTAACTCCAGTTTCAGAGGATCTGATACCCTCTTCTGACCTCCATGGGTGCCAGCCATACATGGGTACCTATGTAAGCAAAACAGTCATATACGTAAAAATAAAATAAATATACCTTAAAAGGTAGAAAGTAGACAGACAGAGAGGTAGGTAGGTAGATAGATAGACAGACAGACACACAGGCAGACAAGGTAGAGTCCTGAGAACTTGCGGACAGCTTACATGGGGTCAAGGGAGGAGGGGTATATATGAAAAAGCTCAAGCTGCTTCCCAGAAACAGCTGACATTACTAAGCCCTTACATTTAAGCCTTTTGCAGATTCTTTCTTGTTCTTCACCACCATTACCATCGCCACTCTCCTTTATAATACTATGTGGTAAATACTGTCATCAGTGCCCCCATTTTATATGAAGAAAACCAAATCCCAGGGTTGGGAAGGGTGAATGACCTTTCTAAGTTTATACAAGATGAAAAGTTGAACCAATGTTTGAACTCAAGGAATTTGAGGTCCCAAATGTGTTCATTACCTCTGTGCCACACCCAGGAAAGACACAGAGGTATGTTAAAAAGACTTGGGCAGGCTGCAGAGATGGCTTAGTGGTTTAGAGTGTGTACTGCACCATGAGAATTAGGCCTCCTGGCCTACATATCATTCCCAGTGCAGATACCTGCGTTTCTGAGCTCAGATGTGAAATGTAATATTCATGAAATAGAAAACTATCTTAAGAAGAGGCCCATATTTATATGAAAGCTTGACTTATAACAGGGATAGTATAACAAATTAGTGGGCTTTCAGTAAATGGTTACACAGATGGAAAAATAAAGTTAAAACCCTACCCACATCACACACAAAAATACCAGATGGAAAGCAAAACTTAAGAATGTTAAAATATAGGAGGGAATATGGGGAGAAGTTTTTAAATGAGACCTCAAAAACCAGCAATTACTATTACTATTATTTTGGCAGCACTGGTGATTGAACACAGGGCTCCCCTGCACTCCGCCACTCAACTATATCCCTAGACTCAATTTTTTAAACTAAGAATTTGTTAATTACATTTTTAGTTCTTTGTTTCTATTTTGCAAGGAGCACACGTGGAAGTCAGAAGACAACTTGCAGGGGTTGGTCTTTTCCTGAGGGACTAAAGCTGAGTCATCAGGTTTGGACCAGTATCTTTAGAGGCTGAGTCACCCCATTGGCCCTTCAATTAATATTTAAAGGTGTGTGCTACAGGGCCTGAGTCTGACCCTCTAGACCCACACAGTGGAAAGGAGGGATCTACTGACTCAGAGTGTCTTTTTCTTTTTTCAAGACAGAGTCTCTCTGTGTACCTTTGGAACTTACTCTGTAGACTAGGCTGGTCTTGAATTCACAGAGATCCACCTGCCTCTGCCTCCTGAGTTCTGGGATTAAAGGTGTGCGCCACCACTGCCCGGCTTCTCAGGTTGTCTTTTGACTTCTACTTGAGTGCCATGGCATAATGCTTTCCCTAACCGGTTCCATTACATAAATAACTACAATAAAATTTTAAATGTCTCAATACTAAAGATACCTAAAAGAAAGAAAACTCAGGCCACACATACTGAGAAAAAAAACTACAATGTAAGTAACCATCAGAGGTTATATACAGAATTTCACATCTCTAACAAAGAGGCCACTTGACTTTCACAATACATAAGGGATGAGAAACTGGAAGTCACAGAAGAGAAATCCAAGTGAACAATAAGTAAGTGAAACGGCATTGCACACACACCATGCATTTCAAGTCCTGGAGAGGATGTGGAAGAATGGGAACTCTGACTGGGAGAGGAAAGGACATTGATCGTCCTCTTTGGAGAGCAATGGGAGACACTTAGTCAGGCTGAAGGCACAGCTGCTCCTATGATTCAGCAATTCTGCTCTAAGCATGGACCTCAGCAAGTAGCAGTAATGTGATTAAAACCACACCAAACAACAAACCCCCCAAACAACTAGGGGTTGAAGAAATGGCTCAGAGGTTAAAAGTACTGACTGTTCTTCCAGAGGACCCAGGTTCAATCCCCAGCACCCACATGGCAGCTCACACCCACCAAGTTCCAGAGATCCCACTGCCCTCTTTTGGCCTCCAAAGGCATAAGGCATGCACATGGCGTACAGCCGTACATGCAGGCAAAATATCCATTCAACTAAAATAAATCTTTAAAAAATTAATACTCAGCAGGCTGTGGCAGCACACACCTTTCGTCCCAGCACATGGGAGGCAGAGGCAGGTGGATCTCTCTGATTTCGAGGCCAGCCTGGGCTACAGAGTGAGTTCCAGGTCAGCCTGGGTTACACAAAGAAACCCTGTCTCAAATATAAAATAAAATAAAACCAAACAATGAAAAAAAAACCCAAAACAAACAAACAAACAAAAAACCACTCTCTAAATGCTCATGAGTAAGAGATGAGGTAAAAACTAAATGTAAATGCAACAAAAAGTTCTGATTTAACAGCACTAGGCGTGGATAAGCAAGTATTAACAATAGGTCATGACTCTCAGCAGCTGGACGTTATTAACAATTATGTGGCAGGGAAGGATCTGAGTGCTTCCCTCTGACATAGGTGCTGTCTTCGTTCACTGTGTGGGTTAAGACACTAAGAAAGACGAAGTAACTTTGGTAAGCTCACAGAGCAGTAAGTACGGACAGGGTAGCTGACGCCAGTCCCATCCTTACAGACATCCTTACAATGTGGCATGCTTGTCTCTGCACCTTCTGCACGATCCTAAGCTAGTCTTAGTTCTTCCTTCCATGCTTGGAACATTTGGTGACAGAAATCATAAAGTGGAGATGAAACACTTGTGAAATGTAAATTACATTTCTATTGTTACTAGTTACTAATAATAAGGGTTACTAATAACATAAATATAAAAAATACAGTCCTTCCAGTTCTAAAGAGTCTAGGATTTGATGATGTCTAAAAAGGAAAATCTCTAAATTTGCTGATAATTCTTCTCTACTGTTCACAACTTACTGACCCTAAGATATATGATGAGAGAACATGGTAATTCTATGGACAGGCCTTCTGACAGACCTGAGCGTGAATGTATCCATAGGCAGACACTTCATAAAGGCATCCCCACAGGGACTTAAACATTTCCTCTAACACTGTAAAAATGAGGTTACATACTTACCTAGTGCCTTTCAGGTTCATCACTGAATATGCTCATGATACACAGTGCAATCCAGGTATCTGTGTCAGTATTAAAGTTATAAGAGCATCTTACCTATAGCAATAGTCTTAATATCAACAAGATAAGCCAGTTTCTTATTATCTTCCATTCCTCGCTGGCACCTCTCGTTGATACAGACGCTGAAACATGAAACAACAAGGTAAGGTAAAATGGGCTTTGCTAGGGTCTTCTGGAGGGTTCTGAAATAGCACATGGGACAACATTTTTAGCCTGATCTGGAGACACACACTTTAGAAGTCCCAAAGGAATCCTTCTGGATTTCCAGGGTTCAATTACCTGATGAGGTGAGGGTTCATGAATTCAGTGCGTACAGAACCCAAGGAATCATTACTCCCATATTCCACCAGGGTAAGCTCTCCAGCATTGAAGATCATGCACACCTGGGGAAGAATGGAGGCGGTGTGGAGAGAAGTGGGGGTAAGGGGCACTGTAGTTCAGGGTGACCTCTCCCTGTCTTTTCCTGTTTCATCCCCACCCTGTACCTGCAGTCTCCCCATCCCTCGCCTCTCGCCCCTCTGACTAGAAGCTCCTGCTTACTGAAACGGGGGCAGGGAATCGCGGCTACTCACATTCTCATTTTCAAAGAAATATTTCTCATTGCCACCAGATCCCTGCCAGGCTATCTGCAAAGTGAGGAGAAAACATCATAGACAATGTAGACAATCACCCAAGACAAGGTTGGAGGATGTCAGTGGCAAGGAAGAGAGATGGTATTCAGGGAGGTTTTGACGTTACACAAAAGGTGCGCTGTATCAGACTCTTGCCCTGATCCTCATATTTCCAAGAGAAACCAGTCTGACTGTGGAAGTTTATATTCCAGGAAATAATATCAGAATGGTATCCTATGGGGAATCTTACTTCTTAGGGCCCGCATCTTCAGAATTAGCAAGCCAAGACATCCCATTACCCACCCTTCCTCTCTCGGTTCCTACCTCACTGAGGCGATTGGTGTTCAAGTCTCCGAGCAGCAGTTAAGGGTTACTCACAATCCAGGAGACAGCCCCGCCGACAGTTTCCCTTTAGCGGTCCGGTCCAGTCGGTCCCCTTGGCGGACAGGAAGAGCCGGCTCCCAAGGGGAAGGCCGACGTCTGAGCAGGGCACGCGACCCGTGGACGTCAGCGGAGGTGGCCGCGAAACCCAGGGCGCCACAGCCCGGTGACCTGCAGCTCGCGCAGGGAACCCTTACTTCCCTCTGGCCCGCGCTGGCCCGAGAAGACCCCGGGTGCCAGGGAACTCTGGCTCGTTGTGGGCGGAGCTAAGTCACTGGTTGCCGGATTTCACGGTGTTGGCTCACGGTGCCACTTGCCAGGAGGATGAGATCGTGGGCTGCGTGACGTCACAAGTTGCCAGGTAGATTTCACACAAGCACATGAAGGAGGGAAAAAGATGCCAGGAAAACTGCCAAGGGTGGAGGGTCACATACTTATTATCCCAGCGCTTTAGAGGTAAAGGTCTGGGAGTTCCAGGCTCGGAAGGAAAGAAGAAAGGAGGGAAGGAGGGAAGGAGGGAGGGAAGGGGGGAAGGAAGGAAGGGAGGGAGGGAGGGAGGGAGGGAGGGAGGGAGGGAGGGAGGGAGGGAGGGAGGGAGGGAGACAAGAGAGAGAGATGAGAAGATAGAATAAAGATTTATGATGTTAAAGAGCTAGAACATGTAGGTCCAAATCCTATTTTTAAACTTACTTGAGGAAATGTGAGGTTTTTTTAAAAATAAAAATTGAAAACAAGGTCTGCAAATTTAGAATTGTAAGGACATCTCATGAAATTCAAGATGAACAATTCCTAACCCCTTCTCCTGCCCCCCAAAAACATAGTAGTGCTGGCAAATGCGCTGTTAAAGGGAGCCAAGGATCTGGGGGTCAGGGTTCAGAGGATGAATAGAGGATGAATAGACCTGAGAGGGGCAGGGGCCACGGGGGCTGAGCGAGAGACTCTACTCAGGCTTCTGATAACAGCTACTCCACGCTGCTCCAAGTGAGGTCCCCCAACCTTCAGCATCACCTGCTAAGGGAGACTGGGAGGTCTAAATTCTTCACTCCTCCTCTCAAGGCTGGAAAAAGCAATAAAAGCAAGAAAGGCACTGACGAACCAATCTGAGCTTCTGTGATGGCAAAGGGCACTTCATGGGTGGCACCAAGCTATGTTGACAGCAGAACAGCAGGATCGGGCTCCAGGTCTCTCACACAGTAGGGCGTTTACAGCTAATCAGAGTGTGCTATGTAATCAAAATGACAAGGGGGCCAGAGAGAACGTCAGCCATCAAAGAGCACTTGTTGTTCTTGCAGAGGACCCAGATTCGGCTCTCAGCATCCATACTCTGACTCAAAGCCGTTGGTAACTTGTTTCAGATCTGACACCCCTCTCCTGACCTCCGTAAGCAGCAGGTCTACCCATGGTGTACATAGTCTATGCAGGCAAAACACGCACACACAATGAATAAACAAATAAGAGACTCTTTAAAGGGATAAAAATAACGACAAGAGCTGGGCATGGTGACACACGGCTGCAAGCCAAGTTTCGAGAAGTAGGAGGAAGGAGGATCAGGAGTTCAAGGCTAGCCTGGGCTAGATAGGGAGACCCTGTCTCAAAACACAAAACGTCCTCAGGGATCTTTGTTGTCACCACAGAGAAAGACTAAGGTCTGAGGTGACAATGTGGTCAATATGCAATGTACACATGTATCGCAATGTACCCCATGAACTCATGGGATTAGAATGTGTCCAAGACAAGAGGAAGAGCTGCAGGACTGTGTCAGCCAGGAGAGAATCCTGTTCCCTAACCTTTTGGAGTTTAGCTTTACCAGATGGGCAGAGAACACTAAGTCTGGAGCCCACAGCTCAGGGCCTGCGGAGGAAGCAGATGTCCGTGGATGGCTCTGAGAGGTGAACACAGCTGCTGTTCTCTGTGTGAATGACCTTTGCAGTGAGTGACCTTGGCACGCCGGCCATTCTTAGCGTCTGCTAGCACATCAGCTTTGAGGTGGCTGTTGGCAACCTCCGGCACTCTCTAATGTTCTCAGCTAAGAGGGAGCAGAGCTTTTAACCTCCCTGAAGTTGAGATGTGAGGATGGGTTATGAAGCTGCCCAGGTTAGACTTGATCAGGAAACTGGCCTTACTTCTCACAGCAGCGATGTGTGGTTATGGTGGCCCAGAAGCCCAGGATCGAGAGGATGAAAGGCATGATGAACAGCAAGGTGAGCATCTTGATCAGGACCATAAGGAAGGCGTCCCCCAGACAGTTGTTGAAGTCAGGCATGTATGAGGACAAGTAGACGATGGGCCCAAAGCCTAGGCCCATGTCTAACATGACCTGGACCCCTGCTTGGGACCACACGATTGGGTCGTAAATGCTTGCCACCTGAAAAGGAGAGGCGGGTAAAACAGGGACGTCAAGATTTGGGAAGGGACATCATCTCTCTAAGGGAGGAGGTACAGGAGACAATGGTAGGCAGCTGCGCTGCTCTGCGGAAGGACCTCACCTCGAGAACCAGCAGGTGTTTCAGCCCATATACTGTGCCCTCCATGGGCAGAGTCCGGAAGAAGAAGCAGAAGATGATGAGATAGGGAAGTAGCACCAGGACGTTCAGAACCTGCGCAGAGTGCAGCATGTCAATAGGGACTCATCCTTGTGCATAGCTCAGGGCTGGGGTAGGACTCAGAAGAGTCTTCATCCAGGCAAGGAGCTTGCAGGGGTAACTGACCAGGCGGGAGAAACAAGCTCATAGCCCTTGAGAATGCCAAAGGCCCAGTGCGACTCACCTTCTCCAAGGACTTGATCCCATTCATTATGAGAACACAAACGAGACACCAAGCCAGAAAGAGGCATATGCCCAGGTTGAAAGCTACAGGCCCTCCGTCCTCTATTCTGTCTGAGGCTTTCAGGGTCTGCTGGTACCAAAAGTACGTGTAGGATGTTGCCTGCTTACATTCGGGATCTGGGAGGACATGGCTTTGGACAGGCCTGCTAGACATGGCAAACCCTCCCTCTTCACCCCTGCAGCCCCCTGCTCTTTGTGTTGTCTTCCGAGTCATGCCCCTCCTTTCTATTTTCTCCTCTGCCCAAGTTCTCCGTTTCTCCACCTCTCCTTCCTCACCAAAGCTACTGGAGTTCCTTTGAAAGGGACAGTGCTGCCATGGAACAGTGAAGTAGAATATGTGGCTCATGTAGAAGAGGATCCAGGAATTAAACAGATTCGTGTAGGTGCTGATGATGAAGCACACCTGGAGAGCAGGGGAGACATGTCTGGGAGGAAGAGCAGGGGCAGGGAGTGAAGGGTGAGGAGCGGCTGTAGGGGCAGGCTTGGGAAGCTTGGGGCTCCTCACCAAGAAAGTGCTGTATCCCAGTCCACCAAACCAGGGACCCAGGGTCTTCCACAGGTCAATGCTGGCACGCTGTACTCTCTGGCCAACGGCCATCTCCAGGAAGAGCAGAGGAATTCCAATCCAGAACAACATTATGGTGTACATTATAAGAAAGCTGCCTGTGGAGAGAAGGAAGAAAGACTCTGAGAGCCTCGGGCCCACAGTGCCTGTCCTTCCTCACCAACAGCAGCCTCCCTCGGGCCACGGGCTTGAGGCTTGCTGGCTCCACAGCCCATACTGGTCACGCTTCTTATTCCTAGAGGTCTCAGACGCCTAGTTCCCCTCAGCATCCTCCTGGTTATCCCCCTGGCCTATGCTTAAAACCCTGCACTTCTGCTTCTCCTGACCCTGGGTCTCGGAAACATGGTTTCTATTGTTCTCCGGCATCCAGACCCCTCACAGATGTTATCACTGGGAGCCAGGGCAGCCTCACTTCTCTGTGCCTCTTGGGTTCCCAGACTTACAGCCTCCTTTGTGAAGCCACTGTGAGACAAAGCGCCAGAGCTGAATCGGCATCAGCAGGTAGCTCACCATGGCCAGGATGAACTTAAGCTTGCTGGACCAGAGCTGACGGGGAAGGAAGACGTCACTCTCTTCCCTGCTCATATATCTTGTCTCTTCTGAGATTGTCACAGTCGTTTCTTTTGTGGCTCTGGGCTTAGGTTGTGGGCCACCTCTTATCTGAGCCTCCAAAGCATGGGTCTCCCAGGCCCGAGCCTTTGCCACCCGGGTCTCTGAGACTGCGGCCTGTGTGTCCCAGGCTGATACACACCAAGTTAGGATCCCACCTTCCCATTCCTCAGTGTTCGACTCCAGCTCGGAAAGTCTTGAGACTGTGGATAAGTTTTGTTCCACCAATGACTCTGAAGTCTTTATTGAGGAAGACTCTGGAGGCGCTTCCTCTAGAGAAGCTTTTGCTTTGGCGAGGGGAGGGGCCCCTTCCCCTTTCTCCGTGGACCTGAAAATCAGATGCCACAGATCTTAGGAGAAACCAGGGCTCAGTGAGTTCCAAACTCTCTCAAAGGAGAATTTCATTTCTACTCTCTCCACTTACTGACATTCAAAACACATACATCACACACACCACATACATGCCATGCAAACACGTATCACACAAACAGGCCCTACATATAACATACAAACACATCATGTACCTTAGACAAACAAAAATAAAGTGATGGTTAAGTTTCAAAATTACTGTCTAGTATTGTTGCAATTTTCAAGCAGTCAATAGGGTTCCCCCCCCCCCAAAGTTCTTGTTTGGAGTTCGGGCCAGAACGTCATGAGAAGGTACACCATTTCAGCAGTTGGTACCCAAAGAAGCAGTCTTAAGAAGCACTGTCTGCATCATGATGTCGTCTCAACCAGGTGGAGTTGTTGCTGTGGGGCCCCATCTTCCTGAAAATGTCAAAGATAGTGCAGGAAAAGTATCTGTAGTGAAATCTATTGTTCATCATAGAAAACTTAAACATCATTCATATAAACATACATTCAATGAAGAATACAATATAGGCATGGAGAAAGTGAAATTTTTCCTAGTCTTCCTTCTGTCCCATACCAGATAGCTCCCGATATGAGACAGAAACTATGAAGGTTCCTTTTAACAACACACTTGGATTTAGAGAAGTACAGAGCCATTGTCCAACTCCAAAACCAGCTCTCTCTCTCTCTCTCATTCTCTCTCTCTCTCTCTCTCTCTCTCTCATTCTCTCTCTCTCATTCTCGCTCTCTCTCATTCTCTCTCTCTCTCTCTCTCTCTCTCGATCATCTGTCCTTACAAGCCATATTTCTTTTTCTTGATGATCCTTATTGGACAGTTATTTTTCCTTCTGTCAGCGTCCAAACTTCCAGGGTCTTGTGTATTTTCCTGTAAAGACAACAGCAGAACCCTGCCCCAACCCTTATGATGTTTTCTTACCACCTGTATGGTTGTCACCCCATGGATGAGCTGTCATTCCTCTTTTTCAAGAGGTTTCTCCTTTTCAAATCAAATCTTTATTAATTTTGATGGTATCCATAGTTTTTTTTCTCCTGTGAAAACAAAAGTGAAACCCCCTCCCCAGTATAGGACATCTCCTGGTTTCTACTGTGAGGTCAACACATCATTGAAATATACTGGTTGATTCAATTCAGAAGTTTTTTCTATTATCCAATGACTCTCTACTGCCGTTGTTCCTTTCTCATTAGCGTTAAGAAAATTCAAGGTTAATAAAGCATTATGCAATCTATTTCTGGGGGTATTTTCTATCCCTTGCTGTTTGTTCAGCATATTCTCTTTTTTTACTTTTATCTGCATTTATTTCATGTTGAATTTATTCCCGTGCCAGTTTTTGTTTCTTCAGTTTCTTCTGGGATATCTTTTTCTTCTGTGCAACCTTCTCTTCTGGCTTTGGAACAATCTGTTCCTTTTCAGTGAGGATCATCTTGATGTGGCAGGGGGAGCTCATGTAAGGGTTAATCCGGCCATGAGCGCTAGATGTGCTCAATGACCAGAGAGTCTACATCTAAACCCTTCAGTTCAGCATTGCTCACTGCATTTTTAAGCATGTGCAGCAAAAATTTCGCACTCTTTTTGGCCACCGACCCTGTGTCCAGCCCCACTGTTTGGCCTGGGCACACCTACTGACTCCACCATTGTACCGTCGGAATGGCACATACGGCTTCTTCGAAGTGACATCTTTCAGATACTTGGTGGCTTTTCCGATATGCATACCCTTGATGGCCTGGGCCGTTTCTCGGGTGTTCTTAATGTGAACCCGAAGGTTTGATCCTCTCCATTTGCATGATTTTGTAGGGTTTTCTGGGTCAAGAGAGTAGCAAACCACAGGCTTGGACGCTGTTCCAAGTCCTCTATCAAACTGCTCAGGTCATTGTCTTCTGCATCACAAGAAATGAACATTTCTGATTCTGGTTAGCTTTTGGTGCTTCTGGCTCTAACCCTAATTTTTAGCCTTTTATTTTAGGTTCAATTATTTTGTAGACCGCCCTGGCGGGTCTGTTAGTCTAGGGGTTGTAACCCACCTGGCAGGTCGGTTATTCCAGAGTCCCGGAGATGCGCTATCTGAAAAGACATGGGCGGGAGAAAGGAAGAAGGCCAAGCAAGGTGTTGTCAAAGCCTCCGTTTATTAGCGTCATGGTTGCGGCTTATATAGCCCTTGGATGAGGAATTTGGGTTGGGATGGGGGGCAGGGGCATGACCAGGGCAGGAAGGGATCTTGCAGGATAGTCGAGTCAGTCACGAGGTCTTCAGTCAGGAGGTTACGATTCCTCAGTCAGGATGTCAGGATTCCTCGGTCAGGAGGTCACGAGCTGACACACCTAGTTCTCTAGATAGTTGGAATGTGGGGCAGGTCCTGCTAACAGGTAGCTCTCAAGATAGTTGGGTGTGGGGTAGGCTCTGCCAATAAAACAGTTCTTAATACCGTTGGGGTGTGGGGCTCTCTGCAAACTCCCCAGGACAGTGGTCCCTGCAATACTTTTGGGGGGAAATGGCTCCTGACATTATTGAACAATATAAAACATTTTAGAAGCACAGATGTCCCACAGCCTTATAAATTTATTTAAAAACTTTTTTCCTAAAAAAACTTTATTTTATTTTATTTTTTTTGTTTGTTTGTTTGTTTTTTGAGACAGGGTTTCTCTGTGGTTTTGGAGCCTGTCATGGAACTAG
The DNA here is from genome assembly GCF_037038515.1 of Microtus pennsylvanicus. Classification (NCBI taxonomy): domain Eukaryota; kingdom Metazoa; phylum Chordata; class Mammalia; order Rodentia; family Cricetidae; genus Microtus; species Microtus pennsylvanicus. The sequence goes on from NC_134596.1 coordinate 2,197,609, forward strand.
CTCTGTAGACCAGGCTGGTCTCGAACTCACAGAGATCCGCCTGCCTCTGCCTCCTGAGTGCTGGGATTAAAGGCGTGCGCCACCATCGCCCGGCTCCTTAAAAAAAAATTTAAATTTCTTAAATGTCTTCCTGCAATATTAAAAATAAAATACTTCTCTGGTCCCACCCTCGACAGCATATAAACAGCCTGTCTTTTAAATCTCAGCCTGCTCTATTTCACTGTAGTTGGTGCTTCTGGTGACGATCCCCTGACACTGGCATTTCTAAAACTGTTAAGGTCCATTGTTGCAACTGCACATTCGTTGGGGATCTAGTCCTCCCATACATTTGTAAACCTCAGCTGTTTCCTGTGATCCCTTTATGTCTTTATAACCATTATCACCTGGGTGACTCTTAATTAACAAAGCCTAGCTGGCAGAATGGCATAAAACATTGAGGTGCAGCTTTAATACTTAAAACCATATATATAAAACCTTGTTTTTAGAATGGGACATGAGTCACCATGCACAAATCTATCCCAACCCAAACTATCTTGGAGATCTGTTAGGCCCACTCCACGTGGTCACCGTTAATTAAGATGGCGGTAAAATCACGTGGCATTGATTTTTTTTAACTCTAGCAAAATGGCAATCCAAAGCTTAAAATGGAATCATGCCTTATGGTTTTTTGAAACAGGGTTTTTCTGTAGCTTCGGAACCTGTCCTGGAACTAGCTCTTGTAGACCAGGCTGGCCTCGAACTCACAGAGATCCGCCTGCCTCTGCCTTCTGAGTGCTGGGATTAAAGGCAAGCATCACCACCACCCAGTGCTTTAAGTTATCAATTCCCAGTGTTACTAATTAACTTTTAACCAGTTTTACTTTAATTTTGACAGATTTTTTTTTACCGTATCTGACAAAATAAACTTATAAATCTGAAGCTACAGAATGTGACTGTTCTGCTTTGTTTTCTTCTTGTCATTGTGTCAGGGGCTCAGACTGACAGAGTGACAGAGGAAACTTTTAAATAAGCATGGGTCTAGCAAAAGAAGAGCCACAATCCAACTCTAGAGCCAGATTTTCAATAAAAAAAAAACAGCATAAAACAGTTTTAACATTATCTATACCAAAACATCATCTGAATTTCTGCTAACCCAAATTCAGTAATCAGAGGTTGAAAGACCCTCGGTGTGGGGAGATTCTTACTCAAGTCTCGGGATAACACGACCCCCCCAGTAACTCACGAGAGACCATCTTTGCTGCAATCACACAAGGTTTATTGACAGGTACCAGTGCACTGGGGCCAAAACTCATAATCCACGCAGAGGAGGAGTTTGACCCCAAGTAACTGGGAGAAGGGGTTTTTAAGGGAAGAAACCACGGCCCAGTAATCCCAGCACTCACTCGAGAGTCAGAGACAGGCGGGCCTCTGAGTTTGACCCAGCCTGGTCTACAGACTGAGTTTGAGGACAGCCAGGGCTACACAGAGAAGCCCTGTCTCAAAAAAACAAAAAACAACAACAAAAAGTCCTCTTCCTTGATGCTGTCTGCTTCCCTGGCCTCTGTAACTCAACACTGACTCCCAGCTGTCAGGGAATCTACCCACCAACACACACACACACACACACACACACACACACACACACCCAGAGAGAGAGAGAGAGAGAGAGAGAGAGAGAGACCATTCCTGCCTCATAAATGAAGAGAACGGCCCAGGAAGACTAAGAGAATGAGCCAAAGGCACACAGCAGCATGTGTCTGGGCAGGAATTAACTCAGCCCACCTTGCTCCAGAGCCCATGCCTGAACCCCACAGCTGAGTGGTTTTGTTGTTGTTTTGTTTTGCTTGCTCACTAGTCTCTAAGCATTAGCTTGACTTTAAGATTGGCACCCCTGCTCCACAGGCATTACCTCACTCAACCCCAGTGAGGTTTTATGCCTTCCCATCACCACCCCAGCCTAAGACAATCAAGCAGCCCTGCTTCATACCCTGGAACCAGAATCTGTTGGAAGCTACTGAGTACCAGCCTCAGTACTCCCTCAGGGTTCAGAAGAGGACTTCTACAGAAGTGAAAATTGGCTTTAAAAAAGGGGGGAGGGGTGATTATTCAGCCACAAATAAGACTGCAGTTCCGGGTTCTAGAGCCATGCATGTGCAGGCAAGCCCTCAGGCAATTGCCTGAATGTTAAAGGGCCCCACGTGAACCACGTGCACACGTGCATGGTTTTTGTTATTTAAATCCCCGCAGCGGGGAAATGAGGGCGAGTCCGGAGCAGCTGTAGGCAGGCAGGGAGCTCTCAGTTTCCCAGGAGAGCCACCCAAGCAGGCGGCGAGCTCACAGTGGGTGCCCGGCGGTCCGGAACCGCTAGTGGCAGGAAATGCTAGCGAGTCCACGATGCCGAACTCCGGAGCGGACATTTATTTAGGGGGTTATGGAGGGGGAAAGGAGAATGGAGGGGCAGAGAGAAAGAAGGAAAAGAGAAAGGAGAGAGAGAGAGGGACAGAGACATGGGTGCACACGTCAGAGAGGACAGTAAGAGAGTTTCAAGACTGCAAGGGCCAGGGTTGGGGGGGGGCGTCCACTGGGCGTGGGCGTGGCTTGTCCCTTAAAGGGACCAGAAGAATAACAATGGTCACATCCACTATGACTCAGCCAAACCCTTGCGCACATGTGTAAGCCTGTCATCTGTGTCATCTGCGTATGACATAGCCATGTCAACCCCCTGTGTGCATGCGCTAGGCAACTTTTAAAAGCTGGAGGCGCCATCTTCTCCTCTCTCCCCACCCCCACACCAATTCCCCAGGCCTGTGCACACCCTCTCTGATAAACTCCTAAGCTGGTTTGTTGCATATTCTGTGTTTCCTTCTCACTCAAGCCAGGTAATTTCGGGGGGTGGGGTCTGAGGGGTTGAACAAATTGATTAAAGCGCATTCATGTTTTTATTCTTTGGGTGAAAAAGAAGGGACGCTCCCCACAAGGCTTTCAGTTTATATAACCACACAATTCCATAGGCGGTAACAATGCATGACACCAAACTTGCATTTCATAGGATCACAAAAACAGGTCAATCTGACAAAGAGGGTGCCTCCCGTCTCAGAGAGGAGTGTGACTGCAAGGCTCCCCTGCAGACGCCAGGGGGATTGATTAAGAATGAAACTTTAAATTAATACAAAATTCAAAGAAGAGGTTTTCGTGCACTGACTACATTTCTTAAGTGTGACTAATTAGGCTAGAAGCTTCTGATTAATAATTGTGGAGAAAAGCGCAGCAGGGCTTTCCTGCCCAGGTGGCTGGGAACCATGGTAACCATGGTAACCAGTGCCGAGAAGGTGAGAGTGCTTGATTTGCCTTGGCCTCTCCCTAGCTGCTTTAAGGGGGATTTACTGGCTTCCAGCCCCAGCAGGGTGCCTTCTGGCACCCAGGTGAGAAGGAATTTCTTTCTTTGGGGCTGGTTTAGTGATTCAAGCCTTTTTCCTGTCTCGCTAGGGGTAAAGGCATAAACAGTCTCCTAGGCTATGATCTTGTGTTAATTGAAACCAAAGTGCCGGGTAGATACAGAATATTAATAGCTTGTTAGAATAGAGCAAAGGCCGGTAGGTTACACCATTCTGAGTCTGCTGCTAGAGAATTCAGGCCACCCATGTCTGTTTTTCAGTCAGAGCAGACATGTTGTCTCCCCTACTCAGTACCTGTTCCCATTAAGGTTCTTATGTGACCACATATTTTGCAGGGCTCCTTTCTCTGTGAAAGTCCTGTGGATAAGGATACTTGTGGGGGACTAACTCTCTACAGCTTTGACCATAACAAAAAGGTTTGGCTGCGTAAATGCTTTCACTCCAGAGCCCCACCTCATTGCCCATGCAGGAAGAAGTTATCTCAATAAATAATTTATACACTGCTGGGATATTTCAGGGTAAATCCCATTATTGAAGGGAGAAGAGCCATGGCTTCGCAGAACTTCTACAGAATTGACAGTGGCTATCCAAAAGATAGGTGTTCCCGGAGCTCTGTAGACCGAGTTCCCCACCAGATCATACTCCTGAAGATTTATCTATGAACCTGTCAGCTGTACTTTTACTGCATAGTCTTATGATCGTGTGACGAGGCTCTTGTCTTGGAGAATGGGACAGTCTTTCTCATGTACAGCCTGCTTGTGTGCAATGAATCTAACCACCGTCATTTACTATGAGAACTTGAAAAAGTAACCTTGTGTTTCAGGAAGAAAAAACAAAAACAATGTGGGAGCCAGCACGAGCACTGTTCTTTTTTATTTTTAATATTTATTTATTTATTATCTATACAATATTCTGTCTGTGTGTATGTCTGCAGGCCAGAAGAGGGCACCAGACATCATTACAGATGGTTGTGAGCCACCGTGTGGTTGCCGGGAATTGAACTCAGGACCTTTGGAAGAGCAGGCAATGCTCTTAACCATTGAGCCATCTCTCCAGCCCACGAGCACTGTTCTGATTAATGTCTCTTTTTTAAATTATTTATTTATTATGTATACAGTATTCTATCTGCGTGTATGCCTGCAGGCCAGAAGAGGGCACCAAATCTCACTGCAGATGGTTGTGAGCCGCCATGTGGTTGCTGGAAATTGAACTCAGGACCTCTGAAAGAACAGGCAAAGCTCTTAAGCACTAAGCCATCTCTCCAGCCCCTCATTAGTGTTTCTTAAAAGAGACTCAGATGAAAGACAGGTGTGCCAAGGCATCCAAATTATTGACTAATAAACAAAGGTTCAGGGTGCAGCTGGGTCTGAAAGACCCCCAGTGCTCGGGAGACTCTCACTCAAATCTTGGGATAACACGACCCCCTCCCCCCCCCCCCGTAACTCATGAGAGACCGTCCTTGCTACAATCACACGAGGCTTTAATGATGAGATGAGACGGGAACCAGTGCACTGGGGCTGAGACTCATAACCCATGCAGGGGGAAGAGTTCGACCCCGAGTGCCCAGGAGAAGTGATTTTTAAGGGAAGAAACCACAGCCCAGTGATCCAGAATTGGCAGGGAGTGTGTCACAGATAATTCCAAAAATACCAGTGAAGATCACAAGGTGGCAACTCTCTGCCTCTCAGGACCACCCCAAGGTCATAATCAGCTAGTTCTCACTTCACAGTGACAATCACAAGGGGGAAATTCCCTGTTTCTCAAGATTACAACCTAACTTTATCTTCAGCTAGTTCCTGAAACAGTCACTAAACTGGCTAATCCTAGATTCCTGATTCTTCTCTTCCGGTTTGGATTTTTGGCTATTTTCTTCCTGCTGGAGAGGTCTGGATTTATCCAGGTCTTTCAGGTCAGTAGAGCACTCACCTGGGATGCACAGAGTCCCAAATTCAATCCCCAGCTGGGCATAAATCAGGGCTGGTGATACACGCCTGTAAGCTCAGCCCTGGGAGGCTGGAGCAAGAGGATTGAGAAAGAAGTTCAGGGTCAACCTTGACTATATAGCAAGTTCAACCTGGGATACCTGAGATCCTGCCACCAAATGGGGGCTGGAGAGACGATTTAGTTGGCAAAGTACTTGTGGCACAACTGTGAGGCCCTGAATTTCATCCCCAGCACCCACATAAAAGTGAGACACACATGGAATCAAAACACTAAGGAGACCTGGACAGGAGGATCCCTGAGGCTCACTGGCCAGCCATTCTAAATGGTCAGGTAAACTCTGGGTTCAGGGAGACACCCTGTATCAAAAAATACAATGAAGAAGGGTAAAGGCACGGGTCAACCTCTAGCCTCTGTGCATAGGTGCACACATATGCACGCATGCATGCACACACGTACGCATACATGCACATGCACACACACCTGTGCACACACACATGCACGCACACACACATGCACACAAACACACCATTGACAAGAAAATAAGTAAATAAAACGGGGGTCTGAGCCAGGTTCTATGAATCCAGTTTGAGTCTGAATTCATCAACAACTGCGCCAATAAAGAATGGTTAGGTTCCCTCAAATGAGACATCAGTGCTCTCCCTGGGCACCAGGACTCATGGGCACTGTCTCCAACAAAGACACCTTGAAAACCTGAAACTCCGGACTGAGAGGCGGAGTCCATGCCCAGGGATAATGGAAACATCAGAGAAGGTCTGAGAGCCAGGAGGGTGTAGGACCGTGTAGATGACCGAGTGGACAGACTACAGAGAGAGAAGGCAGTGAGGTGGTATGGTGACGGACCAGTACGAGGTTAGAAGGAGAGCTGAAGCCAGTCTGAGGGACAAGAAATGTGGGACCTGGCAGAGGCCACCAGGAAAGGGCTGGCTGGGTAAACTGCAGAGAAAAGGTATGAGTGAGTGAAAGAAGAAATAAAAGGAGGATGTGGCTGCCCTAGGGATGGCGGAGGACGTGGCTGCCCTACCGTGACTGCCCTAGGGATGGCGGCGACGTGGCTGCCCTAGGTATGATGGAGAACATGACAGCCCTAGGAATGGCGGAGGACGTGAGTGCCCTAGGTATGGCAGAGGACGTGAGTGCCCTAGGGATGGCGGAGGACGTGGCTGCCCAAGGTATGGCCAAGGACGAGACTGCCCTACCGTGACAGCCCTAGGTATGGCAGGTATGGTAGAGGAGAGAAAATTTATTGTAACTATGAGGAAGAACATATTGATCCAGAGAGGGCACAACCAGTAGAACCAAGCCAGGTCTTGTGAGGAGAGGGGGAGCCAGGAACAAAGAGACCACGAAGCCAGGTCAAAAGACCAAAAGGTCAAAGGGCCAAAGGGGCCAAAAAGAACTGGTAGCCAAAATGGCTGAGATTATAAAAGGAAGAGCAGTTGGGGGAAGAGAAAGTACATCCCAGTCCCTGGACGGGAGGAGTTTAGGGCAGGAACCGGTGCCAGCCACGAGGATCCTGTAACATCAGGGACTGAGAGCTGCTGGGGAAACCTGGCAGCCAACATCAGTTGTGATGTGTTAGGCACCTCGGTTAGCATGGGTCCTGGGTTTGAGACCTAACAGTAGGGACAGCAGGTCAGAGAGTTTCAGGGTCCTGGAAACATTGTGGGAGGGGGTACCAGGAAGCAGGCGGCTACAGGAGGCTGAAAGTTAGGGCCATAGCTGCTGATCAAAGAAAATCTCCGTGAGAGATGAAAAGGAAAGAAAGGATGAGAAGGGGAGGGGGAGGGAGGGAATATGAGGAGGAAGATATGGAGGTGAAAAGAAGTATAAAGAGAGGAGGAAGAATGCACCCAGCCTGATCCCCAAGGTCTTCCGGGTCAGCCAAGACACCCAAGAGGATGGTTGCAACCAGCCTGGGGCAGGAAGGACACACAGATGAAGTCACCGCTAGGAGGTGAGCAGACACATTCCCAAAGCCCACGCCCCAGACTGCACTTGGCAGGGTGTGAGAGTGCCTAGGTTGTTCCCTCTGTGCAGCACCTGCCTGAGCATGCTCACAGCAGCATGTATCATAGCAGGAAGTTTAGTTCAAGTCGCTGCCCCCCCCAAAGAGCTCCCTCACCCACCCTCACAGCCCTGCCCCAGCCCCACCACCAGGGTAGGGTGCTCCAAGACCTAGAAGCTGGGGATAGGAGAGTCCCACAGAAATCCCAGCTCATCTCTGAGAGAGGCAGACAAGTGGATAGGGAGAACTTCTAGACTAGTTTAGCCATGGGGGGCAAGGGTGTCTGCAGGACTCCAGAGTGTCTGGAGGCCTGTGATTCTAGACAGTTCTAAGACCCTGGGTTCCAGGGTTTCTGAGGACATGGGTAGACAAAATGTCCTGGAATCTGAAAGCCGACTTCTAAAGATCTCTGTGTTCAGTAGCTCCAGAGAGGCTGAGCCAGCCGCACAGGTTTGTCTCATAAAGCCAACAGCTTCCCAGACCTAGGGAGGGACAGAACTTGTAGCTGATGCCGTACTTGGCTGTGTGACCTCAGCACTGTCTCTCCTGCTTGAGGGACCTTCTCATTATCGAGGTTCTAGGCTATTGCTCAAGGCCCTCCGGGGATCTGAGACACCAGGAGCCAGCCACAGATTCCGGAAGCCTTGGATCATCTCTGTGATGGTTCCAGTCTACAGTTGCAGAATCCGGAGTCAAGATTAACGCCTGGGAACCCAGAACCGAGACACGGAGCCTCGATGAGCACTAAGCCCGGAGTACATGCTCCACGGCCAACACTGTAGCATTCCAGAAACAGAAGCCAGGCTGTCCCGAGTCCAGATGTTTTGTTTGGAGTTTACCCTACCTCAGGCTAGATAGCCCAGGCTGCATCAAACCTCCACCTTCCTGTCTCCACTTCCTAAGTGCTTGGATTGTAATAAACAGCCTTATGACAGTGGGCCTGGTTCTGAGCAGGCTCTGTTTCTTTGTTTTTTTATCTGCTGTTGTTATTGTTTGAGGCAAGTCTTGGGTATCCCAGGTAAGCCTCAAGATCACTGTGTGGGCAAGCAAATCCTGAACTCCTGATCCTCGACCTCAGGCCCCCAAGGGCTGGGGTTGCAGGCATGTGCTATCATACCTAGTTTATGTGGCAGTAGGGACAGAATCGAGGGCCAGAAGAGATGACACCAGAAGAAGGAAACTATACAGAACACAAGCCTGAGCCTCAGAAGTTAGTCACAGCTCTGAGCCCAGGACACAGATGACTCCAGGCACGGGACCTCAGACTTCAAAGTACACTCTCTAGGGTGGGGACACGGCTCAGTGAACAAAGGGCTTGTCAGGCAAGCCTGAGGACCTGAGTTCAATCCACAGAACCTGCGTGAGAATCCAGCTTGAGCTTGTACTCCACGGGGAGACGGGAATGGTGGGTCTCTGGAGTTTGAGTTGGTACTCCCTGAGGAGATGGGAATGGTGGGTCTCTGGAGCCGGCTGCCACACCGGTCTAGGTCTACCAGGGGGCTCCAAGCCCAACTGAGAGAATCTGCTCAAAAAACAAGGTAGAGAGGCTGCAGAGACAGCTCAGCAGTTGAGAACCTAGTTTGCTCCCACAGAACTTAAGCATGGTTCCCAGCACCCGTGTTCAGTAGCAACCCACACAACCTCCTGTAACTCTTGCTCCTGGGAATCTACGGCCTCTGACCTCCATGGGCTATGATGTGTAGGCACCTCAGCTAGCATGTGTGCACTGCACTGGTGCATGAGCTCACATGTGCACTCATACACAAAATAAAAGCAACAAGATGAACTTAGAAAAGACACAGTTGATTCATGGTGCACATGTGTGCAAATTTAATATATATATATATATATATTTTTTTTTTTTTTTGGTTTTTCGAGACAGGGTTTCTCTGTGGCTTTGGAGCCTGTCCTGGAACTAGCTCTGTAGACCAGGCTGGTCTCGAACTCACAGAGATCCGCTTGCCTCTGCCTCCCGAGTGCTGGGATTAAAGGCGTGCGCCACCACCGCCCGGCTTAATATATATTTTTAAAGATTTATTTATTTATTATGTATACAACATTCTACCTCCATGTATGCCCGCATTGCCAGAAGAGGGCACCAGATCTCATTACAGATGGTTGTGAGCCACCATGTGGTTGCTGGGAATTGAACTCAAGACCTTTGGAAGAGCTGCCAGTGCTCTTAACCACTGAGCTATCTCTCCAGCCCCAAATTTAATATATTTTGATGAATAAAAATAAAAGTAATTAATTTTCACACTGTAGACTTCAGGTCATAACAACCGAATTCGAGACCACTTCAGCCCGTAAGCTAACATAAATCCAGACCCAAGTTCCAGTGCGGCATGGTGGCACACACCTGTCATCCCAGCCTTTGGGAGACTGGGGCTGATAGACCTCAAGCCCAAACTCAGACCATCCTGAGCTGCTTGGCAAGACCTGTGTTAGACAACAAAACAGAATCCAAGTTCAAAACTCTCTCCCAGACCCCAGAAGCATGGCTTTAGAATTCAGCTTCCACACCTCCACCCCGGATCCCAGGCTCTGCGTTTCACTTCCAGTTTTCCGCACTTGCCCTCCTGCCCCTTCCCTTCAGGGACCTGCCCCTGGATGGAATCCTCCTTACAGACTCGGACAATGACTTCAGACTAATAAATGCTCATTAGACCAACCTAGTCTGGCATTGCACCTGCCACCAGGGCGTCCAGCCTGTAAACCTCACCTTCCACTGCCTCTCACTCCACTCTACCCAACCCCACCCAGACCCAGGCTGGGCCAGGAGCTTATAAATGCAGGCTTTCAGATGTCTGGTCCCCTTCTGGTATACCAGCTTCTTTGGATGTCACTGGAGGACCTGGAGGGGGTGAGATCTTTGAAGAAAGAGCTTGGGAAAATGGGTGGGGGTAGAGAAGGGACCCTGAAAGTGGGTGGGGGTGGAGAGGGGACCCTGAAAGTGCCTTGGTCTCTGGGAGGCACAGACAACCCTGAAGGACCAGTTGTCAAGGGCACTGGGTCTTCTGTGTCCTTTTCCTGTAGCTTCAAGTTGAATCTGAACCAAGGAAATGTCTCAAAGCTTCTAGAGAGAGCCTGGAATGAAGGGGGAGGGGGGTGGAGGGATTTGAGAGGACGTCCCTAGAAACACTTGTCATGGAGCCAAGGACATGGTCAGCAGTTACCATAGGTCAAATGAATTCAGAACAACTTCCCTGAGGTGTCCCCAGTGCTAGGTCCCAGACTGAGCAGAGCTGGAGACAGGAGGGTCTGACCTGAATTCCATCTTCCTCTTGGATGAGGATTGGGAGAAGCCAGGTCCCAGGATCTGCAGTCAGTGCTACCATACAGGGGCAAGATGGATGCCTCAGGATCTTAATGCCATCCCCTCTGGGTTACAGTGTCTTGGAAGAGTCAGGCTGAGCTGAAAAAGTAAATAGCAAGATGCAAGATGAGAAAGATTTTAATTCGCTCCCCCAAGCTCCTGGAGGTCTCTCCAGATCCTAACACTTGGTGGTTCCTAGGAATCCAGAGTCAGTCAGCGGGGTCTGCTCCAAAGGAGTTCTCAGTCTGATAAAGAGACACCACAGAGTGTCAGGGGAAGGCTTATTCATGGTCGAAGGGGGATACGCTGAGTGAGCAGAGCCAGGGCAAGAACTACAGGACCAAAGTCCACACTGTGCCTAGGAAGGGTCCCCAAAACCCAGCCTGGCAGGCTGGAGGAGGAACAGACATTTCTGTCCCTCAAAGGACTGCTGAGGATATGGGACTTTATTTGAGGTCTATCATCAGAAGTCCGTGAGAGGCTGTGAGCAGGAGAGAACAGCCCTCAGATCTGGTGTAGAAAGACCCTGTCAGGCTAGGTGTGGTAGTGAATGCCTGTCATTCATCACTTGAGAGGTGTGAGAATGGAGAGTTCAAGACTAGCTTGCGAAATTTAGCAAAACCCTGTCTCCAAATGAATCGTAAAAGAAGAGGTGGGGATGTGGCTTAGTGGTGTGCATTCCTAGAATTCACCAGTGAGGATCAAGGGGCATGGCTTGGTGCAGTTAGCCAGGTCAGGCCATGGTACCCCAGAGGAAAGGAGGAGAGAAGGGAAGAGTGGAGGGAAGGAGGAAGGGAGCTGAGCTCCCTACAGCTTTGTGTACAGGGTATGGGACAGACTACAGGCGTACTAGAGTTAAGGGGACCCCAGAGTGAGTCCTGCTCTGGAGCCATGGAGCCATGGGGATGAGAGAGAGCCAGGGGTTATTGGATAATGCTGGGGTCTTCAACGCTGAAAGGAACAGAGGACCCCACCGAGATAGGTACCAGGAAGGAGCACGGGTGGACGCTGCGAGAGATGGGATGCAGGGAAGATAAATACCAGGAAGGAGCACAGGTGGACGCCACGGGAGACAGGAGGCAGGGAAGAGCATGGGTGGACACTGCGGGAGATGGGACTCAGGGAAGTAAAGTAGTTTCTTAGGTTAGCATAGTGCCATATATCTGTCATCTTGACAGTCGGGAGGCTGAGGCTGGAGGACCATGAGTTTGAGGCCCGCCTAGGACATATAGGAAGACACTATTACAAAAGACAGAGAAAAGTGTGTCACACACAGGGATGCATGTCCCTCTACAGGCATAGGGATGGGGACAGATGGATCCAGCCTTACCCCAGTTTTTGCCGTCCTCCCTGCCACCAGGTCTCCAAGCCCAGGATCCTCCTCCACAATGTGGTTTCTCCTTGCTTTCATCTTGTTCGTGTCTGCAGGTGAGGGACACCGAAGTTGGTGCTGGTCTGATGAAATGGGGGGTGCCCCCTTCCCCAGAGTTTCTGCAACCTAGGACCCGCTAGCCCATACTTCACCCAGAGACACCCCACCTGAGTCACCTGCCAAATGTCCCCGAATGAGTCATCAGAAGGTCTGGAGGTGCTGAGCCACCTGAATCCTTGAGCCTGAGTTCCAAGACCATTCCTCATTGCTGTGTAGCCTTGGGGAAACTGTCTTACCTCTCTGGGGCTCGAGTGCTTTCTCCCCGTGACAGTCACCATGAAGTCCTAACTACATCACGCAGGAGAGGCAATCAAGCTGGTTGAGACACCAAGAACACAGGATCTAGATCTGAATCCTGTGGCTGCCAGTTCCCCAACTCTGCAACCCTGGTTTCCCACCCATAGGATGGAGGCAACTGTCCTCCATAAAAACTCAGTGTGAGGTTCCGTGAGGTGTGAACATGGTGGAACAATTTGGACAGTCCAGGCGGGCACAGAGCATTTACACACAATGACCCTGTGAGGCAGGGGGCTTGCAGAAATGACCCCGTGGATAAAGTTCTTTCTGTGGAATCAGGAGGATCTGAGTTCAGATCCCCAGTACCCACGTGAAAAACCAGCCGTATGCCTATAAAATTCCCGAGCTGGGAGGGGAGATGGGGATCCGTGGGCTGGCTACCATCCAGTCCCGCCAATCTGTAAGTTCCACTTCAGTGAGAAAATCTGTCCCCCAAATAAGCTTGGGTCTGGTGAGATGGCACAGATGGAAATGCTGTCAAGTCTGAACAGCTGAGTTTGAGACCCACACAGAGAAGGAAAGAACAACTATTGCCTTCACTTACCAGGGAGCAGCTTGGAAGCAGGGGTGGCCACCAAACCAAGGTCACCCTGGGTGACAGGCCAACCCCAGACCAACCTCTGCCACATCTTGTGGAAATTTTCTGTGTAACCTGATGCTTCCTACCCTGGAGAAATTGGAGGGGGTGTCCATTAACGATCCTCCTGCTCCCCACATGACCTCTGCCCAGGGCTCTGAGCCCTGCCCCATGGCAGGCAAGTCTCCCCTTGGGCTCTGCTGCACCCAGCAGGGGCCTCTGCCTTCCTCCAGCTGGGACTGGCCCGGTGCAGCCCGATGCCCAGCTGCTCAGCCAGTACTGTCCTCCACAAGGCGACCTCACCCTTCCTCTGCTAAGCCCCTCTTCTGCCACATCCGCATTCCCACAATTCCCCAGGCCCTTTGGCCCTGTTCCTGACCTTGGAGGACAGAGGATGAAATGTGGACATTTGACTTGGTTGTAACACAGGCAAGAGTTGGTGTCTGTCATGGTCTTGACCTTGGAGGAGTGGGGCGGCCACTTGGCTCAGTATAAGGAACTGTGGCCTCAAATGTCTCAATTATGTCATTATATGTGGTGCCCTTCTCTCTCTCTCTCTCTCTCTCTCTCTCTCTCTCTCTCTCTCTCTCTCTCTGTGTGTGTGTGTGTGTGTGTCTCTGTCTCTCTGTCTCTGTCTCTCTGTCTCTCTCTGTCTCTCTCTCTCTCTCTCTCTCTCTCTCTCTCTCTCTCTCTCGTGTGTGTGTGTGTGTGTGTGTGTCTTGCCATCCAGAAGCATGAGCCAGGTCTCCCCTTGTGAACTTCAGAGAGTGACCTTAGACACCAGTGATCCTGTCTCCTCTGTCTCTCCTGCTTTGACTGTGAAATCTCATTGCTCCATCTGGTGGCCTCTGAATGTGGTCTAGGTTGGGGGAGAGGGGCTGTCCATGTCTGAGTATTGGCCCTGCAGACAGGTCTCTGAGCTCTACAGAATGACTTGTAGATGAAAACATCTTTACACCGTGCGTCCCTGCTTGTGGATACCAGAGGTCAATATCTGCTCATCCTTCAGGCACGGTCGCCTTGTTTTATCTTATTATTTAATGTGGAGGAGTGTTTCGTCTGCATTCACGTAGGTGCACCTTGTGCGTGCCTGGAGCCTGATCAAAAGGGGCCATCAAATCTCCTGGAACTAGAGTCGCGAGAGCCGTGGAAATTACAACTGGGTCCTCTGGAAGAGTAGTCAGTGCTCTGAACTAGTGAATCTCTCCAGTCCCTCTTTAATTTTTTAACACAGAACTTTTCAAATGCTGATTAGGCCGCGCTGGCTGACCGGAGAGCTCCAAGGATCCCACGGACTCCAGGCACTGGAGTTAGAGCATGCGCTACTGTGCCTGACTTTTTACCTGGGTCCTAAGGATTGAGAGTGGGCCTTCACTCTCACAAGGCAAGGACTTACCAGCTGAGACGTGTTTCCACCCTTTACTCTGTGGTTTTGATGTTGGCTGTTGTAACTAGGTCTGTTCAGATGTCTGCCATACTTTGGCCATACCTGTATCAGGAACCTGAACAGCCACATGGACATCCCCCAAAATAAATGGGTGTCCTTTGTTTAAAGTAACAAATGCGCATGACTGTGATCCCAGAACCTGAAAGACTTGATTAAGAGAGAGTGCTGCCGTGTGTTCGACCACCCTGGTTCCATTGTAAGTTTCAAGCCAGGCTATGCAACAGAGTGAGACCCTGCCTTAACACACTGAAGAATCAAAGAGTTACAATGTGCCAGGCACAACCACACATACATGGGCACCCACAAAGGTACCCATAGGCCCCTCTTATCTTCATGGAAAACAAGCACCAAGAGATCAACGTCTGACTGGGGAGACAGCTCAGTCCATGAGCTACTTGCTGTGCAAGGGTGGCGACCTGAGCTTGAGCCTCAGAACCTGGGTCACAAGCCATGTATGTGAGGCAGCACCGGGTGGGGAAAGACACAGTGGGTTCCTGAGGCTCGCTGGCCAGCCAGCCTAGCAAAGGCAGAGAGCCCCAGGTTCATGAAAATAATCCAGCCTCCGCAATCAAGGTGTGCACGCCTGAGGAATGGCACTGGAGATTGTTCTCTGGTCTACGTGCACATGTGTGTGCCTATGCATACATGGACATGCAAACACAGGAGTCAACGCCTCATGGCAAGTACAGACAGCAACTGTCAAAACCAGATGCACAGTTTCAAGATGTGGGTGTATGTAATATGCGTGTACACTCACCTGTGCAGTGGGGGAGAAGCCGAGGGTAACACTGAGTGTCTTTCTCCATCCCTTCTCCTTACGTATTTCTTTTTGCTTTAGTTATTTTCTTTACAAGAGAGAGAGAGAAAAGGTGTCCCCAGAAGCCAGAAGAAGGTCTCCCAGAACTGGAGTTGTAGGCAGCTGTGAGCCTCTATGTTGGTGCTAGAATTTGAACTTAGGTCCTCTGCAAAAGCAACATGAGCTCTTCACTACTGAGCCAACTCTCTAGCCCTCCATCTTTTCTCTTCTTTGTGTCTCACAGATCTCACCATTACACTAGCTGGTCAGCAAGCCCTGGGATCAGCCTGTCTCCCCTGCCCAACTCCAGCACTGGGGCTGCTGGAGTGGCTGCCACACCAGGCTTTTATGTGGGTGTTGAGAATCCAAACTCAGGTCCTCACGCAGCAAGCACTTTACCCAGGGAGCCATCTCCAGCCCTAACAGGAATATCTTTTCTTTTTTCTTTTTTTTTTTTATTTTCTGAGACAGAGTTTCTATGTGTTTCCCTGGCTGTCCTGGAACTCACTCTGTAGACCAGGGTGGTCTCGAACTCAAAGATCTGCCTGCCTCTGCCTCTGGAGTGCTGGGATTAAAGGAGGGATTTCTTAAGGAACAAAGGGAGAAGCAGGATGAAGATAGCATGAGCTGCGGGTAGGGATGCTGCAAAGGAGGGGCTCATGCAGAGATCTTCTGTGTCTCTCCACAGCTCAGGACGGTGACAAGGTACTGGAGGGCGAGGAGTGTGTGCCCCATTCACAGCCATGGCAAGTGGCCCTCTTCGAGCGTGGCCGTTTCAATTGTGGCGCCTTCCTCATCTCCCCACATTGGGTGTTGACTGCTGCTCACTGCCAAACCCGGTATAAAGGCAGGGTATGGCGGGCCCTGTGGGTGGCTATGACCTCAAGCTTCCAGGTTTGGTATAAAGGCAGGGTATGGCGGGCCCTGTGGGAGGCTATGACCTCAAGCTTCCAGGTTTGGTATAAAGGCAGAGTATGGCGGGCCCTGTGGGTGGCTATGACCTCAAGCTTCCAGGTTTGGTATAAAGGCAGGGTATGGCGGGCCCTGTGGGTGGCTATGACCTCAAGCTTCTAGGTTTGGTATAAAGGCAGGGTATGGCAGGCCTTGTGGGTGGCTATGACCTCAAGCTTCTAGGTTTGGGGTATATGGTCTGCTGGGCTTGGGTGGGGAAGTAACCTAAGTTCTTGGTTCCTAAGGGATGGGAAACCTCGAGGCGAAGGCCCTGGTGGGAAGGGGTGTGGATTCTACACCTCTAAAGGGCAAAGAGAAGACTGCAAAGGTCCCATCTTTGGGGCCCCTGATGGGAGAGGGGTCGAGTGGGTGGGAATTTCCTATTCTGAAGATGGGAAGGGAAAATCTGGCATGTGTTGTGTATGTGTGCCTGACTTGGGACTCCTGGCTTAGTTTGTCTGGTTTTTTTGTTTGTTTGATTGGTTGGTTGGTTTTTTTTTTTTTTTTAAGTCCTACTGTATAGCCCAGATTACTTTAGAACTCACTGTGTAGACCAGGCTGGTCCAAAACTTACAAAAAATCTACCTTCCTCTTCCTCCCAAGTGTTAGGGTTAAAGGCACTCACCCTGAAACTTGTGGGTTCTTGAGGGGCCATGGCTGGAACCATTTTGGCTTCAAAAACTCGAGAAAAGGAAAAGAGATTTTGAGGTTTTCAACGGGTCAGATAATCGCAGGTTGTCAACTCTTTGACCCCTTTGTCTACTCCTTTCCGGTAACTGCTGGCCCACCCAGCTTCATGAGAGTCCGGCTGGGCGAGCACAACCTTCGCAAGCGCGATGGTCCAGAGCAAGTGCGGTCGGTCGCTCGAATCATCCCACATCCGGGCTACGAGGCTCGCACCCATCGGCATGACATTATGTTGCTGCGACTTCTCCAGCCTGCCCGGCTGTCACGGCAGGTGCGTCCCGTGCCTCTGCCCACGCGTTGCCCATTTCCCGGCGAGGACTGTGTGGTGTCAGGCTGGGGCCTATTGTCAGACAACAAGCCTGGAACCACAGGGAGTCACAAGCCACAAGGTGCGTGGAAGGATGGAACTGGATCTAGGAATCCCAGCAACACTGTCCTCCAGGGTTCTTGGGTGGAGGCTCAGGGACCAAAGGAGAGAGGATACTCAAAGCCATCTGTCCTTCTCAGTGAGACTCCCGGATACGCTGCATTGTGCCAACATCAGCATTATCTCTGAGGCATCTTGCAACAAGGACTACCCGGGTCGAGTGTTGCCCACCATGGTGTGTGCTGGTGTAGAGGGCGGTGGCACCGACTCCTGCGAGGTCAGAGCCAAGTGGGGACTTTGGGTAAAGGCGCGCGGGGGTGGGAGTGGGGGTGGGGGTAGGAAGTACCCTAGTCTGCTTTCCTGTAAACACGGTAAAATACTCTGACCAAAGGCAACCTGGGCAGGAAAGAGTTTCTTTAGCTTACAAATTCACAGTCCATCACTGAGGGAAGGCAGGGCAGCAATCAGGTGTGAACCTAAAGCAGAATCCATGGAAGGATGCTGCTTACTGGCTTGATCATGGCTCCTGTTCGGCTGGCTTTCTTTTCTTCTTTCCTTTCTTTCTTTCTTTCTTTCTTTCTTTCTTTCTTTCTTTCTTTCTTTCTTTTTTTTTTTATGTCTGTGCACTGCATAGCATAGTGCGCATGGAAACCGGAAGGGGGCCTTGGGATAGAAATTACAAACAGTTGTGAACTGCCTTGTGAGTGCTATGCAAGAGCAGTCAGTGATCTTAATTGCTGAGCCATCTCTCCATGGCCTACAGCCAAGTCCCGTTTGCCTAGGGGATGGTGCCACTCACAGTGAGCTGGATCTTCCTACACTGACCAGCAATGAAGACAACTTCCTACAGATGTGCTCAACAAGGCACCCTCTCAGTTGAGACTCCTCAGACGATCCTAGGCTGTGTCAGATTGACAGCTGGAGCTAATTAAGACAGAATAGGACAAGTGGGATTGCTTAAATTTGCTTTGCTTTGGACCAGAGACAATGTTAAGTTTAGGGTATGGGATGGAATTCCAGGAGCAATTAGAATCATGGTGAGGCTGGAAAGGGGGTTAGACATGTGGACATGGGGAGGAGCATGTGGTTTGGGGAAGCACGGAATGGAGCTAAGAAGGGAAGTGAATCTGTTTTGACTCAGGATGGGAAGTATATTGGGGTTGGCATGGGATGGTGTGGGGGGGGTGAGAAAAGTGCAAAGATTGGGATTGGGTTGAGTTTGGTGAGCACAGGTTCAGTTTGATTTTGAATGGGGAAGATGTGTGGAGTGGGTGGAATCTAACTTGAGTTTAGTGCCATCTGTGGGGCTGGATAGTGCAAGACAGAGCTGGGGGCGGGGGTTGGCTCTCTTGGGTCGTGTTGAGTCAGAGTAGGCTTGGATGGGTTTGGGGTAATGTTGGAGTTTCCTAGGGCGAGGTTGGTTTGGGGCTTCATTGAGATGGGGAACAGTGGTAAGTGGGAATAAGGTTGACAGTGGGTTGGGGTGTGGCTCGGTTGGTAATCTCCTCGCATGCACAAAACTTCGGTTCCAGCCGCAGCACCATGTATACCTTGCATGGCACTGCACACCTGTGATCCAAGCACTTGTGAAGTTGAGGCAGGAGGATGAGGTGTTCATCCTCTTACTACATGGAATGAAATATTGAGGAAAACTCCCTTTATCCCCACAGGGTGATTCCGGAGGACCTCTGGTCTGCAGGGGTGCCCTGCAGGGCATCGTATCCTGGGGTGACGTCCCCTGTGATACTACCACTAAGCCTGGCGTCTACACCAAAGTCTGCAGCTACTTGGAGTGGATCCGGGAAAACATGAAAAGAAACTGACTCATTGGGACCACCCACTAGGTCCTCACTGACCGACTGCCTAGGACCCTGACCAAGAATGCCCATCGCTGGCCAGCCACCCCATTCCTACCTGAGACAGAGCTGAGCCCCTCCATACACTGACATACACAGTTATCCAGGGCCTCTCCCCTCTGAGGTTACCTGCTTAACACTAAGAAAGCAGTGTTTTCCCAGCACTAGGGAGGCAGAGGCAAGTAGATCTCTAAGTCCAAGGCCAGCCTGGTTTACAGAGTGAGTTCCAGGACAGCCAGAACTATACACAGAAACCCGGTCCCAAAAAAAAAAAAAGTGTTGGTCCAACCTTCACTGTAGGGGTACGACTTTCTTTGCGGTATGTTGGGAAATGGGGAATGGGGCTAGGATACAAAGTCTTCAGTTCCATGGCACCCAGAGTCCCTTTCCCTAGGTGACAGAACAAGACTTCAAGTATGACTTTGCTCATTTGGACCAGATGTGGGATGTTGATTGTATCAGGGGCCTGACCTCACTCGTTCTTGGTTTTACCATCTGAAAAATGGGTCACCATAACACTTGTCTCCTAGGGTGTCTGTGAAGATTAAATGAATCATTCATCTTAAGAGATCAGAGCAGTGTCTGCCACTTTGTCCACACTCGTGAACTGTACGTTCCCGTGAGAGGACCCAACACACACTAGATTTCCAAGAGCTTTTGGTTAGTTCTAGGCTTTCTGGTGGCCTAGGCAACAAGACCAACACTCCCTTTCCCTCGGCCACGTTGATGACATGCAGCGCAGGCTTGGATACTGTGAGCTGCCTTACTGATCGTATCCAGGTCTCAAGTTTGAAACTTGTGACTTTACCATCAAGGCTATGGGAGCCCAGTTTCTGATTCAGAGGTCCCAAAATGTTATTATTGGGGTCACTGAATGTTGAAGCCCTTGATCTTGGTCATTGAAATAGACAGATTAGATTGAGTGAGGGGTTGCCATTGCAACTTCTAATAGTATTTTTATTGCACATATTTATATTTTGTGTGTGTGTGGAGGTCAAAGAACATATTCTGAGAGATGACTTTCTTCTACTTTTGAGATTGAATTTAAAAACTGTCAGGCTTGGTAGCAGACACCTTATCCACGGAGCCATCTCACCTGTCTCAGAATATTTTTATTTACTTAATTATTGTTTCATGTTAGCCAAGGATGGCCTGATCCTCCTGCCTCCACATCCCCCATGCTGGTTTTACAGGCCTGCATTCCCACACCTGGTTTTACACGGAACTGTGACTTAAACCCAGGACTTCATGCATGCTAGGCAATCACCCCCACTGACCTACATCCCCAGTTCCAGCCAACTGGCGCGCGCACACACTTTGTCATGCCTTGCTCAGACTCACCTAGACCTTGCTGAGTGGCTGAGCTGACCTTGAACTCCTGATTCTCCTGCCTCCACTTCCCAAGTGTGTGCGCCACCACACCAGGGTCTGTGGTGATAATCTTGATTGGGGAAAGCTGTTAGTTCAGATCTTTGGGACTTTGAGGGGTATGACCTTGTCTAAGGTACAAGGAATAGAAAGGTCATTGAGCCCCCAACACTGTTGGGGTGGGTAACACTCCCCTGGGACAGCCTAAATTCTCATATTCTTGGATCAAAGAATGTGCTATGATAATGTGCATTCTAACTTTTTATTTTATTTTATTGATTTGTTTTGAGACAACTCTCTATGTAGCCCTGACTATCCTGGAACTCATTATTTAGACCAGGCTGGCCTTGAACTCACAGAAGTGCACCTGCCTCTGTCTCCCGAGTGCTGGGATTAAAGATGTACAGCCCCGTGCCTGCTCCCAGACCTTCTAACAGGAACAATAAAATCAGTGATCTAGATTCCAAGTCTACGAAAGTAGGAATCCCGACATTCTCAAAACCAAGGTTTGTATTTGCGGGGAGCCTGGAGCCCTCTTTGCTACAAGGAATCTGCTTTAACTGCTGGTTTCTGAGGGTGTGCTGGGACCTTCCTAGGAGCTGTGTGACAGGGGTCACTTGCTCCTGCACCCTCCTACTGCACGTACCCTTCCCCACCGCCTGACGTTGCCATTCTGCCTGCGGTCCCTAGATCACACACAGGTCCAGGAACAGCAGGCCCTGCCCCACCCAACCTCAGCCCTGGGAAGGTATCCAAGGTGACCTAGGGCCTTCAGGACAGCAGGTGCTAGGAGTCCCTCCCCTCCCACAGCTCGGAGGGGAGGGTGGGAGTGGGGAGTCCACCTTCTTCAGCAAGGGCAGGGCCTTTGCCAGTATCTAGCTGCCAACAGGGCAGGGGCGGGGCTGGGGGGGAGACTAAGGGTTTTTAAAGGCTCCCTGAGGAGGCTCCTCAGCTCCAAGCTCACCGCCTTCAGCTCCTGGACACCTGTCACCATGTGGTTCCTGACCCTGTTCCTAGCGCTGTCCCTGGGAGAGACTGGTGAGATGAACGAACGGGGGAGTGGAGCGGGAGGGGTTAGAGCCCTGATTCTCATGCTGCCTTTAGCCCTGGAAATCCTTTTCCCTTTTCCCCTCACCCGAGCTGCACCCCAAAGCACTTCTGCCCCCCTCCCTGCCTCTGCACACTGCCAAGTCCTTCACGGTCCTCATTCCCATATCAGGCCCCTGTTCCCTCCCATTTTCCAGAACTTTCTCTTCTTTAGCCATCTGACAATTTCTGGCCTCTCCAGTCTTGCCAAGGAACCCAGTCCCTTACAGACTTTGGCACCTTGGTTGCCCCTCTAGTTTGCTGTTTTTCTAGAGCCTAGTAGTCCAAATTCCGAGTTAGGGGTTTCCCCGAACCCCGCACCTAGAGACTTTGGCTGTCTGGCAGTTGTCAGTCTTCGGTTGTACCCTGTGGTCCTGACAACTGGTTCCCACATCTTCTCAAGTCCCTCAGTTTTTACATCAGATAGGTTCCCCCCTTTCTGCCGTGGGGGATCTGCCCTTGTCCCTTCTTGCTGGATTTGTGTGTTTGGTCTGATTTGGGGAAGTGCTGGGTGGTGAGAGCCAGAAACAGACATCCAGTGCCTTACTCATCACTTAGCGCCCTATTTTTGAGGCAGGGTCTCTCACTGAATGGAGTGCTTGCTCCCTGACTTGGCTAGGCTGGCTGGCCAGCAAGCCTGGGGGTCCTGCTGTTTCTACCGCCCCATCTCTGAGGTTACAGATGCACCTCCTCACACCTGACTTTTTATCTGGGTTCAGGGAGATGAGCACAGGGCCTCCAGTACTGTAGCAACCAAGTCATCTCCCCAGCTCTTGGGAGTGAGGTCTCATTATGTACCCAGGCTTGTGTAGAGTCCATAGCAGTCCTCTGCCTCAGCCTTCTGTGTGCTGAGACTACAGATAAGAGCCACCGTGCCTGCCCCCCTTTCCTCTGGCCCAGGCTTCCCTCCCATGCATGCCTCCCACCTTCACCCGCTGGCTTCTTGTTGACCTCTGGCTCCTGTGCAGCTCCTGTCCCCTCCCGACTGAGTCCCCCTGCACAGCTCCAGCTCCTATTCTGCCCAGGACTTCCCAAAGACCCTAATACCGGAACCTAGTACCCCCTTACCAAGCAGGTCCGCCAACCCCATTCCGTGGTGGTCTGACCTGTTTTAAACCCTTTTCCACTCCTACCCCACGGCTGCCTCTAAGAGACCCCAGACCGCTAGCCCCCACTCCCGAGACGCAGAGCCCTTCCCCCACGTTGCCCCAATCTTTCTCTCACTACTTGTCCCATCTCAAACTCTTCTCTCAGGGAGCTCCACCCCCACCACAACCCTAACAGGAGCCCACCCCTTGCCCTAACCCTACTCCTTTGACCTGGAAACCCCTCCTTATATCCCAGCCCAGCTGGACACTTCATGCCCAATCCAGGAACTCCCAAATCACCTTGGGGTCCCTTTCCTGGGTTCATTTATCCACTCAGGCCTATTTCCCTGAGACCTCACCCTTCTCAGAACCCCAAAAACCCAGCCCAGGCCCTGACTTCTTCTCAAGTCTTGGAAACTCTAAATGTCAAACCTCCTTGGCCTCTGATTCCACTCTCGTTGGACTAAGAGCCACTGGGTTCTGGAATCCCCTGCCCCCACCTCTCTCTCTCTCTCTCTCTCTCTCTCTCTCTCTCTCTCTCTCTCTCTCTCTCTCTCTGAGCCATCGCCTGCTGGCCCTGAGCCCAAAGTTCTAAGTCACCTGAACCATCCCCGATTCTTGTTCCAGACTCCAGGAGCTAGGTTGTTTCAGTCCCCACAGCAGAGATCTCCTTATCCAGGGCCAGCCACTTATGAGTTCCCTCCCTCAGAATGTCCCCCGACCCCAGCCCTGTGCCCCTCAGCAGCGCACCTCCCTCTCTGAGACGGCCCCACCCCCGAATGTCCCCCGACCCCAACCCTGTGCCCCTCGGCAGCGCACCTCCCTCTCTGAGACGGCCCCACCCCCACTGCCTTGCCGCAGGTGCTGCACCTCCCATCCAATCTCGGGTCATCGGAGGATTTGCCTGTGAGAAGAATTCTCAGCCCTGGATGGCAGCTGTGTACCACTACTCCAAATTCCAATGTGGGGGCATCCTGGTGGACCCCGAGTGGGTGCTCACAGCTGCCCACTGCTACAATGAGTGAGTGAACAGGGTGGGGACAGGGAAGTAGGGTAGCAGCCAGAGAATGGGACTCCAGGCTAGGCTGGGGTTCTGGAGGTTGAAAGACAGGCCGAGCTGGGCTAGACCCCTCTCTCCACGACCTCCGGGGTCTCCTGTGCTCCCTCCAGTCTTGCATTTGATTCCTATTTCTTTTCTGTCTTATTGTCCATGTGTCCCCTGCCTGTACTCAGAGCTGAGTTGTCTGTGGCCATCTGCCACTATGTGACTCCCCCTCCAGGTCCCTGCCCAGCCTTCTCTGGGTCTGGGTCTGGGTCTCACTTGCCCTCCTACCGACCATACCGGAGAACAGGCCCAAGGGGCTCCCCGAGGCTAGGAAGGGATGTCCCTGAGTCCTCACTGTCCCCAGGCCAGCTTGGCTCTTAGGACCTTCTGCCCACTCAGGACTGGGCTGAGCTGGAACTGGGTGAGGGCAACTGAGTGAGTAACAGAGGTTGGACAGGGTGCTGGGGCGGGGGGCGGGGGGCGGGGGAGAGCCTTGGGCTGTGGGCCAGGCTTTGCCTGCCTGGGAAGCTCAGCCCAGTCACAGCTGCAGCTGAGCAATTCTCAAGCCTTCCTTCTCTCCCTGCCCTCTCTTCCCTGTGCGTGCGAGCTCTCTCTCTCTCTTTCTCTCTCTCTCTCTCTCTCTCTCTCTCTCTCTCTCTCTCTCTCTCTCTCTCTCTCTGTGTGTGTGTGTGTGTGCGCCTTTCTGTCTCCCCTGCCTTCCATCGCTCTCCCTAATCCCAGCAAGTACCAGATTTGGCTGGGCCGCAACAACCTATTTGAGGATGACCCCTTAGCTCAGCACCAGTTTGTCAAGGAGAGCATCATTCACCCCGACTTCAACATGGACCTCCTGAAGAACACCACCAAAAACCTTCAGAGGGACTACAGCAATGACCTCATGCTGCTGCACCTTGCCCAGCCCGCTGAAATCACAGATTATGTGAAGGTCCTCAGCCTGCCCACCGAGGAACCCAAGCTGGGGAGCCGCTGCCTTGCCTCAGGCTGGGGCAGCATTGACCCCAGCGAGTGTAAGTCTGGACCAAACCACACAGCCTGAGGAGGGACACCTGGGTCTGAAGGAGGAGCCGGGAACAGGGCTGGGGTCTGCTGACCACACTCTTGCCCCCTGATCTACAGTCGAATTCCCAGATGACCTCCAGTGTGTGTACCTCGATCTCTTGCCCAATGAGAAGTGTGCCGAAGCCCACTTCGATACAGTGACTGACTTGATGCTGTGTGCAGGAGACTTGAAAGACGGAAAAGACACTTGTGTGGTGAGTGACCCTCTCCCTGCAGCGTGCTGAAGGGGCTGAAAGAGGGAACAAGATCCTTCATCCCCACATCCAGGCAGGAGCTTCTTGCCCTTCCCTATGGAAGCTCTGGGAGGGGAGAATCCTGTAGCTGGTACTACTTCTCTTTGACTTGGCTTCAGGGACTGTCCTGTCCCCTACTCTAACTCCATGTCCCTGCAAGAACAGGACTCCTAAGAGCTGGAGTTGGTGCCAGGACCTTCCTCACTCCTGTCCCTCTCCTCTCAGGGTGACTCAGGGGGCCCGCTCATCTGTGACAACATGCTCCAAGGTGTCACATCATGGGGCCCTACCCCATGTGGCAAACCCGAGAAGCCGGGCATCTACACCAAACTTATTGATTTCGTCCCCTGGATAAACAAAGTTATAAAGAAGAACACTAACTGACACTCTGTCCCCTGCCCCCAATAAAACCCACCATGCAGCAAATGAGTTCAAGGTCTGACATTCTCTGCCCTTCCGAAGTTGGGTACCAAGTCAATCAGCCGAGGTCAGAACCTCCCCGGTGGATCTCAGCTTGTGGAAGGGGATGGGTGGGTACATGCACAGGTGGTCAAAGGGATGGGACTGAGACAAATGCCGACAAAAAGGCTCAGACCAAGTCAGGGATGCCACATGAGTCCACTCTGGTGAGGAAAAGTCTCAGATCTCAAAGGTGAAGTTAGAGACGTCAGGAAGGTCAGCTCCGGCTGGAGAGATAACAAGCAATCGGACACTGAAAATTTGGGCTGCCGACCTGGTTTTATAGAGTATGGGAAGCCAGGAAGGGGGCAGGATGTTATATCAAGCCTTGACTTCCTGAGGAGGGGCCTGTCCACAGAAGGGCGTAAACCCCTCCCCCAAGGATGGGCTGCAGAGTATCCACCTGGGGCCCCTGGCTGGACCAAAGGAGGGAGAATGCCTTTGGGGCGTGGCCTGTGGGGCGGATCATCGCCCAGCTTGGGGGCGGGGCCACACTGCTCCGGCTGCTTGGGACCGTGGACCAGTGTCTGCTCAGAGGGAGGTAGCCGCAGCCTAGAGCATTGGAAGACTTCCAGGGTGGGTTCCTTGCCAAGACTCAGACTGCAAGGGGTGGATCCTAGCGCAGGGGAGAGGGGCTTGCCACCTGTCTCCCGAGGGTGCTGCCTGATCTCAGGAGAAGCGTGGGACCTCAAGGGAGGTCTGACGGTGACGGAGTCACAGGGACGGAGGTGGAGGAATCTGGCTGCGGGAACTCCTCAGTGTTCTGAGAAGTTGCGGAGTCCCCCCGTAAGGGAGCCCCATGGTAGTTCACAAAGCTGCTTGCAGCAGACTCATTCTGGTCCGAATTGGGCTCAGGTGGCAATTGGTGTCTCGAGGCCCAACGGAAGTAGCTGACCCTTCGCTCCATGAGAGGCGTACTGTAGCTCCACATTCGCACTTGGTTTAAGAAGGACAGAGTTCCTGTGGGAAGGGACCCGGTGGGCACTCGACTCTGGGCCCCACCTCGGGCCCCCACCCTGGCCCTAGAGGCTGACCCCCTTTCCTGGGCTCCGCCCCTGCCCTGCTCAAGCCCCGCCCTTCCATCCGAGGCCCCGCCCTCACCGGCCCACAGCATCAAGACGCTGGCGCACCAGCACAGGTAGAAGGCCAGCAGGTAGGATACCTGTGGCCTCAGGCGCAGCCTCTCGCAGTTGATGACAAAGAGCGTCAGGCTGAGGAGAATCAGGAGCCCTGCACTGGGGTGGGGCCAGAGAAGGACGGGAGGCTAGACAGGGGAACCCCCTCCCAGGAAGAGGAGAGAGACAGAGACAACCTCCCTGATCTACACTAAATAGACACAAACACACACACCCCACAGGACAAATTGAAACATACTCGGAGAGAGGGAACGGGAAAATGGGAAACAAAGCTATCAGCCAGAACTGGTGTGCATAGGCCCTTAATCCTAGCTATTCAGGATGCTGAGGCAGGAAAATGATACATTCAAGGCCATCATGGACTACAGAGTCAACCTGAGCTATAGAAAAAGCAACATAATTAACACAATTAATTAACATAAGCAACATAATTAATTAACACAAGCAACATAATTAACATAAGCAACATAATTAACATAATTAAAGTCTAGCACAGCTCTGGGAAGAAGGCTCTGGGTGGTGGGGGGCTCCCCAAGCAGCCCTGTCCTTTCCGACACTTACCGATGCCAATGCTTAAGAAACTGAAGAGGAAGTCGATCTTGTACAAGCGGCGGCAGACTGATCGAAAGGAGAGGAACATGGTGGGCAGGAGGATGAGGCACAGGGCCAGGGCCAGGAATATGAAGCCCTTGCTCATGTGAATGTAAACTGGAGAGGAGAGTTGGAGAGATAACTACAGTTACCCCCAACACACACACACACACACACACACACACACGCGCGCGCACGCGCGCACACACATGCACATGCATACACACGTGACATGCACGGACACACATACACATGCACACGTATACACACATGCATACACACATGACATGCACGCATGCACATGCACACGTATACACACATGATATGCACGCACACACATACACATGCACACGTATACACACATGCATACACACAAACACATACACACACGTGTAGTCACGTGTGCACACACACACGCATGCTCGCTCTCAGCATTCCCTCTTACACCATGAGTAACCAAAAAAATCCGCAAAATCCTGCCAATACAGGGTCCAGTGGCACACACTGTCTTCCTAGGTATTCCAATGGCTGGGAGGAGTGCCACTTCAAGGCCTGCATGAGCAAATATTTGTCTCAAAATACAAAGTAAAAGAAGTCTTAGGTCCTGGGGAGATAGCTTCATTGATTAGAATGCTTGCCTAGCATGTTTGAATCCCTGAATTCCATCCACAGCACTGTGGTAAACTGGGTGTTGGTGGCACTTGTCTGGAATCCCAGCACTTGAGAGGAAAATCAGAAATCTAAGGTTATCCACAGCTACCCACTGAGTTGGAGGCTAGCCAGAGCTACATGAAACCCTGTCTCAAACAAGGCAGAGAATGGAAGTAGCTCAGCACCTGTCTGGAACCTTTCAGTAGGAGAGCCCTGTAGAGTGTGTGCATGGGGGCTCAGTAGGAGAGCCCTGTGGAGTGTGTGCAAGGGGGCTCAGCAGGAGAGCCCTGTGGAGTGTGTGCAAGGGGGCTCAGTAGGAGAGCCCTGTGGGGTGTGTGCAAGGGGGCTCAGCAGGAGAGCCCTGTGGAGTGTGTGCAAGGAGGCTCAGCAGTAGGGCCCTGTGGAGTGTGTGCAAGGGGCCTCAGTAGGAGAGCCCTGTGGGGTGTGTGCAAGGGGCCTCAGCAGTAGAGCCCTGTGGAGTATGTGCAAGGCACTGGTGTTCAGGTGGAAGTTCCACCCCAGCTCCTGGCATCCATATACCCAAAGAGTCTGGAATGTTCTGGAGGAAGCTCCACCCCAAGCCCCCTCTCCATCTCTCTCCAAACCCTGGTACATCTCAAAAAGACTGTCAAATGATGACCTCTCCCCCAGAGCTATTCAAGACCACTCCCACAGGGTACTTAAACTGACCCCCAGAAAACAGTCACGTGGTCTTTCAGTCTCTCTTTTCTGTCTTCTCTCTGGGGGGCTGGAAGATCATCCGGGAGTGTTTTACCCATTAAATCTGGGCTTTTTCTAATTCAGTTTGATTTGGTCTGATTTGGACTGCTGTGTCAGTGGAGAGGCTTATCAGGGTGCAGAAACTTTTCACCTGGGTTCTAGCTTCAGCACTCCCAAAAATTGAAAATGGAAAAACATTAGCTCCACTCACATCACCAAAATCACTCCCTGAAAATGCTAAACTAACTCTGCTGCCGCTCACAGAGTCACCCCCCCAACAACCAACAATAGTAGCGCCCCCATGCGAGCCCAGGAGAGTGCCACTGGCCCGACCCGCAGTCACCTCTGGCACCCAATTAGTAGGACCCACAACCTATGCACTGACCGGTGACTTGGCCCACGTTGGCACACTTATGCCTCCTGCAGTCAATCCAGAGGCCGATGAAGCCAGTGTAAGGACCGTGCACATAGGCCATCCGCCCATCCACCACGCTGAACACCAACAAGGTTGCCAGGAAGATGAAGACGAAGGACCAGCCACGAAGGACCAACTTTCGGTCCTCCTCCCAGGAACAGAGCAGGTTAGCTGGGGAGGGAAAAAGGTTGGGGGACCTGGATCTTTCTCCACCACCTTGCTGCATACCAACCTCTAGCCTCATTCTCACCTCCCACCTACAACCACCTCCCCGTGGGAACTGTTCCCCGACTCATCTCCAACACCACTTTAACTCCTTGTGCACTGGCCTCTTTTGACATATTACCAGCCCGCTGCTAACCCCAACTCAATGCTGGGCCACCACACATTCACCAAGTCCTCTCCAAGGGGCTTCTCCTACCTCTAAGAGCTGCCTACCCTGGGGCCTCAATGCAGTGTGCCTCTCCTTGGGACACCTTCATTGGTTTGGACTTGGGTTTTGCTTTTGTTTTGAGACAAGCTTTCATATAGCCCAAGCTGGTTTCTAACTCACTAAAGAGCCAAGGACTACCCTGAGCCTCCGTGCTCCACCACCCAAGCGCTGGGATAACAGGTGTGCACCAACGATTCCGGCTCACGTAGTGCTGGGGACATGGAGCTCTGGGCGTGCCCTGCTTGCGCTCTATCGAGTGAGCCGCCGCCCCAGCCCTCGTTGCGCACATTCCCTTGGTCTCCCACAACCACCCACCCTTCCATTTCTCTTCTTTCCATCTCCTTCCCTGAGCTTAGCCCGGAACTGTTAGTCCCCAGAACTCTCAGTTCCGGTCAGGCAGCCTGTTAGAGGCTTTCGCGGTGCAAGGTACATCTCCTTCGCTGGCATTGTGGTTCATCGCTTGCTAATCGTTTTTCCCTCACCAATCCTCTGCAGCAGTGTTTCATGATGGTGGGAAAGAAAGCTGTTTTGCTCTCCCGTGCACTCCTGTCAATCAGCAGAGAAGCTGAAGGAGTAATAAATGAATGTAGGAATGGACGCAAGAATGAATGAATGCACACATGAACAAATGCATGAGTGGACACATAAACGAACAAACTCAGGAATGGATGAATGTGTAGGGAGAACTCCACAGCTTCAGCTGGCTCTGGAATGTAGGCATGTAGCCTTAATCTGTCCTTTGTCTTCAGCATCTTCTGTTGAACATATATGAATCATGGTCTGAGAATCTTCCAAGTGCTCTAGAGACGGGTACTTTGCATTGGTATGGATCTTGGTTTATTGATACAAATTTAAGGTCAACTTTGTTATATATATATATATATATATATATATATATATATATATATATATTGTTAGATAGATAGATAGATAGATAGATAGATAGATAGATAGATAGATAGATAGATAGATAGATAGATAGAGGTGTTGTGATTGTGCAGTTCATTTAAAATATGATGTATAATTAAGAAATACAGGTTAATAGATAATTATCTATGACAGTCAAGCTTGTAGTCACGTTAGTTAGATTTTCTAGATGTACAGAATTGTATTTCAGATGGATAGGCATTCTTCAAACCTTTCAAAGACTATAGAATATGGCATTTAAAATGTTTTAAGAACTTAGGACTTTTCATGGCAGTGAGACACATCTGCTCCTGGCAGATCCAATAAATTCAAGAGGGAGATGGGCATCGAAGAGCCTCCTTATGGAGTTTGTTAGTCATTTAGGCAAGAAACTGCTCTTGCCTGGACTGCTTGATGGTATGTTGGGTGAATCGGATATGCAGGACCCACGAAGAAATGACTGCTGAACTTGCCTAAAGGTGAGACCATCCTTTGGAGTTCATGAAAGGGTCAGACATTCTGCAGGACACAGAAGAGAGTGACTGACAAGCTGCCAGTATAGGCAGAACTGTCTTTGAAATTTCCTGCTTCGTGGAAAAGTCTGCAGGATACTACGAGCCTGTAGGCTGAAGATGGATGCCCCAATGGTACAAAATAACTTTGGGTGATTGTCCAGGCAGCAAGATGTCTCTGTCAATTCTAGAGTTTTGGAAGTTGCCTACAATGCACTTCCGGTTTGCTTAGGTAATATTACATCCTTCTGTGATCTTTGATGGAGTTGAAGAATTGATAGTTATATAGTTTTCCTCAGTTGTGATAATACCTGTTTGTTGTATGTAATTTTTCTATGTTAAAGTTAAAACCTTCCTTCTTCTTCTTAAACAGAAAAGGGGAGGTGATGTGGGATTCCCCTCTGTATGCTATGAATACCATTGGTTAATAAAAATCTGTCTGAGACAGATACCTGAACTTTACCCGGTAAGCCACAGCCTTGTGGTGATACACATATTAATAGAAATGGGTTAAATTAATATGTAAGAGCTAGCAGATAAGAAGTTAGAGCTAATAGGCCAGTCTGGGCGGCTGGGAAACAAACAAGTGGCCTCCCACTACACCCAAGGGTACCAAGCCTATGCAAAACTTGGTTGGGAAAAATCCAGCACACTGTGATGATAATTCCTTAATCGAGAATTTGCATTTGGCATTGTCCCTTTGGAAGCTCAGTTAGGATGTTTTGGGGATATGGAAATCAACTTGCTAAAGTTGTAAACTGGAGAATAAAAAAGGCCCCTGGCTAAGGGAGAGCATCTCAGTCCCTCTGCAACTGGAAAGGCGAAAATCATCCTTAAGATGCCCTGTGTCTTTTTCCACGGACCCACGTGAACCCACGCCCGTTCTACAACATGAATGTGTGCATGAGCAATGGCAACTGCTGTCTCGTCCTTTATAGCAGAGAACAGCGTGGTTTTCAGAAGAACTTGGGTCCAAGAGTCCTAGGACTCAGAGAAGAGCTTCGTGGCTAACTGATCACCAGCTCCTCAGCCTTCTCAGAGTGGATCACACACACACACACCCAGATCAAATGTGATAAATGCCACGCGAGCAGAAGCAATCTAGATGTCTAACAGGAGGGGTGGGTCTGCAACATGCCGCAGGTGCAGCAGGGACGCAGAAGTAGGCGGCAAAGGCCATGCATTCCTCCTTTTCTAGAATAGAACCCAGGCTGAACTCTTGATGTTTTAATTTTTTTGAGACTGAATTTCCCTCTTTTAAGTCTGACTGGCCTGAATTTACTCTGTAGACCAGTCTGATCTGGAACTCACAAAGATCCATCTGCCTCTGCCTCCTAAGTTCTGGGATCAATGGTGAGCACCACTATATCCAGCTGCTAAGATGAACTCTTAATGGGGTTGTAGACGGTGTGTGTAGCATTTTCTGGTTGCTCTTCCTTGAGAAGAATTTCACATAAGCCAGGCTGGCCTAACCACGACATGTACCTTAGGATATCTTATACTTCTCATCTGTCTCCACCTCCCCAGGGCAGGGATGACAGCAGTGCCTGGTTTGTGCCAGGCGGGGTGGAACCAGGGCTTTATGCTAAGTGAACACTCTACTGAGCTACAGGCCCAGCCTTGGCTTTGTGGTTTTGGCCTGAGGGTTTGTTGTGTGTTTGTTTGTTTCTGTAGATGAAGGGAACATAAGTGCCACAACCTAAGGGAGTCAGTTCTCTCTTTCCAGCATAAGGTTTTAAATCCTCAAACAAACTCAGGTCCTCAGAGTTGGCACCAAGTGCCTTTACCTGCTGAGCCATCTTACTGAACTGGATTTTGTTTTGTTTTATTTTGTTTTTGCTGTTTGTTTGTTTGTTTTTGGATAGGATTTCAATATTTACCTGGAACTCACTATGTAGACCAGACTGACTTTCACATCCTGGGGATCCTCCTGCATATTTAGTCCTGATAGTAAATGACTGTGCCAGTTAGTCCAGCAAGTGCTTCGGATTTAAACCACCATTGTTTCGTTTCGAAATTTGGTTCCAGTAGCCTCCCCCCCCAAAATCTCGCTGGGTGGTGGTGGCGCATGCCTTTAATCCCAGCACTTGGGAGGCAGAGGTAGGTGAATCTCTGTGAGTTCGATGCCAGCCTGCTCTACAGGGCAAGTTCCAGAACAGGCCCAAAGCTACAGAGAAACCCTATCTTGAAAAATAAAATCTCAACAATGAATATACCGTATTTCATGCCATTTGAGAATGCAGCTTTCTCTTAGATTTTGGTGTGGAGACAGAACGCACCTTGAACTCAAAGTGATCTGCCTGCCTCTGCCTAGCACCAGTATCACCACGCCTGGCTCAAAGTTGCTCAAAGCTTCAGTTATAACCCTCAGAACTGGAAAGCATAGTATAGTCAGACATGTCTCAAAATTCACCTCTAACCTTTAAAAATAAAAAATTAACATCTAGGGGGCTGGAGAGATGGCTCAGAGGTTAAGAGCATTGCCTGCTCTTCCAAAGGTCCTGAGTTCAATTCCCAGCAACCACATAGTAGCTCACAACCATCTGTAATGGGGTCTGGTGCCCTCTTCTGGCCAGCAGGCATACACACGGACAAAATATTGTATACATAATAAATAATTAGAATTAACATCTACTAAGGCCAGGCATAGTGGTGCACACCTTTAATCCCAATACTCAGGAAGCAGAGGCAGACAGATTTCTGTGAAGTCAAAGCCAGCCTGGTCTGCAGAGTGAGTTCCAGGCCAGTCAGGGCTGTGTAGAGACTCTGTCTCAAGACAACAAGCGAACAGAAGAATAGCACCTGGATTCTCAATACGACATGGTTACCAAAATGTGGTCAAGTTAGGCATGGTGGCACCATGGTAGCAGGATAATAAACAAACAGAGAGGGGCCAACAAGGTAGGGCTCAACAGGTGAAAGCTTGTCCCAGCAAGGCTATGACCTGAGCCCAGTCCCTACCATCCACACGGTAGAAGGAGAAAATTGACTCTTAGAAGTTGCCCTCTGCCTTCCACACACTCCCCGTGGTTCTCACACACACACAAATAAACAGATAGATGTGGAGCTGGGGACTTGGCTCGGCAGTTAAGAGCACTTACTGCTCTTGCAATGGACAAGAGTTCACCTCTCAGCACCCACAACTGGAGGCTCACAACTGCCAATCAGTCCAGCCCCACAGAGTCTGGCACTCTGTTCTGGCCTCTACAGGCACTGCATGCACATGGCACACATAGAAACACACAGGCATGTATGTATACTCATAAGAAAATATAAATGGGGTCTGGAGAGACGGCTCAGCGGTTAAGAGGACTGACTGTTCTTCCAAATGACCCGGGTTCAATTCCCAGCACCCACATGGCAGCTCACAGCTGTCTATACAACTCCAGTTCATACAGACATACATACAAGCAAAACAACAATGTACATAAATAAATAAATAAATTTTAGAGAAGGAAAATATAAATACATCTCGAAACAAACAGATGTAAAAATAAAATCTAATAATATGGGTGCTTATATAATAAACATATAAAAATTTGTGAGTAGTTTTTCCTCTAAAGTTCATCAAAAGAAAGTAAGGGGAAAGAGCAGACTATTTTCTGTTGTTGTTTTTGTTGTTATGATTTTGAGATAGCCTCTGATTCAGCAGCCCAGGATATCAAACTCAATGCAATCCTCCTGACTCTGATTTCTGGAACTGCAGCTGTGCACCGTCATACCCACCTGGGGGAAGAGGATTTCAAAAGTCCCTCTCCCTGGGTAGGATGCCTGCCTGCCTGCCTGCCTGCCTGCCTGCCTGCCTGCCTGCCTACCTTAGTCCTTACTAAGCTGTGGCTGGGTCTTCCTGCCCCCCAGATCTGAAGTCTTCAGGAGCAACGAGCAGACTATGTTTTTGTGAGGTTTCAGAGGAGGATGAAGAGCAAGAGAGACAGATAGGAAAGAAAAGGGAACAAGTGAAACACAAAGGCAGAGAAGGGAAGAAAAGAGAGGAACTGGCTCAGGGCAAGCTCGGGAATTGAGGGAAAGATGCAAGTAGGTGGAAGGAATTATAAGCTCAGATCTTCTAGAAACTAGAACTCATCTCAGATATGCTGCTGACCCAGCTCTGACTCTCCGTCCTGCCTAGCCCTGATCCTAGCCAGACCTACCCCAGACCTTCACTAACCCAGCATCACCCTGTCCTACCCAGTCCAGACTCCATCCAGTCCCACTGACCCAGCCCTAACAGCCAGGTCACTTACGAAGGTCTACGGTGGAGTCTGAGGCCATGGCCAACCGCAGCCTCTTGGAACCCCTCCAACTGTCATAGAACTCACCCCACCCCCAGCTGCTGCCTAGCCCAAATCCCTGAATGCTGTCTGGGAACAAAGAGACAGATAGCAGGAACCACAGACAACGAGGGCAGGTAACTTTAGAGTCAGACCTACAGATATCCAGGATGCCATGGGAGTGCCTGGAAGCAGAGGCTGGTGCAAATTGAGTACATTCAGGGACTGACCCCATACTGCTTCCCCACATGGACCAGAACTCCTCTGGCCTCCAGAGCAAGGGGATAGTAGCTCCCGACAGAACACAAAATGAAACCCAAGACTCTCTGAAAGTGACCTTCAGCCTCCCAGATGCCACCCAAGGTCATCAGGTCAACATACAAGCACCTGTGTCCATCATCCACACTCGAGGACCCAACATCCAGGAACTATCAACATTCACACCTATGACCCGAAGGGTGAGCATCCAGGAACCGCCAGCATCCGTCTTTCTTCCTCGGAAGCTCAGTGTCCAGCCTTTCTCTCGAAGGTTCAGCACTCAAGAGACCCATTCTCAGGGTTTCCAGTCCAATACACAAGACATACAATCTGTTGCCTACAATCGCTGGCTTAGTTCCAGAGAGGGCTCTGCCCTTTACCATAATCGCCGACTTGACATCCTAAATTCGCATACTCTGTGCAATGTCCAGTCAGAAATCCACAACTTGCAAACTGACAGCCACCTCTCCTTGACACACAACCTCAAAAGAGAATCCAGGCCCAGTGTGGACGTCCCCCCATCTATAACACACAGTCCAGAGGCCAGCATCAGGAGCTTTGAGTCCTTCGTCTGGGACTCCAAGGACGAATCGCGAGGATTGCCACACTACTCTATGTCCAGTCAGAGTACTCTCGGCAGTTCCTTAAAATTGTCAGGCAGTTCTACTGCATTGGGCTCCAGCAGGTGAGTGAGCAGAGGAGGGGGGCAGAGGGGGCCGCATTCAAGTCTGCACTTGTATAACTGCATTTGAAACTGGAGGTGTAGCAGGTGTTAGAGGGGTACCTCAGTGAAACCTAAGGGATTTGAACAGATACAAGGCAGGTGAGATATGGAGTTTTGTTTTGTTGGAATAGGGTCTCTCTAGTAGACCAAGCTGACCTTGAACTCAGATCCTCTTGTCTCTCGTCCTCTGTGCTGAGAATAAAGGCATGTGCCACCATACCTGGCTTCTCAGATGGGATTTGAAGAATGATTGTGGGGTGGTTGGGCAGTGTGGATGGACTTTCCTGCTGATGCTGGTCACATGATTTGTCACAGAAAGCAGAGCAAACGCTGGTCACTGGTACCCGTCAGCTGGAAACTGTTGCTCGAAGCCAAGAAGATCACCCGGTACCTTAGCCTGGTCCTGACTGTGGCCGGTATGCTGATGCTCAACCTCATCGCCTTGTGGCAGCCCTGGATCCACTTCCAAGTGCCTCTGTCGCCCACAGGGAGCACCAATAGTTCCAAGAGCATCCCCATCGACACCATCTTCTTCATGCGTTGCCCTGACATCTCCTGCATGAATGAATATGATAAGAATGCTTGTAAGGTTGGCCCTGTCCTCACCCCCCACCGAGATTCAGGTCTTCTCTTTGTCCTAGAGAACTTCAAGGAACAATTTCTCCCCTCCTTAGGTACTTGCTGATGCCCATACAACTTCTTCATGCCCAAGAACCTGATGTCATTGACTAAGAAGTAGATCCTACATGCCAGACCGGATGCATCCAATTCCCACTTTTTAGAGTTCAGGGTTGGTTTGTGCGTGCATGTGCAAGTGTGCCTGTGAGTGTGTGTGTGAAGGCCAGAAGATGACTTCCAGGTGTCTTTTCTCAGGAACCATCTTAGTAAGGGTTTTCAATTACTGTGATAAAACACTATGACCAAAAGCTATCCCGACCTGCAGGATGCGAACGGTGGTCCCTGATAAACCCAGGGGAGAGAGGGGAGAGGAATGGAGGGTACAAGAGATGCAAGAAATGACGGCAAGACAGTATTTCTGATCAAACTGCCATTTATTATATCCTCAGAAGCTGTTATATAGCAAATGGGCAAGGGGGAGGGGAGATGTGTCAGGTCTGTTGGAATTCAGGCCCGGAGACATCCCCAGCTGATAAGTGAGCATTTGTGATTGCTGACTGTAATGTTTTTCTAAAAGTCTGGTGCCTGCAGGTCTCACTAGGCTAATGTCCTAGGTCCGGTCGGGAACTTGCCTGCAAAGGTGAATATCTTACTTGTGAATTTAAGATGGCTGTAAGCAAAATATAGATCTCAAAATACAGGTCTTTGCTTACGGCAAAAAGCAACTTGGAAGACTTTATTTCACCTTCACTGAAGCAGCATCAGTTTCAGCAAAGCAAAGCATCAGTTTTCATGGTCCTTAATTCAATCCTGGGTAACTCCAGTTCCAAGTGATCTAATGCTCTCCTTTGGCCTCAAGGAGAGAGAGAGAGAGAGAGAGAGAGAGAGAGAGAGAGAGAGAGAGAGAGAGAGAGAGAGAGAATGTGTGTCTGCTGGTTGGTCATCTGTGTCTGCACGTGTCAATGTGTGTGTGAGAGAGTCTTTGTGTGCATGTAGCATGTGCACACAGATGTGGAGGCCAGAGGTTAATGTCAGGCACTTTCTCAATTACTTTGCACATTAATTTATTTTTTAAGATTTATTTACTGGAGACAGGTTCTCACTGTGTAAACCAGGCTAGCCTCAAATTCAGAGATCTGCCTTCTTCTGCTTCCCAAGAGCTGGGATTAGAGGCATGCCCCACCATGACCACCTATTTTAAATCTTTATGTATGTGTCTGTGTGTGGGCATGTGTACATTCGTACGGGTGCTCACAGAAGCCAGAAGATGTCATCCTATTCCCTGAAACTAAAGTTACAGGTGGTTGTAAGCCACCTAGCGTGAACTCGGGTTCTCCAGAAGAGCAGTGAGCACACTTAACTGCTAAGTCATCTCCTCAGCACAGGCTTGGTGTTCTTGTTTCTCTTTTCCCAGACCTGCTGGACCTGGCCTGGGCCTGCCTTCTCATCTCCGGTATCATGAGCTTCTGTGTCTGTATGGGTCTCATCAGCACCATATTCTTCCCCAGTACCAACATGCCCTGGATGGACTTCTCGCTCTTCATCTGCAGCCTCATGACAGGCATGTTACTACGAGGCTTCCCACGAATGCCCACGATGAAGGACAGCCACATTACTCTAGACTCAGCCCATCCCATCCTCATCTCCACCCTCAGGCCTAGCCCGACCAATGTTACTACAAGGCTTCCCACAAATGCCCACCAAGAAGGACAGCCACATTACTCTAGACTCAGCCCATCCCATCCTCATCTTCACCCTCAGGCCTAGCCCTACCGTCTTACAAATTCCTAGTCACCATGTTGTATCCAGGCCTGAAACCAGCCTCATCTCTAACTCCCATCTCAAAGCCAGCAAATATAAATGCCCAGACCTCCTCCCTGACACCAATTCCATCTCCACCTCATCCTGAATCCATCTTTTCCCAAACCACACTCCTTACTATCCTCAGCCTCTTCACAAATCTCAACACCCAACTTGGCCGCAAGCCTTATTACCCTCCATGACTGTCTCAAGGTCAGCCCAGCCACGTCCATTTAGTAAGTTCGACCTCACCTTGAGTCCCAACCCCTCTCTAGCTTCACCTCCTTCTCAGTCCGCACTCTAACCTACCAGCTGTGAACGTCCCCTGAAACTCTTGCCAAACGATTCCCAGCTACATCACCTTCTTCCACCCCACCCAAGGACATCGCCCACCCAGTCTCACCTAGCACAGCCTGGATTCCACCTCTACACACAGCTCCGTGTACAGTTCTGCCCGCCTTCCCAACAGCATTTCCTTCAAACTACTTTATCTCTCCGAGTCATACTTCTCACATATCTTGAGTGGGGATACATTTTTCTTTTTTTAAACTGGGTCTCAAGTAGCTGAGGCTGACCTTGATTGACAGATGTACGTGAACTCCTCCTGTTCCTACCTCCCCTGCGCTGGGACAACAGGTGTGTGCTGGCACACCAAGTTTATGTGGCTCTGGAGATGGAACCCGGGGGCTTTGTGCATGCTAGGTGAGCACTCTACCAACTGAGAACACATCTCAGCCCACTGGGGATAAAATTTTCCGTCATGTGATGACGTAGTGAGTATTCAATTAGAAAACATTAACTCCGTTATCTTTGTCACCGCACTGATCTTATGAGCTGGGCAGGTGTCCCTTTCCTCCCTCACCCCTCATTGCCCCTGGTCAAGGTCATAGAAATAACTAGGGCCCATCTGAGGCACATGGGTTAGTGACACATCTAAGTCTCCAGGCACATGCAAACGGGGTGCGCACATGCAAACGGGGTGCTCTCCACGGTCCCCTTTCCGGGTCTGACATGCCGGCATGCAGGAGGCCGAGAGGTGAGGATGGTGAGAGAGATAGAGGGTTAGCACGGGAAGCTAGCTTGCTCACCCTTCCCAAACACTTCAAAACTGACATGCTGGTTAGCACTGGAAGCTCGCTTGTTCACCCTTCCCAAAAACTTCAAAACTGACGTGCTGGTTAGCACTGGAAGCTCGCTTGTTCACCCTTCCCAAACACTTCAAAACTGACGTGCTGGTTGGAATGTCTGTTTCCACACGTACCCAGGTCGAGGGTATTTCAATGTGGCGACAACTGATGCTGTCTACAACTTCCAGTCACGTCACAAAACATTTCTGGAGAGGACAGCACTGCTGAGAACAGAGAACTTGCAGCTCCTGTCTGCTGGTCGCTAGCAGGTGTCTGCTTTGTGGGGTAGCATGTGCTAAATCATCAGTGTGTCTGTTTCTAGCTGGGCTGCCCAGGAATCCCAGCTACCTACCTGCTTCAGTCTCTCCCTTGCTGGGATGAAGGCATCACACCTTCAATGGTCTAAATAGAACTGTTGAGACTGGACAGATAGCTGGTTAAGAGCACACAGTGTTCTTGCAGAAGACCAGAGTGCTGTTCCCAGAACCCACGTGGCAGATCACAACCACCTGTAATGCCCCCTCTGGGAGGAGCTGATGTCCTCTTCTGGTCCCTGAGGGCACTGCATCCAGTTGTGAACAACCCCCTCCCCACAAACATACCTATAATTAAGAAAGAAAATAAATCTTAAATATAATTGTTTCAATATAAGCCACAGTAGGTAGAGAACACCTCATTTTAAAACAAGGCATTTCAGTCAGATAATCCTTTTCCGTCCTTTAACTAAATATAGGGCACTTCTTACATTATTTTCAATAACACACACACACACATAAAATGCCCCAGTTCTGTTAAATCTGAAAAAGTGTTTTTTTCTCCCTTTTCACAAAGTATCTTCACTTCCTGTCAATTCATATTACCCAAAATGGTCGAATTCTCTCTCTGTGGCCCCAGAATCCCAACACTAAGGAGCCAGTAGTCATGGGAATCATCCCAGTCCTCGAGGTTTTTCATGGGTCAGGATATAACCGATAACCACCCACCTTCACGATGGCCCTCACAGATGGGTCGGCAGTTATGCCCACTGCACAGATGAGAATACTGAGGCTCAGGTCCATTAGAGGCTGCTCTAAGGGAAGGAGCAGAGGCAGAGGCAAACGGAGGGCTGGAGGTATAGCTCAGCTGGTAGAGCACTTGCCTAGAGTGCACGAAGTTCAATCCTGAACTGCACGCACCGAGTGTGCCGACACACATCTGAGACAGGAAGAGGTCTAGGTCACCTTTAGCTGCACAGCCATGTGACTGAGCCCACAGGGGGCTCACATGTGGTCCTGTCTATGCCACACAGGGGTCAGCATCATTCTGGGGGTCCTGTTCTACCTGATGCAAGCCCGAAAGTTCTTACAGGAAGGCATGACCTACATGCTGGGGAGAAGCTTCTACCTGGCCTGGATCAATGTCTTCTTCTTCTTCATGATTGGTCTGACTGGCGCGGGGGTGGCCTCAGTGATGATGGGCGTGGTTAGGAGTGGGACTCAGGTTGCACACAGGGCTAGGAAGGGTGGGAGCCAGGGCTGGGCATTCCTGTAGGCTTGGGGTGGGGTGGGGACAGCGTGAGGGTGGAGTTGACTGTGGGATTAGGGATGGGGCAGCGGCTGAGGTAGGACTGTGTCGAGTACAGTGAGGGCTAGCCTACTGACCTCTGTGTCTTCTCTGCCCTCTTTCTCAGGTCTCTTCTCCTATCTGAACTACATGAGCTTCTGGTCCATCCTGGCAGTCCAGGCCATATGGTCTTAGGACAGGACACTGAAAGGATATCAATGATGTACTTACTCTCACAGCTGCCAGCTGCCCGACAAGCTGGCCTCCGTCCCTATACTCATGAGTTATGTAACTTCTCACTCCCCTCAACCCAGAGTAACTTATATTTTAAAGAAAAATATTTTCTGCCCAGAATATTTCATTACTTGACTGTGTGTGCTGAAGTACAACTGTCATATTTCTCCGCCCCTACCTTATCCATTGTGGGCTACTCTTAAGTAGAGGGACAGAAAAGGGACTCGGGTAAACTATCCAAGGCCAGCGAAGAGACTGGGGTGAGGGTCCTGGGCATACACACGGTGCTTTTTTGTTTGTTTTTTCAAGACAGGGTTTCTCTGTGTATCGCTGGTTGTCCTGGAACTCCCTCTACAGACCAGTCTGGCCTAGAACGCGCAGAGATCTGCCTGTCTCTTCCTCCCGAGTGCTGGGATTAAGGGTATGCACCACCGCCAGACCTCTGTGAGTTCCAGGCCAGCCTGGTGTACAGAGCAAGTTCCAGGGCAGGCTCCAAAGCTCCAGAGCAACCCTGTCTGGTGTGTGTGTGTGGTGGGGGAGGTGTGCACCACCACATGGTGCTTAATGTTTATTTGCTTACCCCACGTCTTAACTTCAACCTTTAGTTCTTTTGATGTCTGTTGTGGTTTTGTTTTTGAGACAGGATTTTACTATGTTGACCCAGGCTGGCCTGGAACTCATAGAGATGGGCCTGCCTCTGCCACCTCAACACTAGGATTAAAGGTGTGCCTCCCTGTTGCATAGCTCCAACTTGTAGTTTTATAATTAACAGCTCACCTTTTCCGAGAAAACCCTATTCAAGTCCTCAGCCCACATCCCATCCCTTCCTGCAGTTTCTCCCCTACCCTACTCTTCTCCCCAATGCCCTCAACACAAGCTTCTCAGGGGAGGGTTTTGGGAGGGAGGTGTGGAGCCAAAAGTCATCTGCTGAACAAGGAAGGGTTGATATCGAGTAAAAAACCCACCACCTGCCTCCTGTAGAGGAGAACGAGGCTCCCCCTTTCTTATTCTCATAGGTCTAGACACCGTCACTTACTAGCTCTGACTCACAGCAAGGTTGACTTGAGACTCAGTTTCCTTGTATGAAGAGTAGAGGCAACGATCTACCACACAGGTCCAACCTTCGGACATCACCACAGGATATTATCTACAAAGTTCACATCCGAGAACTGCGCAAGCAAAGGGTTGGAGAGATGGCTTAGTAGTTAAGTGTTCGCTTGCTTTCCCAGAAGTTCAGTTACCAGCATCCATGTTATATGCCTGTAATCCAGTTCTAGGGGAATCTGTGGCCTCTTTTGGCCTCTGCAGGCACTGAACCCGTATATACACATAAGCCCCCCAACACATGGGCACACACACAAAAAAAATAAAAATATGTTTAAAAAAAGAACTGCACAATTGAGGTATCAAAAGTGACAAAGAGCTGGACAGATGACTAAGCTGTGAAGAGCACGTGCTTTTGCAGAGGACCAGGACTTGATTCCCACAACTCACGTGGCAGCTCACAACCACCCTTAACTCCAGTGTCCAAGACTCTTCTGACCTCTGAGGGCACTAGGCACACTTGTGTTAGATATAAATCTAAAATAAATATATTTTTGTTTCAAAATAATGTAGACACTTCCTCATGTATTCCAGGCTGGTTTGAATTCAGAACCTAAGTTCTGAATCTCAGGCTGGCATTCCAGGTGGGCACAATCATGCCTGGTTTACATACCGCTGGGGTAGAAACCAACACTTCTTACAAAGCTGAGCAGGCACTCTACCATCTGAGCCACATCCCCAGCAAAGGTGCCCATTTTTAAATAAAGACGAGCTGCAACTCTGTGCCTTACACTAGATCTATAAAAGTGGTCAAATAAACACAGTCCAATCCTGTGCAGAAGAACGCAAGATATATGCCCACGAGGAAACAGATGGGAGGAGAGGGGATCCATGCTATGAGGGAAAAGAAAGGTCTTATTTTTCTGTTGCTATGATAGAACACCCTGATAAAAGCAACGTAATGGAAGGGTTCACAGTTAAAGTACAGTCCATCACACGGTGTAGTGGTGGGCCAAGGAGGCAGGCAGGAGCTTGGGGAGGCAGCTGGTCAGGAAGCAGAGGGATGCGAACACTTGTGCACAGCTCTCTCCGTTTATACAGCCCATGGTCCCCCCATCAATTAACCTAACCAAGATAATCCGCGCACAGGCAGATTATCTGGAGTTGAGGCAATTTGAGAATTCTTTGCGACGACGACAGATGAGCAATGGTGATCGGGGAAGGAGTGTAATGAGTCTTTCTATACCCCGCCATTCAGCTCCCAAATAATGACAAAGAGACATTATTAATTAGAAAAGCTTGGCCTGTCCTGCCACTTGGCATCACCTCTCTCACATTTTGCACCTCCCAGGACTCAGCCCTCCTCCCTCAGACCTAGCAGCCCAGTCCCAGCCACGCTGTTTCAGGCACAGAGAACGCACGCACGCCACTTCGTCCCAGCGTCCCTGTTCCCCGCCCATCACAGAGCACAGACGCCAACGCCTCTAACTGCACCACGCCCATGCTTCCCTACAAAGCCGTCAGCCTGTGCCTGGTCCCGCCTCCCGCGCTGCGGCGGCGACCGCTGCTGGGCCGCCCTTTCCCCCGCCCCTCGCCCTCCGCCGCGCTGGCGAGCCGGTGGCTTCCGCGCCTGGCCCCGCCTACCTCTAGGGGGCCTTTCTCGTCCCGCCCTCTTTCGGGGGCAGCCTCCGAAATGCCTGTCGAGAGTGACGGAAGAGCTGTCCAGATGTGTCCTCCAACATATTTTATGTCCTAATCAGTGATGCTCCAGCGGCCACGGACGCACGGTGTTTCTTCCACCAGCCACGCGTGAGCCCAGCAAAGACTTCCAT
Source organism: Microtus pennsylvanicus (assembly GCF_037038515.1). Classification (NCBI taxonomy): domain Eukaryota; kingdom Metazoa; phylum Chordata; class Mammalia; order Rodentia; family Cricetidae; genus Microtus; species Microtus pennsylvanicus. The sequence goes on from NC_134596.1 coordinate 2,241,852, forward strand.
TGAGGGCTCCCTCGGGGCGGAGCCCGAGACGCCAGGGACGGGACCCCAGCGGGCGCGGTGGGCGGGACTGACAGGCGGCGCGCGCTATAAAGTGGGACTCGCGGCCCCCGGCGCGCGCTTGCGGGAAGCGCGTGGGACGTGACCTCCGTCTCGGTGAGTCTTCCAGAGGTTGGCCTCGGCGCCGTGCGGTCTGCGGTGCAGCTTTGCGCGCTGCGCTGGGAAGCGCGTGGCCTGAGGTCTCGGTGGCCCGGTCGTGGGCGTGCCTGTCGCGTGGACGGGCTCAAGGGTGCTGCTTGGGGCCGCGGGGGCGCTCGGGTTGGGGCCGGGGTGTCGGGATGCGGACACTTTCGGGGACGGTGCCTTCCGCCAGGTGCGTGGAGCTGGGGCTGCCGGGGCCGGTCTTCCTTTGTCTGCGCCTTAGCCGGGCTACGCCATTTCTGCTGCTCACGTCGCGGGTCTTGTCCGCCATCTTACCCGTTTTAGGTGACAGGGAGGGGGGGTGTGTGTAACATAGAATTTTCCTCCCAGTGACAGCCCCGTGCTACCTGCAGGTTCTCTCCGTGGGAAATCTCTACCACTGCCCCTCCCCCGTGAGGGATTTTGACATTTTTGTGCAACCTAGAACACGTAAGGGCTGGAGGAGGATGGGGTGTAGGGGCGGATACAAGATACGGAGTTACCAAGGCGGAAGTGAGTGCACGTGGAGGCCTGGATTGCTTCGGAGCAGCAGGTAGGAGTAGCCAGGAGAAAGGAAGTCAGGCCTTTTTTCACCTGCAAGAATACTAATACTGTGTTGGTCCTGATGGTGCAAGCATGTCATCCCAGCTACTCGAATTTCGAAAGTAAACTATATATTTAACCCAGAATATTTTAACCACATGTTCACCTCTCAAACAGCCCTTTTCTGCCCGGTCAGTGCCATTATCACACTTGATTAGACTCTTTCCTCCTGGGATCCTGCTCTTCTCTTTGTGTTCATTGTGACGGCATCTGCCACGTGCCTTTCTTAGGGTGGTTCGAATCTGGCTGAGTAAAGTCCTTGTTTATATCATTTATATCTTTAAAGTGTTTTGTGTTGGTTTTGTGTGTGTGTGTGGTTGGGTTTTTTGTTGTTGTTGTTGTTATTGTTGTTTTCTCCTCCACAGAACAGTCATTTCTCCTACCAGGTACTTTGGAGGGATTTGTGTCTTTACAGGTTTTGGTTTTCAATGTTGCTAGCAGATACAGTCAAGACAGGAGCATCAGAGTCCTCTTCATGGTGTGGGTCCATAGGGAATCTATGGACCTCTGTCACTGGGAAAGTTGGAGCAACTAGTGGATTTTGTGTTTATAGCTTGGCCACCATCCCTGAAGGCAAGTAGCCTTGACATTACAGAAGGTCTGAGGCTCCCATGATGTTTAGCACTGGGCTCCGATCATCCTTGAGGACACAGTGCCCCTCCAGGATCTTTGACACCTGGAGGGTCTGAGGGGCTCTGGTTTTGATGTTCTACACCTGTGGCCTGTCCCAACACATATACCCTCACCAAGTCCTTCCTGTATTACAGGTGTATCTTGAAGCCGAGTAACCATCCACCGTCATCGCGTGGTGAGAACCTTCACTTTTTGGTCTGTCCACACATAAAAGAGTATACCTTTTCTCTTAGGTCACTTTCCGTAATTTGGATCAGTAATTATGGGAATGTTACATATTAAAACTCTCAGGAGACCCGTCAGCTAGTTAGTAAAGATCCCAACCCTGCTGTTCATAACTCCATACTGGTCTACCAGTCAGTGAGCCATCTCACATAAATTTGGGTGTTTTAGGTGGAGCAGACACATCAAAGGCTGGGTAAGGTGCAGAAAGGACCCAATTATCAAACTCGGTAGAGGGAGCAAAATGGCTGTCAGCATTATCATCTGCCCACTGGATTTTGGACTGGATACAGTGTACTTTTGAGCATCCTGTAAGTCCTAGCAAATCATGTGTATATAAAAAAGATTATGTTTTTTAGAAAAAGAACCTTGAATTTACATAGGAGTCATTATTAAAATAATAATCAGAAGACAGGAATGTGTGTTAATCTGAAAAAGAACAAGTTCTCGGCTCCAGGAGAATTTCTTCTTGTTTCATGTTCCACTAAGTCAGAAAGCAGCAAGACAGATGTGCTATTGTCCACCCCACAACCATATGGGGCTTAGAAGCATCTCAAATAGGAGTTGCTGGGGCTGGGTTTTTCATTCTTAATTATGTGGCTACATCTTTGGACAGCTCATTTCTACACAAAATTTAGACTCGGACTAAAACTGAGTTCTTGCGGCCCAGCAGAGCAGAATGACCATGAGTTCACGGCCAGCCTGGGCTGTTGGGTGGAGGAGAAGGCCACAGTATTTGAGGAAACTGAGTTCCCCAAATCCCACCAGGATCCTAGCAATACGCAGGTGGCATTTTTCATCCACAGAAGACTCTGGCAGCAAAGTCATTGCTTCCCCAAGTTGCAGTATGGAACAGTGTTGCTGACCTCAAGATCAGGCAGGGTGAAGAGTTGGTTTGGGGGAAGTGGGCCTACAGGAAAAGCAGGAGCCATTGAGGCACATGTTCACCACATCCTGGGAAATTCGAACAGGCCTGAAACTGAGCCATGAGACCAGGACCAGCCTCTCTCTCCTTTGTCCCACATTCCCAAGGACAGAGTGTCAGTCTTTTTGCAGCAGAGCAGCTGGAAGGCACCAAGTAGGGTCAGGGTGGACAGTGAGGGATACCTGCTTATAATCTCAGCATTCCATGTGGCTGGGGCAGGAGGATCCTGAGTTCAAATCCAGTCTGGGTTACATACAAAAATAATTAAGATGGACTATGGTATGGTAGTGTGTATCTGTAACCCTCTGCTTTAGGAGGTAGAGGCCATACTGTCCTTGGGATATCAGAGAGGGAGTGTGCATATTACCGGGACCCCTGTGATGTCCAGCACTGGGCTCTGACCACCCTGAGGACATGGTGCCCCCCAGGGACCTTTGACACCCAGGGGTCTGAGGGGTCCTGGCTACAAAGGGAGTGGATGGGGAAGTTGTGCTTTCATGCTTCTCACCAGCCTCTTTCCCCTCCTGCCAGCAGACGGGGAGTTCCTCCAGATAGCCAGGCTTCCCTTCAGGTAAGCAGAAGGGTTGTCGGAGGCGGGGTAGAGATCTTGGGACAGCAGGTACCAACAGCTCAGGTCAGACTCCGCTCGTGCTTTCTTAGCACTGGAGACATTGTGCTGTAAGAAATGCTGTTGGTGTTTATGCTCAGGGACCCCTGTGATGTCCAGCACTGGGCTCTGATCACCCTGAGGACATGGAGCTCCCCAGGACCTTTGACACCTGTGGGTCTGAGGGGTCCCGACTCCAAGGAGGAGTGAATGGGGGGGGGAGGTATCATGGTCCTTCTGCACCTTACCAACTTCTTTCCCCTCTCCTTCCTGCCTACAGGTGGTTCCTGCAGACGGCCTGCTTCCCCAGGTAAGAACAGCGGGGCTGTCTGGAATTGGGGTAGGGGTCTTAATGCTAATCACATGAGCTCCATTCAGACAATAGGAATGGGTAAAGAAGCCTGACCAGGTTGCTATGAGGCATCCTGTCATACTGCTCTTGGTAACCCCCATGATGTCCAGCACTGGGCTCTGACCACCCTGATGACATGGTGCAAGCCTCCGGGACCTTTGACATCTGGGGGTCTGAGGGGTTTCTGTTTCAGGGGGATGATAGGTGGGAACGTGACCCTTCGTCACTACTACCATGCCCTGTGTCTTTTTGCAGCTCCGCAGCAACATTGCTTCTAGCCCCTTGCTGTCCTAGCCTTGAGGCTGTAGGGCCATGGCGGAGAGAGTGCTCGTACCCACCCAGATAGGTCGGGGGGACCGCTACTACACATACACGGAGCTGTTGGCTATCTCACGGCGTTTCAAGCAAAACCCCAATGAGCTCATGGTCACCTGGATCCTGCGGGTGTATGACCAGGGAGGTCCTGCCCTGTCCTTGAATTCCGGGGAGCTCGGGTTGCTGGGTGACCTCACGCATGATGCCATCTTTAACTACCGCTGCAAGGCCCTGCGAGGGAGCGGCTGCCAGACGCTGCTGAGCTGGCTGCTGCAGGCCTGGCGCCAGCGCTGGGAATCCTCCCTGCATTTTGAGGCCACTGAGCTGCCCTTTAGGCCTTGGACCACCATGGAGGAAGGCATCCAGCTGGTGCGCGAGCTGGGTATGATTGAGTGGATCTACCTTGACCCGGAAGGGCCTGTGGACCTGGCCCCAGAAGATGTGGCCTTCACTCAGAGCCTGCAGCGGCGCCTGCTCACAGCAGCACCCTCTGAGCTGCGGCTCTCACTGGTCAGTCTGCTGGTGCGTGGCATGACGGTACTAGAGGCTGTCATGGAGATCCAGACCATTGCTGACGTGGGCCTGCTTTGGCGCCAGAGCCAGCCAGGCCGCACCAAGCTCATGCTGGGGCCCAACCCAACTCGAAAGGACCTCCTAAGCTGGCTGCTCAGCCACGGCGTGCCCCGAGAGCAAGTGGACAGGCAGCCTACTAAGGTACTCCTGGAACTGTACATCAAAGAAGCCAAGCGCAGTCGTGGCCACCCCAGCTATGGGCTGGCTGAGGAACAGCCCCCACCACCTCCCTACTCCGACCAGGCCTGTGGGGAGGAGCCACCTGTGAGGCACGACTAGACCTGGACTGTTCGAGAGCACACTTGCACCCTAGGGTTGAAGGTGGGAAGGTTAATCTCACGGAGGCAGCTTGCAACCTAGGCCACTAGGAAAGAAACAGCTTGGCGTACCTTCCCCACGTCTGTCCCTCCAGCACTTAGTGCCAAGTCCAGTGGTCCCCAAAGAGGGGTGTGCATGTCCCCAGCCACACAGTCCATGTGGGAAGTAAGCCACGGGTGGCCATTTGCTGCGGATCTAGGGTGCTTATGGCCCTGAAGTTAAACCCCTTGGGTTGGAGCCTAAGGTCATGCTGAGGTGGGTGGCCACTTCAGGGTCCCCACCCCTCTGCCTCCACGTGAGCCCCAAAGCACTACATACAGGCCATCTTGAATTTTTTACTTTTTCAATGCAACACTTACATAATATTTTAGGTAGAGGCCACACTTGATGGACTTTACTGGGTGGTTGACACTTTAGGGCCAGTCTCCCTATTTTAAAGGCTCAACATTGTAAACTTTTCTAATGCAGCATTTTTACTTTATATTTTATTTTGAGCTTATGTGACACTTTGGTTTTGGGGAGAGGAGAGCCCCCTTTTGTAAAGACTTTGCTTTGGGGACCCTGTCCCCGTTTTCTTTTAGCCATGCCTTTCCCTTTTGAAGCACCTTCCAACTGGGTCTGGTGTCCCTGGCTGCACACATGGCCCCTGGCCAATGTAGGTCTGGATTTAGTGGAGGGGCGAGGTAGGCAGCCCTGGAGCTTCTGCCTTCGTGAGTTCCTATTAAATGGCTGGTTCGTGGCCCTCTGTGGGGTGTGCTGTTTGACTTGGTCCCGGCGCGGGTAGGATCGGGGTAACGGCCTGGATCCGGGGCAGGTGAGGCACAGGCTTGCTTGCCCACCTCTGGCCTGTTTCCAGAGGATGCTCCAGCGGTCTGCTGAGGAAAGGTGGGCTGGTGGGGGCCAGTCACAGCCACCGGCTGACCTTAGCCCTCCCTACCTCTCCCCTAGCAGCCTGCGTTTGGTTCGAGTTTATGTTGGTTCTTGTGAACCAGACCCTCTAGCTCACTCAGGCTGTCCTGGGATTCCAGGGGATGCTCCTTAGCTTCCTCAGGACTTGGGGTCTTGTACCTCCCCCAGATAGAAGCCTGGCCTCCTCTCAAGACAACACCCTTTGATTTTCCCATGTCAGTTGTGGCAATGGGTGTGGGGCTCCAGGTGATGCCAATGGCGTGATTGCTAGGCTGTAGGGAGTGGGGTATGGGTGCAGGCTCATCAACAGGTCATTGAGGAACTTAGGTTAGAGATGAGTGAGGCTTTCAGAAGACACTGGTTACCTTAGCCAATACCCTGGGAAACCCCTGTCTCCATCTGATTCAAATTGGGGTACTAGGTGACCCTGAGACAGCCCCATCTGTTATGCCACCAGCAGTAATTGCTGGGAGTAGAGGTGCTTAAGGGCATTCCAGTCCTATGTGGTCTCGGGCTGTAGGCTCTCGCCCGCACCCATGCTTACTGCCTGCACAGGGCCTGGGGCCCACCCAGCCTTCATCCCCACACGCGCGAGCACAGTAAGTGACAAGTCAGAGAAGCAGGTGAGCACACGTGTTGGGGTCCAGTGTCAGCTGAAGGGGTGCTTTTGTGTCTATCCATTCCCCCTCATACAGCCCCTCCCAGGGCCCTCAGGCAGCTGGGCCTCCAGGCCAGCAGGCCCAGCCCTAGGCTCAGCACAGCCAACACGGCCACAGCTCCAGCCAGCAGGGGCACCGTGGCTGCAGGAAGAACATGGGGGTTGTGAATCCCAGGCCTTGGGAATTCCCCACTCCCACCCCTGTGCAGAGGGCTGTCACCTGGGGGGCTGGTAGGCTCATAGGAACCATGGCAGGGGGCCCCGTGAGCTGGAGGCCTGGCTGGAGCAGTCAGTTGCTGGAAGCGCCCAAGTGGACAGGGGGCTGGGCACCCAGGGACCCTGAGCGGCAGGGGCGGGCGGGAAGTGTCATTTCGGTAGATGAGAGAGATGGTGACATTCCTGGAGGTGGAGAGGTCAGTAGCATCACCTATTCCCCCCTGAGAGTCCATCCCACCCAACGCCAAGCCATCACCCATCCTCACTCTCCATCCTCCTCCTCAGGGTCTCTGGAGCTCCCCCGGAACTCAAAGGCCATGCAGGCGGCATAAGGCGGGGTGTTCCCATCGTAGAGGCCTAAGGCCCCCTGGAGGGCCAGCAGGGTGCTGTCGTGCTGCAGATAATTCCATTGAGGGGGTGAATTAGGACCCCAGAAACGATTCCAGAGCACTCCTATCTACACACCACGGGCATTCTGTAATGACTGTCCAGACGTGCAGATTGTGCCTGGGCAGTTCCTCTGACCCCTCCTCCATCTTTACTGTTTCTAGTGATGCAGTCCCCTAAGACTACATGTTCTTACCACCACCACCCCTGCCACCCACGTAGCCGCAATGCCTGTCCTCCCCAAGGACTCACAGCTGAGTACATGACCATCTTGAGGGGCAGCCCCAGGCGCTGGGCCCGGGTGAAATTGCTGAGGATGGCATCCAGCAGAATCCCTGGTGGACAGGAGCAGAGTGCTTATATGCCCCCTCCCCACCTGAAGACCAGGTCCCCCAGCCCCATGGGCCCCACACCTCACCCCCTGTCAGCTGGGCCTTTTCGGCTGCCCTGGGTGGGCCCACATGTGCCCTGATATCCAGAGCTGAAATCTGTGACAGAGTCCTCAGGACGTCTGGGGAGGCCCAGGATGGAAGGGTGAGGCCATGGGCACGCTGGGGAGAGAGGAGAGAGGGCCTGGAGAGGAAGTCCCCAGTCACACACACACACACCCATTTGTTTTGTATGTGCTTTGTGCGATGCATGTGTGTGCCCACATGTGCATGTGTGTGTATAGGTTAGAGGTTACCTGCAGATGTTTCTCAGGACTGCTCAACCTAACTTGAGGGTCTCACTGGCCTGGAACTCTACTAGTGGGCAAGGCTGGCTAGCCACTGAGCCCCAGGGATTCTCCTGTCAAGACCTCAGTACCAGGATTTAGCTGTAAGCTGCTACATCCAGGTTTTTCGTGTAGGTGCGGGCAGTCCAAACTCAAGCGCTTTCCTGACAGCCAGTCCTGCAGACCCTGACCCTCATTCAAACCCCTCAAAGGTCAGCTCACCACAGTGTGGGCCAGAGCAGGTACCAGACCAGAGTCCTTACCAAGAGATGCCTTGGAATCTGACATTTGGGATTCTAGATGGATCCAATGAAATGGTACCGGGAAAGGGGTGTATTAAACTATGCCACCATCCTCCCGGCCTGTCACTATGCAGAAGGGGAAGCCAGTGTACACAGGGCTAAGTCACTTGTCATAACGAGCAGCCCGTCAAGTGCAGACCTGAAGTCCCCGCTGGGAGAGGAAGAGGACCCACCTGACAGATGAGCGTGTCCAAAACTTTCCATGCCCTGCGGAGTGGTTCTCCAACCAGTGACAACCCCGTGAAGTTGCCCAGGCGGGTCAGGAAGTCCTGGATGGAGATGCGGAGTTGGGTGAACCCTGACCAATCCTTGCTTGACACCCAAGCCTACCACAGCACTCACCGTCCAGCCCTCCAGGGCCTCCTGGTAGTCAGCTGCCTCCGTGGACTCCCGCAGCAGCTCATGGTACCGAGGACAGCTGCGCATGGGAAACCTCAGCAACTGGGGGAGACTGAGGCTCAGAGAAGACAGCGGGAGTCTGGGGTCTCACAGTCGGCCATGCCTCTCTCCCAGCTTACCCCTCTGGACCCACCAGGGACAGTCTTGCTAATAACTGTTCTGTGCTTGGAAGCCCAGAAGTGGGTCCAGCTGGCTGGAAGCTGCCTCTGGCCCTTTCCAGCTCAGTGTTACGTTTTGCTTTCATCCCTTTTTGTGTATGTGTGGTGCTGGTTATGGAACCCAGGACCTTGGACAAGCCAGGCAATCCCTCTACCTCTAAACCATAGCCCCAGCTCCTCACTGGGAGGTTCTAGATGGGTGCTTTACCACTGAGCCACACCCCCAGTCCCTCCTCATTGTGGGGTTCGAAGAGGAGGGTTCTGCCACCGACCCACATCCCAAGTCCTCTTGTTAAACTTTTCACTTTCACAAAGTGTCTCTAAGGTTCCCAGAATGACCTTGAACTCAAGGTCCTTCTGTTTCTCCCATCAGATCCAGCCCCCCTGACCTTGTCCTCAGACACGGGCACTGTGTGCACTGGAATGGGCTTCCAGTCAGCCTCGGGACTTCCAGGGGCAGCCTCAGGGAACAGCCCAGCCAGGTTGGCCTGTGCACTCTCCAGTGTGCGGTCAAAGTCTGTGCTGCGGATGTACACCTGGGGTGGATTGGGGCGGTAGAAAGGTGCAGGCTGAGGTCAGCAGTGTTCCAAATCAAAAGCTTCAAATTCAGTCAGGCATTGAGGGTCACGGGTCAGAGATGGGTGGTGTGTTAGACTGTATGGGTCTCCCGAGGTGTGGAGAGTTAAGATCAGGTCAAGGGGTTTGGAAGTGAAAGGTCAAGATGTTGAAGGTGGGAACTGAATAACAGCCCTCTGAGGAGTCAGAGTCAGGCCAGAGGGCAGAGGTCAAAGGCTGGAGGTGGAACTGGGGGTGTTGCTCAGTGATGGAGGACTTGCCGGGGTATTGTTTGGTTGAAGCATCATCACCTCAGCCCTAACATCCTTATCCAAAAAAAAGTCTGGAATGTTGGGTGGAAAGTTCCATTTCAAGCCCCTTTCCCTGGGAGTTGCCTCAGTCCAGGCTCCGCCTCCAAGAAAACCTGCCAAATGGTGACCCGTCCCCAGGGAGGGCCAAGACCATTCCCATAGGCTATTTAAACTGCCCCCCACCCCCCCGAACAAACACATGGTCTCCCAGGTTCTCCGTTCCCCTTCTCCATGTTTTCCCAGAGGGCCACCCCGGAGCACTGGCATCCATTAAATCTGGGCTTCTTTTAATTTGGTTTGATTTGGTCTAAGTTGTATTATGCATTGGCAGAGAGGCTTGTTGGGCCAGAAAAACAAAAAACAAAAAAAACTTAACAAGTAAATATAGGCCTAAAACCCTGCCAAGAAACCCCACCTCCTAAGAAACATCAGGAAGGCAAAACAAGGATCACAGACTGAATCAGGTTCAAAGGTCAGAAGGTCAGGATGGAATCGTTGGGAATCAAGACAAAGGCTGAGGTTGGGTCAGTGGTCACACTGTGTCATAGTTTGAGGTCAGAGGTCAGTGTAGATTCCTTACTGACTCAAAAGCCCATGGGAGTGCAAGACAGGCTGATAGAAACTAAAGAAAAGATGTGAAGACCAAAGGCTTTGGGACTAAAGGTCAGCAAAGTACCTCTTCACGCCGGAACTCTGGGCTCAGGAAGGCCTTGTACCGCCTCCTCAGGAATCGGCCAAGCTCCAGCTGCTGGCGGATCCCCTCCTGGGAACAGAGGCCGGTCTCAGCGGACTGTCATCACCTGGCTCCCAGCCCTCTTCCTCACCCTCTTTTCCTCCTCACCTTGGTCAGCTGGCCCAGGCCTCGAGGCCACAAGGTGGAGGCAGCTTCCTTGTGTGGGTCTGTGGGGTAGGAGGCCAGTGGGGCCCGGTCGCCATGACGGAACACCTGGGGATGTTGGAGAACCAGGTCAGGGTTGGTCTGGGAGGTAGAGAGTGAGTCAGGTGGGGTGAGAGGCTGCGCACCAGAGCCACAAACAGCAGGGGCCCCTCCAGCAGGGTCTGGGGTGGTAGCAGCAGCAGCAGCAGCAGCAGTAAGGGTCCAGCGGTGTGGCACTGAGACCCAGGCTCGGCCATTTCCACAGAGAGCAGACGCTGAGCTCAGCCTCCGTCTGTGCTGTGGCCTCACCTGCTCATTAGCTTCAGACTCAGCCCCCTGCCAGCAGCGCAGGCCCCAGCATGCTCCCCAGCTCTGCTCCAGGCTAGGGATCCTGGGATTAACCTGGTTCGTCTTCACAGACCCCCCAGGAGGTGTCCATATGACCGCCAGCATCCCTGCTGTGCTGATGGGGAAGTTGAGGCACAGCCTGAGGAACCATCTAGGAAGTGGCAAGGCTGAGAGGTAGTTACAGGGAACCCCACCCCCACCCCTGCTTCCCCAGGTCTCCCCATTCCTTTTCTAAAATGTTAGGAGTCTCTGAGGCCTCCTTGGACTACTTGAAGATTCCAGTTTCTTCCCACACCACATAAAAATGATTAAAACCAACAGGGCCCTGTAGCACAATACCCAAGCCAGAAGCAGACAGACCAGGTTCAAATCTCACCATCACCAAGTTACTTTGTTCTGTGTGCCTTCATCGCCCAGCGCAGATCGGATGAGTTCAAAGCACTTCAGAGAACCTGTTTGAGAAAGAAACTGTTGAGAAGTTGTGTTTGCAACCACACAGCAAATGACCCCAAAATTCAGCAATTTGTACATGCTGAAGTACATGCATGCAGGAGTACATGCGTGTGGAGGCCAGATGTCAGGTGTCTCTCACTTACCCTGGAGCCTGCTGATTCACGCTAGACTGAGCTCCAAGAATCCTCCTGTCTCAACCTCACAAACTCTGGGATTACAGTCACAAGCCACTGTGCCAAGATCTTTAACACGGGTACTGGGGAGTAGAACTCAGAACCTTGTGCTTGTGAGGCCAGTGAGCCACCTCCCTGGCCCCAAGCTCAGTATCTTAAGGCAATGAGTTGTTATTGCTCATGGGTTTTATGGGTCAAGAATTGAGAAGGCTTAGCATAGAGAGAGTCTAGCTGTTTAATTTTTGAGATTTTTTTTTTTTTGAAGTGGTGATTTGAGTCAGGGTCTCACTATGTAGTTCTGGCTGTCCTAAAACTCAGTATGTAGACCAAACTCACAAATCTCTGCCTCTCAAGTGCTGAGATTAAAGGTGTGTATCAATCACTACATCAGGCCATGATTTTACTTATTTTTATTTTATATGCCTATATGTATATGCATGCATGCCCACAGGGGCCAGAGAGGGCACTGGATCCTCTGGAACTGGAATTACAGATGGTCCCAAGGTACCCTGTGAGTTCTGGAAACTGAAGCCAGGTCCTCTTGTTTAATACTGCTATCACTTGACACAGGCTGAGCCAGTGCTGGACCGTGGGACTACATCTCTATCCACAACACCTGACCCCTTGTTTAAATGTTGTAGATAGAATTGTGCTGCTTTGCCCAGGTTAGCCTTGAACTTACTCTGCAGCCTGGACTGGCTAGAACTCACAACACTCCAGCTTCCCAAGTGCTCAGATAACAGTCAGCCGCAGAGAACCCATGATGCCCAGCTGCCCTGGAGGTCCCAGATCCACAGTTTGTGAGACTGGAAATCACAGCATCCTCAGGCCACGCATCCACCACCAGCTAGGAAGGAGGACCACTGGATTCCATAATCTGGTGTCCCCTGCTTCTCCCTCTTTTTGAGTACATATGTGTGTTTATTCTTTTTCTTCATTGAAATGTATTACACTTGTGGGGTGGGGGACCCGTGTGGCATAGCACATACACAAAGGTCAGAAGAGAACTTGTCAATTCTGTCCTTCTGCCCTGTGAGTTCTGGGAGTGGACCTCAGGCCCTCAGACTTGTCAACAGGCTACCCACTGAGCTATCTCGACAGCCCTTAATTGTTTTATGTATTGGCATATTCGCTTAGTAACAGGGTCTCAAGTATCTCAGGCACCCTCGGGCTCTCTCTGCACCACGTAGCTGAAGGTGACTTTGAACTCCAATCCAGACAAAAAGAGCAACAGTGGACCCAAGAAATTATTCCAAGTCCAGCATGGTGAACCAGTGGGGAGACTCAGAAGCAGCTGCAGTACCAGAAAGTCCCACAGAGGGATGATGCAGGGAGGCTGTGTCACTGGGGTCCTCTGTGCAGGCACCTCGCAGGCGGCTGCTCTTAGGCTCCCAGCTACTGCTTATGTGACTTGTGAATCTGCAAAGATACCTCGAGCTTCGTGAGCCTCTCGAGCCTTCTTCCCACCCTGGACTAGGGAAGCACCTGCACCACAAACAGAAGTTTCTTCTGTGTGTAGAGGCCAGAGGTCAATGCCAAACGTCTTCCTTAGTTGCCTTTCACCTATTCTGATGGCTGTCACTGAGCCTGGAGCTCACTGATTTGGCTAGCAAGCACCAGGGATCTCCTGTCTCCACCTCTGCAGTGCTAAGGTAACAGGCACATGTGCCACACCTGGCTTTTTATAGGAGTGCTAGGGAATTGAACCCAGGCCTTCGTGGTTATGTGATAAGTGCTTTACCCACTGGGCACCTCCCTTGCCCCTTATGAAGGATATGTTTTCTTTATAATGCAAACAAAAAATGGCTCAGACATCTTTATTTTTTTATTTTTAGTTTGTTTTTTTTCAGACACGGTTTTTCTGTGTAACAGTTCTGGCTGTCCTGGAACTCACTTTGTAGACCAGGCTGCCTTGAACTCACAAAGATCTGCCTGCCTCTGCCTCCCAAGTGGTGGGATTAAAGCATGCGCCACCACCACTCAGCTAGGGTCAGACATCTTTAAATGACTCACCCGAGGTCATCCCACTACAGAGCTGGGATTCAAGCCCACACAGGAGGTTTCCCACCCTGTCCTCAGTGTCCAGGTGCGGGCTTCACTGCAAAGGCCTGGGCCTCTCTGTGCACAGCTAGCAATATTTGTGAAGGTGATGGCAGTTCAACACGTGTGTTCATCTAGCCGCTCCTTTGTTTCTCCAGTATCCTGGGGAGCCGTTCTAAAGGCACAGAGCGCTGCATGGTCCGACTCAAAGTGCCTGGCTGTCTGTGGTCCACCATGATGCTCCGCCACCCTTACAAACTGGAGACCAAATTCTGGTCTAACCCCTGACATGAGGACCCCATGTTTCCTAGACCATCGGGCCTGTTCTCCACACCTCAGGCATTCTCCTGCCTCAAGATACCAGAGTCACTCTGTCCCTCCCCTGCTCACAGTTCTCCCACCCCCTGCACACTCCAGGGAAGAAAACAGAACTCAGTGTGGAGATCCAGTTCTGGACTCTCCAATCTCTTAGGTTTTGATGCTGGATTTGGGTACCACACGTGACAGTCCATGCCCACATTCCCTTCTCCCCAGGCTCCAGTGTGAATGTCTCTTCTACCCAAAATGCCCTTCCCTGGTCACCATGGTCACCATTCTGGTCTCCCCGACAACCCCCTCCCATTCTTGAGGCCTCTTTCCTGTCTGACTCAGAGGCCTGGGGGAGGGAGGTCAAATCGCTGTGTGGTTAGGACCCATGGCTGTGAACTTGCAGGAAGTGAGGACGGGTGAAGGGACGGGCAGGGGTGGGGACAGGGAGGGGAGGGAGCTAACTTCTGGCCTCCTCCTCCTCTCCCAGAATGTGACCTTGGCCATGGCCGTGTTCACCATCCTAGCCTCCATCTACTTCTTCAACAAGGTGAGGGGAAGACAGAGTGCAGGAGGGTCTGTGTCTCGTGTCTCTGCATTTGCCCTGGTAGCTTTTCTGTACCAAGTTGCCACGTGTCTCCATCACGCTTCTGTCTCTGCTCTAGGCTCAGCAGTGAGAAGCCATGGCTCCCCAGCCCACCAACCCAGTCTCGCAGCAGTGAAAAGCCATGGCTCCCCAGCCCACCAACCCGGCCTCGCAGCAGTGAGAAGCCATGGTTCCCCAGCCCACCAACCCAGTCTCGCAGCAGTGAAAAGCCATGGCTCCCCAGCCCACCAACCCGGCCTCGCAGCAGTGAGAAGCCATGGCTCCCCAGCCCACCAACCCGGCCTTTACCTGTTCTACCATCGCTCTGGCCTCTGAGATCTAATAAATGTAACGGCATCAGATCAAGGCTCCCTACTTCCTAAGTCCTACTCCCCACAGGTCCAGGGACTGCACGTAGTCAGCCAAAACCTCAGTAGGAAGAAGCCACTTATATGAGTGTTCAGAACCCCAAACAGGGGATCTGTTAGCCCACAATCTCCTTCCTAACAGCTTCTCCAACCTCTCCAAGTAAATGCCCTGAGGAACACACCTGTCCAAGCAAATTCATTTCCACCCAGTGTCCGAGGCAGTGGCACTGGCCCCTAGATCTGAGGGAGGAGGCTGGGCCCTGGACCTCTGAGTCTGAGGGAGGAGGCTGGGCCCTGGACCTTTGTGTCTGAGGGAGGAGGCTGGAGCTTGTAACCCTAGGTCTGAAGGAATAGGGCTGGATTCTGGACCCCTGGGTCTAAAGGGGAAGTTCTGGGAACCGAGGCAGGAGTGACAATGACCTGTGTTCTCTAGTTGGAGGACGGGGTCCAGCATCTGATCTGGGTTTTGGGAAGTGAGCAGAAGTCTTTAGGGCACATGGGTATCTGGAGGGCTTTTCAGCTCTGAGGGTGAGAGCACAGAGAACTTCCAGGGTCCGAGTCTCTACCTGGAACCAAACAACTTGTTCAGGTCTTAAAACTTATCACTTCTCTTTGAGAACTCCTGCCAGCCAAAGGTGGAAATCTGTTTAACAGAAGATCACGCTAAGGATTAATGATGATCAGAGGTGTGAGCAGAAGTTGTGACTGCAGCAGAGTCTAGGTGGACATAATTCCTCTTAGTTATCTTCTCCTCTTTTCTTAGCAAACTCCTATTCAATGGTTACCACCTGCCATCAAATCCCTTTCTTATATGAGTGTTCAGAACCCCAAACAGGGGATCTGTTAGCCCACAATCTCCTTCCTGCCAGCTTCTCCAACCTCTCCAAGTAAATGCCCTGAGGAACACACCTGTCCAAGCAAATTCATTTCCACCCAGTGTCTGAGGCAGTGGCTTCTGAACACGGTATTCACTGGGTTTCAGGATAAGGACTAGAAATTTCCAATCACAAACAGATTTGTGCTTCTAGTTAGCTCAGATCTGTGCGATTTTAGTGACTTTCAAGCTCTTGGGACCAAGCGGAACTGGCGATTGCGCTCTCTGCTGACTAGAGCCTGTAACAGCACTCTGTACTCAAATACAGTGACTGCAGAATCAGAAATAGCCGCATGGTGGCAATGTCGGACTGTCGTCCCACATTCTAATTGGCCTCATGCCTGGGCTCTCTCCTAGGCTCTTCCCAAACCTCCACCACCTCCTGTCATTCGAGTGGCCTGTCTCCAACCAAAGACCATCCAGCACCTCCCCCACCAGACACCTCTGCTATATCCTTAGCCCCATAACTCAAAAATGGTTGAGCAGCTACACCCTGTGGCTTTTCACATGCCGTGCCCCACACGGGGCCCTTCACAACATCTATTTTGCACATCCTCCTCTGAAAGAATTCCTTCCTGCCTCACCCCCTCACCTCAATCCCCAGGTGGGCTTGACTGCCAGTGGTTTTTCCACAGCTTACCCAAGTCAACCTTTACTTCCTCCATATCCCTCCTCCCCCCCAGGGCTTGACTGTTTGTGAGGTTTCTGTGTCCTCAGGGAGCTATCAGCTTAGCATTTTCTCAACCGCATTTCTCAACCGCAGTCCGGTGGAGATGGATGCGTCTCAGATTGGCTGGGTGAAGAGCCATGGAGGGCTTGGTCAATTCCCGCCACTAAGCTTGCGGTGGGATGGAGCATTGAATTCTGCCCTGAATGCTCCCCAGGGTGCTGTGGATGGGCAGTTGGGGTTCTGAGGCTGTCTTTATTGGGAGGAAACTGAGTGCTTCCCAGACGTAGCTCTGCTGCCTGAGAAATTATTTTTTAAAAAGTTTATTAGTTTTTATGCATACAGTCTTCTGCCTACAATGTATGTCTACAGGCCAGACAGGTGCACCAGATCGTATTACAGATGGCTGTGGGCCTCCTTGTGGTTGCTGGGAACTAAGGAATTCTTTAAGAGACCTCGACTCAGATAAAGATGGAACTCTTTTTTTTTAAATTATCACTATTTTATTTCTAAAAATAAATATTTGCTATGTATCAGGATTGCATTGTATGGTTTAAAGATTATAATTTAATTAATCGGTTATCTCTGAGTCAGGGCAGCTGGAACTTCCTATATAAGCCTCATCTGCCCACCCCTACTGGGATAGAAGGGTGAGCCACCACCGCCTGGCTTTTATTTTTAAATTACATGCATGTGTGGAGTGTTGCGTGTGTAAATGCATGTATGGGGGGGGTGTCCATGGAGGCCAAAAGAGGGTGTCAGATCCCTGAAGCTGGGATAATGGGCTGCCAACTGCCAGACCTGAGTGCTGGGAAAGTAACTCCTAGCTCGGGCTCTCTGCAAAAGCAGCAGGTGCTCCCGCGGGGCAGCCACGAGAAGCTAAGTCTGGGCAGATCACCCAAAGGAAGTTCTTTTTTTTTAAAAAAAAAAAAAAAACCTTTTTTATTTAACTTTATTATGTTCGTTGGTGTGAAGGTGTCAGATCTCATGGAACTGCATTTTCAGACAATTGTGAGCTGCCATGTGGGTGCTGGGAATCGAACCCGGGTCCTCTGGAAGAGCAGTCAGTGCTCTTAACCGCTGAGCCATCTCTCCAGCCCCTAAAGGAAGTTCTTTACTTCCAGCTATTATCACCTGCCAGAGTAGGACTCAGCCATCGATAAATTTAATAAAAGGTCTGAGTCTCAGTAGTTTACCCTGAGGCAACGCCTGGTTACAGGAGGAACCACAAGCTGAGATTACCCGACCTCCACCCAAGAACAGACCATCCAAAGGAAATGCCTGGCATTCTAACCATTGTAGATGGGAACACCTGCCAAAACACATTCACCAGGACATCCCTAGACAAATGTCAGTCAATCAAGAGTCCTGAACCTCAGAGACCACTCACCCCCACCTTTGCTACTATAAAACCCTATTTTAATTGAGCTCGGGCCTCTTTTATTCCAATACATTGAACACGCGCCGAGAGACGGATTTGCCTTAGCCCTGGTGTCTTGTCACAGCTATGAAACAGTAACTTAGACAGGTGTCTTTGTGTTGTCCCTGTGTATACCAGAGTAAATAAATAAAATTTATTTTAAAATTAAATTAAGATTAAAATAAAGGCTCTTTGCTTTTACATACGGGACTTGGTCTCCTTGTTGGCTTTTGCGGGGACTTTATGGATTTGGGCATAACACTCCTAACCACTGAGTCATCCCTCTGGCCTCGTGAGTCAGTGTGAAACCGAGTTGGAATTAAGATCTTAGGACTGAAGAGATGGCCCAGTGGTTGTGACTCCAGTGTTGGGATTTGATGCTTCTGGGTCACTACACAGGTCATGTGCATGACATCATACAGACAAAACACAAACAGAAAATGTCAAAAGTGAATCTCTTTTAAAAAGTATAGCTAAGTAAAATGAGGACCCTTGTCTGACATTCCAAAACCCACATGAAGCAGGTGTGGAAGCAAGAAGCTGGGATCAGGGCACCTCAGTGCCCAGAGGGAAGGTGCACACAGGAGAACCCCCGACACTCTGGTATACCCAGTGACAACGCAAAGACACCAGTTTCACAGGGTTGGCCCAAGCTCATCGTGGCAGGGAGTACAGGCAGCTGTGGTGCTGGGGAAGCAGCAGAGAGCTTCCATCCTGATCCACAGACAGAAGCCGCAGGCAGAGAGAGGCTCATAGGGCCCGCTGTGGGCTTTCGAAACCTCAAAACCCATCCCAAGTGACTTCCTCCAACAAGACCATGCCTCCTCTTCCTCCTAATTCTCAAATAGTGCCACTCCCTGGTAACTAAACATTCAAATATATGAATCTATAGGGGCCATTCTCATCCAAACCATCAGGGCACCCTGTCTCCCTGCCTCCCTCACACCTGCCTGCCCCCCTTCCTATCTCCCCCACACCTGCCCCCCTCTCTCCCTGTCTCCATCACACCTGCCTGCCCCCCTCCCTATCTTCCTCACACTGCCCCCCCCCCCCCCCGTCTCCCTCACACCTGCCTGCCCCCTCTCCCTACCTCCTTCACACCTGCCCCCTGTCCCTGTCTCCCTCACACCTGCCTGCCCCCTCTCTTCCTGTCTCCCTCACACCAGTTCTATCTATGTGCCTCAAGGGAGCCTCCTGGTTTCTGTCTTTACCCTGTAAGCTGCCCTGTCTGTCACCCCGCTGTCTGTCAGAACCTCTGTCTGCCTCATTGCATGTGACTCTACAGTACCAGCTGCTCACCTCACCTGGGTGCTCTATGCACCCCCAGGTCTTTCTTTCTTTGGGTCTCAGTCCCTCTTTTCTAAGTCTCTCTCTCCTCACCCCACTTCATGTGCCTTCATTTCAGCCCACCCCACATTTTCAGAAGACAGGAGTCCTCCACCCCAGACTGTACCCCACTTCCTCAGGCTGCCCCAGAGCCTCTAAGCCTCCACCCCCAGTTTCTGGGTTCCTCTGCTGCCTCCTCTTCTCCTTCTCCTTGAGGGAACCTCAAGATCTGGCCCAGCCATATCCGGATTTTCTTATCCCCACACACATAGAGCAAGTCAATCACAGCAGAGTGAACCCCAGAGGTCTCAGCAACACCCACATATCCCTCAACTGCAGGCCGGACCCCCACATGTCCAGGGACTTGAGCAGCAGCAGAAGATGGACAGGCTGGCCGCAGTGCCCCCTGGAGAACCTCCTCGAGATCCCAGCCAGCTGCAGCTGCTTCTGATCACCCCCAGTGGCACCCCAAACCCAGAAACTAGCTGATCCAGTGCAGAGTTCCAGGCTGAGGGGTCCTGGCCGTGCCTGGAGGATTCCAGAGTTGTCCTGTTGAAAGGGTCACTCCAGCCGTTTCAGTTCCTCAAAGTTCCCAGGGCTTTCCCAGCCAGGCCCAGTAGAAGGATCCAGAACCCACCAGGCCAGATAACTATTTGGCGAACTATATAATGACCCAGTGCCCAGGATGGTTGGAGCAAGGAGGTACAGTGGTCAGCGGCCAGTCATTGGCACTGAAAGTCAAGAAGGCCAGATGTGGATCCAGGTGGCCCAGAGGCCCGGCACCTGTGGGATCAAATGAAGCTGAGAGGTAGGAGCCCCAAGAAGATGATGTCAGCTATGAGTTGGAAGAACAGGAAGAAGGGATTCTCCAGCCTAGGCCAGCAGTCTGTGACTAGCCGTGTCCAGGAGGTAAGAGACAACTGCCACCAGAGAGAAGAGGAGAAAGAGAATCACTCAGGGCAGGTTCTGGCTGCTGCATCTCCACAGGGTCCTCCATGGCTGTATGGGGCTGGAGGTACAAACAAAGCCTCCACATCAGAGCACACTGTCCCAAGCCTCTCAGACCCGCACCTCAGGGACGGTTCCTCCTGCATTGTAGTACCTAGAACAAGCCACATACTTCACACACACACACACACACACACACACACACACACACACACACACACACACACGTCTATGCACCATGTGTGTGCAATGCCTGTGGAGGCAAGAAAATGTGGCAGATCCCCTAGAACCGGAGTTAAAGAAGTTTGTAAGCCACCATGTGGGAGCTTGGAACTGAACCTGGGTCCTCTGGAAGAGCAGCCTATGCCCTTAACTTCTGAACCACCTCCCAGCCCTGGATTCTATTATCTTAACACCTAGACTACATGAGACCTTGGGTGAACACACTTGGTGAAGCACTGGCCTAGCTAGCAGGAAGCCCTGGGTCCCAGGGCTTAGAGACACAGGCCTGCAATTCCAGAACTTGGGAGGTACAGACAGGAGTAGGGGCAGTGGGAACTGAGGGGATGAGGACAATGGGAACTGAGGGGGAGGGGGTGGGGACAGTGGGAATTGAAGGGGTAAGAACTGAGGGAGTGAGAACAGAGAACTGAGGGGGTGGGAACAGTAGGAACTGAGGGGGTGGGGACAGGGGAACTGAGGGGTGGGAACAGTGGGAACTAAAGGTGTGGGGACTGTGGGAACTGAGGGGGTAGGGACAGGGGAACTGAGGGGTGGGAACAGTGTGAACTGAGGGGGTGGGAACAGTGTGAACTGAGGGGGTGGGGACAGGGGAACTGAGGGGTGGGAACAGTGGGAACTGAGGGGGTGGGGACAGTGAGAACTGAGGGGGTGGGAACAGTGTGAACTGAGGGGGTGGGGACAGGGGAACTGAGGGGATGGGGACAATGGGAACTGAGGGGGTGAGGACAGTGGGAACTGAGGGGATGGGAACAGTAGGAACTGAGGGGGTGGGGACAGGGGAACTGAGGGGTGGGAACAGTGTGAACTGAGGGGGTGGGGACAGGGGAACTGAGGGGTGGGAACAGTGGGAACTGAGGGGGTGGGGACAGTGAGAACTGAGGGGGTGGGGACAGGGGAACTGAGGGGGTGGGAACAGTGTGAACTGAGGGGGTGGGGACAGGGGAACTGAGGGGGTGGGAACAGTAGGAACTGAGGGGGTGGGGACAGGGGAACTGAGGGGTGGGAACAGTGTGAACTGAGGGGGTGGGGACAGGGGAACTGAGGGGTGGGAACAGTGGGAACTGAGGGGGTGGGGACAGTGAGAACTGAGGGGGTGGGAACAGTGTGAACTGAGGGGGTGGGGACAGGGGAACTGAGGGGATGGGGACAATGGGAACTGAGGGGGTGGGGACAGTGGGAACTGAGGGGATGGGGACAATGGGAACTGAGGGGGTGGGGACAATGGGAACTGAGGGGGTGGGGACAATGGGAACTGAGGGGGTGGGGACAGTGGGAACTGAGGGGGTGGGGACAGTGGGAACTGAGGGGGTGGGGACAATGGGAACTGAGGGGGTGGGGACAATGGGAACTGAGGGGGTGGGGACAGTGGGAACTGAAGGGTGGGAACTGAGGGGGTGGGGACAGTGGGAACTGAAGAGGTAGGAACTGAGGGGGTGGGAAAAGTGTGAACTGAGGGGGTGGGGACAGGGGAACTGAAGGGTGGGAACTGAGGGGGTGGGAACAGTGGGAACTAAGGGGGTGGGAACAGTGTGAACTAAAGGTGTGGGGACTGTGGGAACTGAGGGGGTAGGGACTGAAGGGTGGTAACAGTGGGAACTGAGGGGGTAGGAACTGAGGGGGTAGGAACTGAGGGAGTGGGAACAGTGGGAACTAAAGGTGTGGGGACTGTGGGAACTGATGGGGTAGGGACAATGGGAACTGAGAGAGTCAAGGGAATGGGAACTTTGGGAAACGAGAGAACCCTAGGAGTGGACCATGGGACTTAAGGAAAACATGGGAACTGTGGGAAGTAAGAGAACCCTGGGAAAGAACGGGTGAGTGTCAAACCATACTGGAATCAGCCTGTGACCTGGATCCCAGGAGCTGCCCCCATAGCAGCCTTGTCTCATTTCCCTGTCCACTCTCCCTTTCAGCTTTGGTGCGTACGTATATTAGGCACTGAGAAGCAGAGCTACAGGATGGGGGGGGGGGGTGCGCACCTAATCCCAGCACTTCAGAGGTGGTTCAAGGCTAGCCACAGTCACAGAGTGAGGTTGAGGCTAGCCTGAACTACACGAGACCCTGTCCCAAGGAGAGAGCGATGAAGACACGAAGGAAGGCGTGTGAACAGGAACAACAATGGCTGCTCTCACCACAGAACTGGCTTCTCCAGGAGAATCTGTCCCCTCCCTAGTGCCTATCAATGTCTCCTCTCAACTTGTCTTGCATTTATCCTCTGATTCTCTTTCTCGCTTCTTGAACCATTTGCTAATTTCCTTTTGGACCTTGTTTTTCTCCTCCTGAGATTTAAATCTACAGATCTTCCTCTGTGTATAACTTTGATGTTCCTGAATGAAGTGTGGCTTTTGCTTGTGTATCCCTAGAGCACAGAAATTCTTTCAAAGGGCGCTCTCCAGTGTCCAAGGAGGTCAGAGTTCTTTCCCTTTTCTTAAAAAAAGAAATTTACTTTTATGAGAAAAAAAAAAAAACATCACGGTTGTTTGCCTGTAAGCCCCTTAAGGCATGGGAGTAGCTAACTCCACACCCCCCACTCCTGAGGACCTCCTGACCTGCTAGGCCCTACTCCCCAGAACCTTCTAGCAGGGGGACACAGCCCTCACGATGCAGGCAAACAAGCTCCACCCTACAGAGTACAAGGCCCAAGATCAGGCCACAAAATCCCACCAATGCCAGGCCACCCTGAAAAGCTCTACCCACGCCCCCAAGAAACCCTATGTAAAGCCTGCCTCCCACTCAGTTCCTTGCCGCTTCTCTCCCATGCAGAGGCAGAGGCAGCCTCCCTCCTGTGTTTTTACCAATAAATGGCTTGTGTGAGGTTTGCTGTGCTGTGTGACTATTGTATTTCTTTGCTCCCAACTGCCAGGATACCTTTCCCCTCATGTGTGTCTGTGTGCTGTGTGCCCACAGTGCCCTCACAGAAACCAGAAGAGGGTGTTGGAGCTCCTGGAACTGGAGTTACAGGTGGCTGTAAGCTGCCATGTTGGCTTGGGGTCAAACTGGAGCCCTCTGGAAGAGCAGGCAGTAACTCTTGACCATTGTACTGTCTCTCTTGTCCTTTGTTTCTATGTGACTGTGTCTGTGTGGGGTATGTGCATGCGAGTGCATTGTCTACAGAGGCCAGGAGAGGGCGTCAGAGCACCTGCAGCTGGAGTTCCAGGCGGCCGAGAGCCTCCTGGGGTGACGACGACAGCGGGGTGACAGTCGGGTGAGGTTGTGGCTGTTCAGCTGAAATGTCCTGTTCTCAGTACACGAGGCTGAGGATTCCCAGATAAATATCATGATCCACACTTACGCAGGCTTTCAGAGGGTTCAGGAAATTCCTGAAATGGACTATCGTGTCATCTCGTTTAGTTTTTCTTTCCTGTTTCTTGTTTTGCTTTTTTTTTTGATTTTGCTTTATTGATATGAGACTGAATGCTTGTTTTGCTTTTTTGTTTAAGTTTTTAAATCAGCAGATAGTAATTACACCCAATAGTAAGTTTTATTATGACGTGTTCTTTCGTGTTTATAATGTAATGTTTAATCATATCCATCCCCCTTTCTTTCTCCTGTCCACCCACTCCTACTGAATGCTTTCCTTTCCCTGCTAGTCCCTGTCGTGTGACATTATTCCTGCGGAGATACAAACATCTATTCACTCTAAACTGGGAACTGAGGACAGACCAAAGAGTGGGTGCCACCAAAGTCCATCTTGATGAACCAATGAGATTTATTGAGATTACGTACAGGGATGTCGGGGACCTCTGAGTGCCAGCCTCAGTGTCCCCTCAGGGTTCAGAAGAAGAGTCACAGCAAGTGCAGTACTTCCATCTGAGGGTGAAAATGAACTCTCCACTATGTACTGTTCTGTATCAGCTTCTTTATTCCTGTCCTGCCGGTCTCCTATTCTGTAAAGTTTCCAGTTTATACACACACACACACACACACACACACACACACACACACACAAAACAAAGGCAACTCTCTGAGCTTGCACACCCTTTATTTTTGAAGGTCCCAATGTGATCTGTATCCTCTATATCTGACTCCTTTCCTGACTGCATGTCCCGCCAAATGGAAGGTAGTTGCAGGGAGGTGGTTTCTGATGTGTCTAGGGAACGAAGCAGAGATTAGACCGTGGGAACCAAAGTTATTGACTATGTGACTAAATTTCCCACTGTAGGTCCCACGGGGGGGGGGGTGACCCAATATACCACTACATGGGAAAGAGCTGTGTCCAACAAGTCATACTCTGCTGAATCTTGCACGCAGGAAGAATGCTCATGGCTTCACAAGAGATCCACTGTGAGACTCAGTCTATATGCAAAAGGTGGTGGGGCCCAGCGCCTTGCGCACTGGGTTTGCTTCCATCAGAACGCATTCCTTCTGGTGGGTCAGCCTTCTGCCTTTTCAGCTGCAGTCTCGCTGCATGATTCCTGCAGACCACAGCACAGCGATATGGGTAGAGGTTAAATACAGGAGCAGAAATGTCTCCAAGACAGCTTACTTTTGGCCAAAGCCCATCCCAGCACAGGTGACAGCTCACAAAATCTGGGGCTCTGAGCACTAATGCTCACAAAGCTCTGGGTTTTGGAAACTGCGGGTTTCAATGTGAGGATTAGGAATGCCGTATAACTAAAATAGTCTCCAAATGCATTGGTTGCCACTGGCAGGGCGGTACACCCCCCCCCCATATTCAGGAAGACGATGCAAGAGAACCACAAGCTGAAGGCCGACATAGACTACATGGTGAAACATGTCTCAAAAACATAAAAAGGAAATTAGGGAGATGCCTCAGTGGAGAAGAGTGCTCAGTTTGCCGTCAAGAGGACTGGAGTTCAAATCCACATTTCCTGTGTCAAAAAGCAGGCATAGCCAAACATGCACATACAACCCCAGCACTGGGATAAGAAAGTAGGCAGAACAACCAATGAGGGGCTGGGGTGTGGCTCAGTGGTGGAGCCCTGCCTAGAATCCCCAGTGAGGGGCTGGGGTGTGGCTCAGTGGTGGAGCCCTGCCTAGAATCCCCCAGTGAGGGGCTGGGGTGTGGCTCAGTGGTGGAGCCCTGCCTAGAATCCCCCAGTGAGGGGCTGGGGTGTGGCTCAGTGGTGGAGCCCTGCCTAGAATCCCCCAGTGAGGGGCTGGGGTGTGGCTCAGTGGTGGAGCCCCTGCCTAGAATCCCCCAGTGAGGGGCTGGGGTGTGGCTCAGTGGTAGAGCCCTGCCTAGAATCCCCCTTGAGGGGCTGGGGTATGGTGACATATCTCCCCTTCATCACTCAAGGAAAGGCAGCACACAGCATGTTGGCTCTCGTTCCCAGTCTTTTGAAGATTCCTTGGGCCAGATCAAGTTTGCTACATGACATCTTGTGTTTTCTTCCTTTTTAAATCTTGCTTTGGTTGGGATTGTGAATGCTATTTGTAACATTTTGTAATTGCTTATTGGCATTATAAAGAAATAAAATGATTATGTTATCTTCTTAATGAACGTGTGTGTGTGTGTGTGTGTGTGTGTGTGTGTGTGTGTGTGTTTCTGTGCTGCATGCAGACCCCAGAGGAAGATGTCAGGTCATTCTGTCAAGATGGGATTTCTTACTGTTTCTGAAGATTTGGGGCCAGCAAGGCCTGGGACATCTCCTGTGTCCACTTCCATCAGCACCGGGGTTACAGACATGCATAGACTTGCTAGCTTTCCAAATAGTTGGGTTCTGGGGATACAAAGTCAGGCCTTCACGTGTGGTGTAGCGAGCACGTTCCCCCAATGAGCTGTGTCCCCAGCCTCTCGTGGAGACCCCATGTGCTCCTCTTGTCCTGGAGACTCTCTGATCTCTGCCTGTTTGCCCTAGTCTTTGTTCAGGTTGATTGACAACGAGTGCATGGTTATAGAACATTCAAATAATGACAGCTTTACTTGGTCTTTGGCTCTAGAAACCCAACCCAGAATCTGGGACACACCAGGTAGTCTACCACTACGCTCCACTCTTGACCCTTCCTTCCCTTGTTTCTCTTTTAAGATTGATTTGTGTTTTGATTGTGTGTGTGTGTGTGTGTGTGTGTGCGTGCACACGCCTGTACCACATAGAGTGACATACCCAAAGAGGCCAGAAAAGGATGTTGTTTGTTTTCCCTGAAGCTGTCGTTACAGTCAGTTTGAGCCACCAGGTGGGTGCTGGGATCTGAACTCGGGTCCATCTCTCTAGCCTCTTCCTTTCCTTTTCTTTCTTTATATTTTTGACAGGGTGTCATAGCCTATGCTAGAGTCAAGCTCACTGTGTCTGTAAGGATGACTTTGAGCTCCTGCACTGCCTTCACTTCTGGAGTGCTGGCATTAAAAGCATGCACATCCTGTTCATGTAGCGGTGGGGGCAGAACCCAGGGCTTAGTGCATGCTGAGTAAACACTCGCCAGCTGAGCCACATCTCCAGCCAATACGCACCCTCAGCTGGGAAGGGAAGTTCCCCTGACAAACCCCACCAAGGGCACTGCAGACTGAGGGTTCCGTGAGGAAAGCCTCCAACACTCGCATCCACAAGCTGGGGATGGCAGCACGTAATCCCAGTGCTGAGGAGGAAGGAATGGGCAGATCTAGGGGCTGACTAGAGTCAGCCACCCTAGCCAATCAGCGAATGACCCTGAATCGGAAATGAAGATGAGAGAGACTAAGAATATGCAGGACCTTAACTTCTGGGGGGGGAGGGGGACGACGCACGTGTGTGCGTGTGTATGTGTGTGTGTGTGTGTCAACAGATCAAATTAGAAGACCATCAAGAGATAAAGTGTTGTGTAAATATCAGGCTTGTGCCTCTATTCTTTGGAAGCAAATGTAGGGTAACAGGCCAGTAGAAAATCGCCCTGCCCCTGACCTGCCCCCAACTCGTGGCTTGGAAATTCCCACCCCCATAACTTAGGGTTGATAGCCAAACAACACTTCCAGTTGTGCTGTACTTTTCCATTAGCTCGCTGCCCATGCTCCAAAACTCCTAGAAAGCCTGCCCCGCTGTTCTCACTCAGAGGCAGACACCATTCTGTGCTACTCCCCAATGGATCTCTTTTTTTTTTATTAAAATATTTATTTATTATGTATTCAATGTTCTGTCTGTGTGTATGTCTGCAGGCCAGAAGAGGGCACCAGACCTCGTTACAGATGGTTGTGAGCCACCATGTGGTTGCTGGGAATTGAACTCAGGACCTTTGGAAGAGCAGGCAATGCTCTTAACCACTGAGCCATCTCTCCAGCCCCCTCCCCAATGGATCTCTTGTATGAGGCCTTCGACTTTGTAGTTCCTTGGCTCCCAGTTCCTAAGACACCCGTGTGCTGGAAAACCCTTGCATTAGTTTCATGACTTGGATAAGGCTCTTTCTGTGTCTCTGCTCCCTCTTGGGATCTGAGAAACCCTCTCCTTCATCTCCAGTCCACCAGAGACAGGCTCACCAATTGCTCAGCATCCCACCAGCAGTGGCAATTGGTAAGATTCCGCCTCCGTTGGTATATACAATTCCTTGAGTAGTCTTTAAGGCTACAGCTGGCCTTATTTACTAACTCTGCTCTTGACCTTTTCTCTGAATGAGACTTTATCTCTGAGTTTAGTTTCCTGCCTTCTAGCATCACTTAAAAGACCTGGTACCAGGCGCTGAGTCTTCTCTGACTGTGCACTAAGTGTGGTGATGATCCGCTTACCCATAGGTCTTCTCTTGGACCTGAGTCTTGGGGATGCCCTCAACCATAAACTGTGGTACCATTCTCCTCTCTCTCTCTCTCTCTCTCTCTCTCTCTCTCTCTCTCTCTCTCTCTCTCTCTCTGTGTGTGTGTGTGTGTGTGTGTGTGTGTGTGTGTGTGTATGTGTGTGTCGGTTTGAGTTAAAATGACCCTCATAGGGAGTGGCATTATCAGAGGTGTAGCCTTGTTGGAGTAGGTGTGGCTTTGTTGCAGAAGGTGTGTGTGTGTGTGTCACTGGGGGCTCTGAGGTTCAGAAGCTCAAGCCAGGCCCAGCAGCTCACTGTCTCTTCCTGCTGCCTGTGGATCCAGATGTAGAACTCCCAGCTACCTCTCCAGCGCCATGTCTGCACCATGCTTCCTGCCATGACAGTAATGGACTAAACCTCCAAACTGTAAGCCAGCCATTGGAACGGGATGCCCTATCTCCCCTTGTGCTGCCTTGACAGTAATGGACTAAACCTCCGAACTGTAAGCCAGCCATTGGAACGGGATGGCCTATTTATCTCCCCTTGTGCTGCCTTTTAGAAAACCTCAAACCTTCCACCTGGCACCCAACCTAAAGGGTCCCAAACTTACTTGGTTTTACAGTTGGATCTGGCCTCGCTATCCCTTCGATATACCAATCCAAATGGCTGCCTTGTGGCACTCTGGATCCCAGTAGTTTTTGGAATCTTTA
Source organism: Microtus pennsylvanicus (assembly GCF_037038515.1). Classification (NCBI taxonomy): domain Eukaryota; kingdom Metazoa; phylum Chordata; class Mammalia; order Rodentia; family Cricetidae; genus Microtus; species Microtus pennsylvanicus. The sequence continues at coordinate 2,270,185 of NC_134596.1, forward strand.
CAAGTCCTGTAAACAATCAGGGGAATGAAGACAGAGTCCCTACATTCAAGCCTTTTCTTAATTCCAAGCTCATACAATACCTAGATGCTCTTCTCTGCATCCATCCCTACAAATTAGCTAGGCGGACACATCTTCTCTACTCAACTTCCTGTCTGCAGACATAGGGTCTCACCCTCTGAGGTCCAGCTGTCTACCCTCAGGTTGCTTATCTGGGACTATTATTCCAACTCTTAAGGCCATCAGCCCCGATAGGAAAGACCTAATCCAGTCACTCTTAGTCCTTATATCCTTTCTAGAGTGGCTGTTTCCTTATGCTCTTTGACCCCCTTTCTCCCTTCCTGATCACCCTTATATATGACATGGCTCTTGGCCCCCACATGAGTCCATCCTTTCACCCATTGCCAAACCTTTCTGCAAGCTTCAACGGGCCCTCCTCCAGGCCCTGGCCCCACACATTCCATATCGGAGGGATATGTGGTCAGGGTCCTGGATCGCCAACTGGGAACCTTCTTTTGTGCCCATTGCATATTTATCAAAACAACTAGACCATATTGTCTAATGATGGACACCTTTCCTGTGTGCTCTGACCACAGCCAAACTCCTTATTTGTGAATCAAAGATGTTAACCATGCTGGGCCGTGGTGGTGCACACCTTTAATCCCAGCACTTGGGAAACAGAGGCAGGCGGATCTCTGTGAGTTCAAGGCCTGCCTGGTCTACAGAGTGAGTTCCAAAATAGGCAGGACTACATGGTGAACCCCACCCCCCTCACACACACACACACGTGAGTTAACCTTCAGGTCACCTACCTCTGTCTTCTCTTCTCACCACCTACCCTATCTCATAATGTACAGGTTTCCAAGCACTACCTCTTCCCAAGTTCTCTCCCTTCAGGCAGCATCGATAGAGGATGCCACACTTACCTTCCGGGCATGCCCACCTCTCAGCATTTCAGAGCTCCTCCACTGCTCATCTCATTCTTGCACTGAGACCTTAGAATAGCTACTACCTCATCCCACACACATACCTGAGGGCCCTCCACCGCAGACTACCTACACCTGGCACAGATGACAGCTCCTTCCTATGCAGGGGTTCCAAAAGGCAGGATGCGCCATCATCTGGGACACCAATGTGGTTAAGGAACCACCTTAATGAGCCCTTTCAACTCAGCCACAAACCAACAGACTGAACTACTAGTTTATCTTTTTTAAATGTATTTATTTATGACGCATACAGTGTTTTGCTTCCATGTGTGCCTGCAGGCCAGAAGAGGGCACCAGATCTTATTACAGATGATTGTGAGCCACCATGTGGTTGCTAGGACTTGAACTCGGGACCTCTGGAAGAACAGCTGGTGCCATCTCTCCAGCTACTAGTTCTTACCCATGCCTTGAACTAGCAAAGGAACACTCTCTCAATCTCTTCATAGACTCCATGTGTGCCTTTCATATCCCTCTGTCATACACAGCCATCTGGAAGGAGCATGGACTGCTAACAACGAAGAGAGGACCCATAACCAGCTCATGGCCATGCTGAAGGCCATAGAAATCGTGCACTGCCAATCACACCAGTGGATGACTCCATCGTCTCCAAGGGAAATAACTGAGCCGCTGAGGTGACTAGAGCTACAGCTTGTGGAGATGTGGGTCCCTCTCACACCCCCCGTGGCATCCTTTACAGCTCACATCTTCGCTATCATCCTCAGACACTCAGCAAATTCCACACTCTGTGCACCAGCTCTTCACCCTGATAGCCCGGCTTTGTCTCACTTCTCACTTCACTGAGGCCCATCTACAGTTCCTTATCAAGGATTTGCCCTCCTCCTCCTCCTCTCCCTCCTCCTTTTGAGATAGGATTTCTCTGTGTAGCCCTAGCTATCCTGGAACTCACTTTGTAGATCAGGCTGGCCTCAAACTCATAGAGATCCTCCTGCCTCTGCCTACTAAGCGCTGGGATTAAAGGCATGCGCCACCACACCTGACTAGATTTGTCCTTCTTAAAGGCCATCACTGCCTCTTGCAAGATCTGTCAGGGAATCTCACCCAGGATTGACTGGCAACTCAATTTTACCCACATGCCCACTGTCAGAAGAATCTGATACCTCCTGGTTCTGGTGGACTCTTTTTCAGGGTGACTGGAAACATTCCCTACACCAACAAAAGGGCTCAATTAGTCTCAGATCTCTTTTGAGAAGTCATCCCTTACTTTGAAGTTCCAGTTTCCCTTCAACTATGCAATGGCCCTGAGTTTACTTCTCAAATTCCACAGACTTTATCCAAAGCTCTTAAGATCCCTTGGCATTTCCATATCCCACATGATTCCTACTCCTCATGGAAGGTCAAGCAAACCAATCATTGCCTCAAAACCTTCTTACTATGTATTCACAAGAACTTCACCTAGACTGGGTAAAGCTTCTGCCCCTCACTTTCCTAGGATGAGGGTCCTCCCCAAATGGCCCCTCTCCATTTCTTTGCTTGAGCTTCTGTTGGGTGACTGATCCTGACTCCCGCTCTCATATCTCAGCCTTTACATCTCCCCACTTACCTGATTAGTCTCCTGCTCACTTACCTGCACTCGATGATCCAGATAGTCACCAACCATTTTTCTCTGCTTCCCCCCTTTTTCCCCCTCCCCTTCAACCCTCTCCCATGGTCCCCATGCTCCCAGTTTACTCGGGAGATCTTTTTTTTAAAAAAAAATATTTATTTATTCATTTGTTATGTATACAATGTTCTGTCTGTGTGTATGTCTGCGGGCCAGAAGAGGGCACCAGACCTCATTACAGATGGTTGTGAGCCACCATGTGGTTGCTGGGAATTGAACTCAGGACCTTTGGAAGAGCAGGCAATGCTCTTAACCACTGAGCCATCTCTCCAGCCCCTACTCGGGAGATCTTGTCTTTTTCTACTTCCCATGTAGATTAGATCCATGTATGTCTCTCTTAGGGTCCTCATTGTCTAGGTTCTCTGGGGTTGTGAACTGTAGGTTTCACCAATCATTGTTCACCTTGGCCATCTGACCACTCCACCCCATCATATTTTAACATTAGGAACCTGGTTCTTTTCTCGTTCCGGACCAGTGACCCCTACCCCTCTCCCCTAAGGGAAAGGCCCTTTCAGAGTCATCCTCTCCATTCCCACTGCTGCTAAACTCGAGGGCCTCCTCCAACAGAATATACTGCTCGTATCTTAAACCTGTCTGTAACGGAGACTGCTCGTTCGTCTCCCAGCCTCTCAGACCTGAATAAGCACAAAGAAACTTTATTAATTACAACACTGTTCGGCCAATAGCTTAGGTATAGCCCTACCTAGCTCTTACATCTTAAATTAACCCATTTCTAATAATCTATGTATCACCCCGAAGCTGTGGTTTTCTGAAAGTTTCCAGTGGCATCTTTCTTCTTTCTCCTTTGGAAACTACATGGCATCTTTGACTCTGCTCTCTCTCTCTCTCTCTCTCTCTCTCTCTCTCTCTCTCTCTCTCTCCTGATTTCCTGCCTGACTTTACTCTGCTAAGGCATTGTGGCCTATACAGTTTTATTCATCAGCCAATAAAAGCAGAACATATATAGAAGGAAATTCCACATCACCCTTCACTCCAGTACTTCAAAACTTCAGCTCCCTCAGGCCCTTGTTCCCTTAAACTTCAGAAGACAGAGACTGCCTTTGGCCTCAGAAGAGCGAGGCTTCACACAGTTGACTGTGTTCAGCTCTCCTCTATTGGGCCTTGCTCCCTTCTTCCCTATTTCTTCCTCTCTACACCTTGGCCCTGAAATTTTTTTAAATAAAAATATGTATCTTAGTTTCTTGTCACTTTTTAAACTGTTGTGGTATAGCATTAGCAATTACTTTCCAAGCAAAATAAAATTTTTGAGGGCTGGAGTCCAGTTTAGTGGTAGCATGCTTGCCTAGCGTGTAGGAGGCTCTGGGTTTAACTCCCACTAGCAGGTGAAAAATATTTTAAAAGAATATTGCCCCCATCCTATTTCAGGTGGACATCAAGTGATTTCCTTCATCACTTCTCCTCCCAATGGCTGGGTAGGCTGGCTGGCCAGTGGAGCACCTGTGTCTATCCCAGCTCTGGGGTTGCAGACACTCTCTGCCGGGCCTGGCCTTTTCATGGTGCTGAGGATAAAAGCGCCAGGTCCTCACTTTTCCAGAACAAACACTTTGCTGACTGAGCATCTTCCTAGCCCTCTTCAGTCTGTTTGTTTTAGGTTTGCGGTGTATGTTTGATTGGTTTTTGTTTTTATTTTTCTTTGTCCAGACAGGGGTTCATTCTAAAATCCAGGCTGCCCCAAAACCCTAGGCCCTGCCTCCTGTCTTCAGGTATCAGCCTCCACTTCTGGCTGCAAAGAATTTTCGTGTGTTTTTAATATCCTACTCAGTAATGTTGTAAAGAAATAGCCAGCCTGCCTCCATCTTAGGTTTAAAATCCATTTTATAGTGAAGATAAACTGGGCTTGTTCCTGTTTATGACTGAACTCCGTTTTTCACGGATTGGGCTAGGCCCTCCCTGTAACCTTAACTACAAATGGTTCTGTACCGCCAGTTCCAGGAAATGGCAACCATGTCTTTGTTTCAAAAGGTTTTTCATAACCATCTTGCAACCCTACCTTTGTTTCCACTGTTGCCATGACTACCTTGCTAGGACCACCTTGCCCCTTGCAACCTCTTTTGTTTCAGGTCATTATGACTAACTCGTCATGCTTTGTTCTGTTCCTGAAACCCCACCATTCTGCCCACCAGCTCCCACATTTGAAAACCTCAGCTATAAAAACCCGTCCTTCCTCACATTCAGTGCCTGAACTCGCGAACCCTACCTTAGGGGGAGGCAGCTGGTGTACACAAACGGGCTCTTGCTTTAATTGCTTGTTTACTTTTATTAATTTAGCCATGATTTAGGATGGTGGTCTTTGGGATCAATAGTTAACACCCAAATTTTCTAACCATTTCCTACACATATGTATGTATTTAATATGAAGCAATTTCACTTTAAAAAAATTGTTACCATCTGTCAATGAAAATTCACAAGTTTTCCAATTTTTTGTTTGTTTGAACTCTTGTTGGAAAGGTATTATTACTATGCAACCATCCAGGGACTGGACTACATTTCCCTAGATGCATGGGGCAAGCCCGGTGGATGGAGAGAATTCAGTTTTCGTTGGAGACAGCTGATCTATGGTCCTCAGGCATACTGGGAAATGTAGGCCAACACCACATGGAAGGAGAAGGTGGGGCTTGCTAGAGGACCTGCATGAGACCTGGGCTCCAAGAGGAGAAGACTGACCTAGCTTCCAGGATAGGAAGTAACTGAGGGAACCTGAGTGTTCCCCCTGTCTGATCGCATGCTCTGCAAGTTGTGAGGCATAAGGTTGGAGTGGATGCCTCTCCTCTCTGGAATGAGCTTGATGAATCACCCAGGGAAAGCAGGTCTGAGAACCCTGGTCAACACAAAACAAGATTAAACGGCAGGACCTAGAGCACACCTTATCTCTCTGCGGAGGAGCAGTGACAGGGCTCAGCTCCTAAAGACCCCCTTGGAAGCAGGCTAGGGATTTTGGCATCTGCATGGGTGCATGAGTACACCAAACATCTGTGCACAACTACGTGTTCCTGTGCGCATGTGCTCTCCAACATTCTGTATTTTAAAAAGACAAGTATCCAAAGTCAGGGTCTGGTACTTCCTGATTCTCCCCAGGCAAAATAAAGGTCAGATGTCTCCATAGTCCCTCAAATTATATTATGGAAGGGTTTATTGGCACTGAGCTTAGCTGGGAGCTTGAAGCTTCGAGGACAGATGGGGACATGGGGAGGCTGCATAGGCTATGACTCAGGGGAGCCCAACCATCCAGGATTGGTAGCACTTCGGGGCCCAAGATGCATGGTGCACTATATAGGGTGCAAAGCACAGGCATACAGCGTGGGGCTCGGGGCGCACGATGTAGGTGTGGTGGCAAACATTAAACTGAAAAGTTTAGACTTACTCTGCCTGAGAGACCAAAAGCAGAGAGTGCCTCTAACACAATGCGCTCCTGTCAGCCCACTTCCCTTATCCCGACACCAGATGTGAGACTCTTCTTAAAGTGACCGATCTTGTAAAATGTGCTGTTCTAGCAAGATAGTAAGACTGCTCTTTCTGCTTTTGTAATCATATTTGCTTAGTCTACTCAAAAGATGACCAGGACGACTGCAAATAAGCCCCTGCCCTACACGTAGGCACTACGTGTAATCTTGCGGAGTTTTGCCTTTCTAAGCTCTGGGCTGAAACGGCTAGAGGCTGTGTCTTTGGAGTTCTCTGAAGGGCACACCTGACTTCAACCACCCTGGGTGCAAATATCTAAAGTAAAAAGCCTTTTCTTATTAAAATTTATTCGTGGTTATTGTAAACCTCTGAGCGGTCCCGGACAGCAGGGTACACGGAGAAGAATGTGTCTTAAGAGCTCTGAGGCAAGGACTGGCTCTCTAGAAAGGGTACTCGCAGACGAAGTAGAGGCGCCGCTCACAGTCATGGTCCCACCAGGAACCGTCGTCTGAGGCCTGCGCCACGCAGTTCTCCAGGACGCCGCCATTGGGCTGATCCAGGCTGAGTGGATGTGATGCCGCGCTAGGATGGGCGCCAGGCTCCGGGCTGGGCGCGCGGTGCCAGGCGAAGAAGGACACGCGCTGTCCGTTCTCGAAAAGGTAGAGCCCTTCAGAGCGCCGGTCGTTCACGCCCAGCCACACCGGCCAGTTGTAGGGGGCGAGCGAGGCGCGCAAGTACCGGCCTAGCGCATCCATTTGCTGGCGGTCTGCCGGCTGCGCTAGGTTCCCGCCCCGCGCCTTGCACCGCGCCTGCGCGGCCTCCTGGGTCTCGAAGTCCCGCGAGAGCAGGAAGCACTTGTGGCCCAGGCGCATGCCCTTCAGACAGCCTGTGTGCATGGTGAGGCGGAGTCAGAACAGTGGGGCAAGAGGGGGCGGGGCCAGAGAGAGGCTCTGGGTGACCAATGAGGCGGAACCAAGGTTTCTAGAGGCGGGAGAGGGAGGGGCCTGTAGGTAAAGGGAGGATCCAAAGCAGTTGATTGGTGCCTGAGGGTTGGGGGCGGGGCCAGGTGAATGAGAGTTAGACTGCGATGGCCAATGAGGTAGAGGCAAGCCTGCTGGGGGCGGGGCCAAAACTCGGGTTAGACAAACCGATGAAGCAGAGCCAGGGCTGCAGGGGGCGGGGTCAGAGCTTTAGTGGCTGGAAGAGGGCGGAGTCAGAGTGAAAAGTGAAGCTAAGACAAGAGTGGTAGGGGCGTGGCTAATTAGGGAGGCAGAGCTTTGAGGACAGAGAGGGCGCGGGTAATGGGAGGGATTAGAACTTCAGTGACCAATGAAGCCTGGCCATGCTGTCAGGGGCAGGACCCAAGCGTTTGTGGGTTATAAAAGGGTGGGGCCAGAGGGCAGTTTTATTAGAGCGGCAGTGTCTAACGAGGTGGCCTTAGAAGGGCGTGGCCAGAGTGTAGGCGGTGCCAGACAGTGAGTGGGTGGAGCTTCCAGGGTGCGGCCCAGGTTGAAGAAGCGAGGAGTGTCTCACCCACCACATAACCCAGCTACAGATGTGCCAGCCCATCCCAGTTCTGTGTGGATCCTCTAGTTTCCTGACACCCTTGGTCCCCAGGTGTTCAGACCTCCCTGGGGCGCCTCCTCCCACCTAGGCCCTCTAGGTGCTGCTGAGACTCACCCTCCAGGCGGCCGTGCTCCTGCTCAGCCCGGACCTGTGCCTCCTTTAGGGCTTGCACGGAGTCGTGGGTATCACTTGTAGCATCTCGCAGCTGCCGCAGTCCCTGGGTCAGCTGGACCACACGGGTGTCCAAGGTGTGCAGTCGAATATGCAATTGGTGTAGGCCTGCATCCAGGCCGGACAAGCGGCCCACTGTGAAGGGACAGGATAGTCAACTGGAGGCACAATCAGGGGTCCTAAGGAAAAGGGAGGGCATGGCCCTCCGACTCCCAAAGATGGAATGGGTGAGGTAATCTGGACTATATAGATGAGGTTCAGTGGTTTGGGCTCTTGACAGGCATGTATTGGGGGGGGAGACCTGGGGCTCCCTTGATATGTCTGGGAGACATATGGGTCAGTGATTGACAGACAGGCCATCCTGGCTTCTGGATACTCACAGATGTAACTGATGGTGTCCTCTGGTGTGGGAGAAGGGCTGGGGAAAGGGTTGGAACTGGAAATAGGTGATGTGGTTTCCTCTTCCTCTTCTTCCCCTTGGGTCTCCTTGGTCCCCAACACCTCTTCGCCTTTAGAATTTCCAGCAAGACTGTCATTACTTCCCATCCCAATGGGCAGCCCCAGGGCCTCCTGTAGATTGTGGGACAGAGAACACACATCAGTCTCCTCAGCTACTCTCTCAGCTCTTTCTCTGAACCCCTTGCTCCATCTAAGCCCCATTTTTTCCCATCTCTACAGTGCTTCATCCCGAGCCCAACACTCACCTTCAACATCAGTGACTCTCGCTTTCGCTCTTCCTCCAGGGCACCTCCCCAGCCTCCCTCCCAGTCCCTCCCAGGACCCCAGACTCCATGGCCAAAACCCAAAAGCTGAGGGACCACTAGGGCCCCTAAAAGCCAGGCAGCCTGCATCCAGCTGGGCTTCCTAGCACTCAAACTAGTAAAGGTCAGAATGACTGAGATAGACAGGACTGGAGGAGGCAGGGGTCTCAGACTGACGAGTGTCTGTCTATGGGCAGATCACTAGCCTCTTGATCCTCCACTCTGCTCGTCTCTCTCTTCTGCCTCCCTCCCGATGATCTGGTCTGTCTCAACTTTTGGTCTCCTCAGATTCTCTTGGTGTGTCTCCCCGCCCCTCTTGGCTTCCAGGAGGCTCTGCCTCTGTGGCCGGAAACCTCCAACGTTCCAAAGCTTGATCCCGCCTTGCCTTGGGTCTCCCCACACCCACTCCTTGCCACTTTCCAGAACTGTTTCTGCCCCTTTTTACTCCCTTTTGCAAGTATAAGCACTTAGATGGACAGAAGAAAGATGGAGAACATTCTGTAGGGCATCCTTGATACTGGCAGGCCTCAGCCTTGGTCCATGAGCCTTCTTAGAACAAAGCAGGCCACAATAGGATGCTGGCTTTGGCTTTGTTCCTTTCTCCACCTCCTGGCCATTCCTGAGGAGGGAGCAGACTGCAGGGTATGCTAAGGTTGTTATTATCTGTGGTCACTACTGACCACACAGAAGGGGACTCCTGCCATCCTCAGGCTCCAGGCTCTCCCTGACCCCACCCAGATGGTCTATCTCTGCCCTGCCAGCCCTTGTGTATGCCTGCTTGTGGAGACATGTGTGAACAGCATCATGTGTACAGCTTGAAATATGTAACTCCAAGGTTCTCCTACAGGCCAGGCCCTGAGCAGGCTAATGCTGGGGTGGGAGGTGGTGGTGGGCCCAGTGGTCCCCATCAAAGAGAAGAAGGGGTGGACAGTCAGAGCAGGTATCTCCAGGAAGTGAACTAACCAAGCACTGGGCTCTGAGCAGAGAACATTTTATAAGCTGCCTCACCCCAGCCTAGACCACTGCAGTCCCCTCCCCCTGCTCTCCCCCTCCTTCCTCCAAGCCCCTCCAATCTGGGCTGCTTGCCTGCCGCAGCCAGAGCAATCCGTCCAAACCATAAATCAGATCACATTACTCCCCACGCCCCTGCTTCCTCACCTTCCCATCAGAAGCAGGAGAGAAGCCAAACCTGAGCCTCAGTGCTCAGTACAGCCTGCAGCGCTAGGGCCTGGGAGAGAAGCGTTTTCTGCAGGCTCACCTCATCTCCCCTCACCCTCCACCTCGGCTGTGTCCTCCCTATCCTTTTCCTCCTGCAGACTCTTCCCTCAGCTCCTCCTCATCGCTGGAGTCTCAGCTCTGAGTGCCATATGAGATGCTTTTCTAAAACGCCCCCTTTTCTTTAAGGTATGATCCAACCAGTATGGCCTTGTTTATTTACATCTGTTTCTTGCAGACCAAGGCTTGGATTCTTAGGTATCCCCAAGTCAAAGCAGGGTTTCCTCGTACCTAATAACTGCTCAATTAAGCTGTTGAATAAGAAGGTTCCTGGCAGAGTAACAACAGCTTGGTCAAAGGCCTCAGAGACAGACTTTTGTGTTTAGGTTACACCTGAGTTCTCAAGGTGTCTGCCTAGGTCGAGGTACTGAAGCCCGTGGGAGGATCCAGTGCTGGGGAAGTAGAAGGCGGTGCCATGCCCACTCCATGCCAGCACCATAAGTCCTGCAGGGCTTTTCCAACTATAGTCCAAGCAGGTCTTGCCAATTCACGAGCCAGAGCTCTAGGAGCCCCGGCTCTGCATGGAAAAAGCAATGAAGCTCAGAGAGGGGACATGACAGTCTCATGGAGCCCTATGGTGGCATCTGGCCAAGACTGCTGGCTCCAAGCAGGTGCCTTACATCTGCCCTTGGCTGCTGAGAGCCCTAGGAGGGGTCTTGGAAAGGAACACACCAGTTTTCAAGAAAGCCTGGAACATGGAGGGCAGAGTGACCTTGGGCAGCCTCCTGGCTCTCTCAGAGCCTCTCAGATGCTCATCAGTAGCGCAGAGGTCCCTCACCAGAGGCTGGAGACCTCCACGTAATAACTATTGAGTGTGCATAGCTACTCAGTCCTGGTGCCAGCACCGACAGCTGTTCTCCATGGGCTCAGCTGCTCAGCACCTGGGTGGGTCCATCAAGATGAGGGCCTCTCTGAGATGGCACTAACTCGGCTTATCCCAGGATGCTCCAGAGAGCCCGCATCTGCGGATGAACCCAGAAGCTACCTGGAACCACCATCTGTAGGTGATGGTGTTCCCTTGTGGCTCTGGGGATGCAGCTGGAATTGGGACAAAGGAGAAGTCAGGACTGAAGACGTCTGCAGGATGATGAACAGATCTGCCTTGCCTCTATAAATGTACCAAGCACCAGAACGCTGACCCCCTGCACACTCTTAGCTTTATGTGTCCATGTGTGTGAAATTAGAGGTGATATATGGTGAGTGAAGATACACAATGTTCTTTGGGACACCATAGCAGGCCACTGGAGACTTCAGGGACATCCTCTGTGTTCTTCATCCTTGACAAGAACCTCATTAGAGCTGGGTGACCTGAAGCAAGCTACTTAGCCTCTCTGTGCTTGAATAGGAACCCGTACTCAGGGATTAGCTGTGGAGGGGGTGCTATGAGCGGGGTGTGCAGTCAAACAGGTGTGCACACCTGTGATGGACAGGGGGTGGGTGAGCTCGCTCAGACAGCTCGCATGTCTGTCTACCGTGTGCTTCTGTGGGCAGATCCGAGCAGGCAGTTGGAGTATGGTGTGGGTAAATCTTGCAGGGTGCTGTCGGTATGCTCTGACACTGGGGTGTGACACTGTGCATGAAGCCAGGTGAGTGTCTCTAGTCCTGTGTACTGGGCAGGCGTGCCCTAAGGAGTAGGCAGCTGTGAGTATGCTTCCTTTCAGGACCAGTAGGGAGAAGGGACATATGCCTATCTCAGGTACTTCCGTGTGTGTGTGTGGCGGGCTTATATGAAAAGGTTCGTGCATGCGTGTGTGTGTGTGTGTGTGTGTGTGTGTGTGTGTGTGTGTGTGTGAGGGGAACCACAGGACAGGAGTCTATAACCCTCAGCATTCACTTTGGGAATATACAGACTCTCGACAAATACAAATAGCACCCCACCATGTATAGAAAGAGTGGGGAGCACTCTGGGAGAGGGGCTCCTCTGGGAGGGGCAGGACCCCATTTGGGATACAAGGGGGTAAGCAGGGGTGGAATCTGGGTTTGGGGATGGGGAAGTGGAGATGAAGGGTGGAGGAGGGCGAGGGGAGAGGGGCGGAGCCGCGTTTGGAGGGGGGGAGGATGGGCGAGGTTTGGGGGCGCGGGGAGGGGCGATATCTCTCTGCGGGCTTCTGGAGGGAGGGGAGAGAGCGGAGGGAGGGGAGGGAGGGAGATGAGAGGAATAGAGAGAGAGAGAGAGAGACCGGGTGAGGGAGAGACAGCTAGTGCGAGAGAGCGAGCCGGGTGGCAGTGAAGGCGCCGAGCGGGAGCAGGCGGCGGCTCGGCGGCCCCAGGCAGAGGAGGAGGCAGAGCCGCCGGCGGGAGCCGCGGCGCCCGTAGCCGGGCCGGACCCCAGCCCCGGGGCGGGCGAGGAGGGGCGCACGGGCGCGACAGAAAGGGGGGGCGCGCTGCGGATGGCCGGGCCCGGCCCGCGGGGGGGGGTGAGGTCCGCGGTCCCCCCCGCCCTCCCCCCAGCCCTCGCCCGCCCCCTCCCCGGCCCGCTCGCCCTCCGGGGCGGTGGGGCATGGCCTGAGGGTCCCCCGTGTAGGGGGGGTGGGGGGTGGGGGGAGGGGGGAGGGGCCGCGGGCGCCGCCGACCGGGACTCAGCAGCCCCGCCAGGCAGGTAAGGGCACGGGGCACCCCAGGGGGTTTCTGGGGTAGGGTGCAGCTGCGAGAGCTGGGGTTGCGGGAGAGGGCGGGGGCGCCCCGGATGTCCTTGGCCTGGCGCCGGCTCCAGCCTGGGTGTGCATTTAGGGTGTGTGTATGGGGGGGAGTGCGGGTGTGGAAGGGAGCGTGGCCCCTACGGGTGGCATTAAATTGGGTTGCGACCCAGTCCCGGGTGCCCCGTCCCAGATAGCATCCTTGCTGGGAGGGTGTGCCCCATCCCCCACGTGCTGTGCCCCCTAAGCCGTACTGGTTGGTCTCTTAGGCTCTTCAGGGCCACCACTGGGTCCCGGTCCCCGCCTCCCAACCCTGTTCGGCCACTCCCCCGCCTCGCCCACCCTGGCGTACCTGAGCCCCTCCCCTAGGTCACCCTGGTGCCCCAACCCCTCCAAGCCCAGGGTCTGGGCCAGAGCATCCTACGCCGCCTAGACCCGCCGCCCCTTACAGGCGTCTCCAGTTCCTTCCCACTCGCGCCTCGCGTGTCCATCGCGCCTCCGGTCCCTTCTCCGTGGGTCGGCGCGCCCCCTCTGCTCCCGCCCCCAGTCCCAGCTCCCTCTCTGACCTGGGGCTGTCCCCTCACCAGCCTTCCTGCCTCAGCCCCAGCTCCCGCCTTCCTCAACCTCCATTCATTCTCCCGGGGCCGGCTCCTGGCCACGCCAGCAGTCCCCTGTCCCCCCGCAGCCTCGCAGGGCACCCCCTCTCTCCCCATCGCCAGCTCCCCCCGCCCCTTGCCGATCCCTCAGCCCGTCTCGGTACCAGCTGCGTGCCAGCTATTCTTAGCCGCCGAGCTTTTGATTCATGCCGCCCCGGCGGAGTGTGCCCGCTCCCTCCCTGAAGGCCGGAGGGGGAGGGGCCCGAGCTGTCCTGGGTGTTGGGGCAGTGGAGCCCGCGCTCTTGGTGCCTGGCCCATGCTGACCTTTCATCCCACCTGCCACCGGTTCCTGTAGAGCTGAGGCTGCAGAGGGGATGTCAGCCAGGGTCAGCCGAGGGGGAGTGGCTGAGGTCATACTGCCAGGTGGTATGTGGTGTAGGGCGGCCAGCAGACTGAACTGGAGGCCCGGAGTCTCCTCCGGAGCCCCGCAGGTTGGGCAACAGGGCCAACTGGGGCGTGGGGACTTCGGAGCTCGGTCCCCACGAGGGGGAGGGGTCCTCAGCCCGCGGTTAGATGCCTGCTCGCCTACAGTTCTTGGAACTCTCTTCCTTAAACATTTCGTCTCTCCTTCCCCAACCCTCCTCCCCCCCAGCCCATCCCCACTCCCCCAAAGTCAGCAGTACCCTCCACTGCTTCCCATCTCCATGGCAACGGTGCAGGAGCCGGGCCTGGTGTGGGGTGGGAGGGACCAGACCAGACATTCTGCTTTCCGGTTCTAGAGTGGGGAGTAGGGGGTGGGGAACAGGAGAGAAGAGGACCGCATTTGGAAAGGAGCCAACCCTCAGGAGGCCACTTTGCGAGTGTTGACCCTCCCCACCTCCTGGTCCCATATCGCTGCGGTTCACTTCTTAGCCCTCTCCCCAGCCACCCCACCCAATCCAAGTTCTCCTCGGTGGAGGCAGCAGTACCAAACAGTGCCAACCCACCCACCCTGCTGTGCCAGCCCTGAAACACACCTACAGGTCACTCGCAGCAGCCCACGCCCACCCAGGCTACCACAGCTTGTCACCTGGACTGTTCCACCTCCACCCACACATCCTCTTCGTATGCCCCGGTAACCTCTCATAGGTCCCCTGGGTAGAGCTCGGGGGAACTTCTCTTTTCTGTTCATCCACCCACATTTGTGTCCCTCCATCCCCTCCAGGGACAGCTCATTCCCCAGCAGCCCTCCAAACGTGGTCAGCCACACTTCAGTGAAGTCACCAGCTCTCGGGCACCTCCTGCTGCCCCAGGCTCAAAACTCACACCTCCATCTCGCCTTTACTATAAAAGTCAGTCTTAGCCTCCCTGGGGTGAAGAGGCCAGGCTCTGGCCAGGAGGGCAGGATACTGGGGTGGATTGGTCCACCTGTCTGTCCTTAGCTAATTTTAGCTTCATTTTCTGTGGCTTGACAAAGTGGGCCAGTAGCTCCCGTGGTGATTCTGTGATTTCTGGGACACACTGGGTCAGAAGCAAAGTGGAGCGCAGGGGGGTGGGGGGCTGCAAGCAGGGCCAAGGACAGGGAGGAGAAGGGTGCCAGGAAGGCTGCAGAGGTGGTGTGAGCTTGTCTGTGCAGAGGCCTGAGGGTATGTCCAGTCTCCCTTGCCTCCCAGGGCAGAGGGAACGGGCTTCCACCGTGTCTGTCACTGAGTGGTACTCTGAGTGGCTCTACACTGAGGGTCGTCTCTGCCTTGCCCAGCTGCCTGTGATGCTGCTGTCCCCTGTCGCCCCGTGGCCCCACGATGACCCACAGCCCCGCGACAAGCGAGGACGAGGAACGCCACAGTGCCAGCGAGTGTCCCGAGGGGGCCTCAGAATCCGACAGCTCCCCAGACGGGCCAGGGAGAGGCCCCCAGGGGACTCGGGGCCGGGGCAGTGGAGCACCTGGTAACCTGGCCTCTACCCGAGGCCTCCAGGGACGCTCCATGTCTGTCCCTGACGACGCCCACTTCAGCATGATGGTTTTCAGGATTGGCATCCCTGACTTGCACCAGACGGTGAGTGGCTAATCACCTGTCAGCTGATAGACATATTGACCAAGTCTCTTTCCCCACCCCCAATCCCAGCTCCAACTGGACTCTACTCCTTTTCCAACCTACCCTTCACCCTCAGATTCTTGACACAACCTAGTCCTGGCCATCCTATCTCCCACCAGAAATGCCTGCGCTTCAACCCCGATGCCACCATCTGGACAGCCAAACAGCAAGTGCTCTGTGCCCTGAGTGAGAGTCTGCAGGACGTGCTGAACTATGGACTGTTCCAGCCGGCCACCTCAGGCCGGGATGCCAACTTCCTGGAAGAGGAGAGGCTGCTGAGAGAGTACCCCCAGTCCTTCGAGAAGGGGGTACCCTACCTGGAGGTGAGGCCACAGAACTCTTAACAGAAGTCATGCCCTGGAACATATCCACTATGATTCCAAGAGAACCCCAGTGGGCTCTTCAAGATTTCCTGAGAACTTATAGGAGAGAGATCCTGAGTCCAAATCACCAGCTGAGTTGCCTCCTTCCTCCCCTAAGCTCCTTATACTATCAACTGGTGAGGGAATTCCAACTACAGTAGTTATTCTAGAACATTCAGTGTATGTAGGGGTTACTTGCAAGGTAGGGGTTATAGTGCAATAGACCTTGATGGCCTGGTTCTCCT
Organism: Microtus pennsylvanicus; assembly: GCF_037038515.1. Classification (NCBI taxonomy): domain Eukaryota; kingdom Metazoa; phylum Chordata; class Mammalia; order Rodentia; family Cricetidae; genus Microtus; species Microtus pennsylvanicus. The sequence goes on from NC_134596.1 coordinate 2,285,896, forward strand.
GGAAAGGTCACCCTACCTAGGGCCATTTCCATGCTAACCCTAAACTCATCCTGGGAGGAAGGGAGGAACACTGACATTATTCCCCAGCAAGGACTCTAATTACGAATCTGTGTCTCCTCATACCCAACCCCTGGTCTCAGTTCCGCTACAAGACACGAGTCTACAAACAGACCAACCTAGATGAGAAACAGCTGGCCAAATTGCACACGAAGGTGAGTGCCCTGGCATAGACCTCCTCTGGGTGTGCCCCCCAGAGCGCCTTTCCATCACCTTCTTATTCAGTATTTTCCCAGCAGCTCTCCCCTCTGCCAGCCCCTCAGTTACGCCAAGTCCTCCATCTAACTTTGGATTCTGTTTGGAGACACCCATTTATCTCCATCATAACCCCTCCCACTTCCCTTTATGGCCTCCCCTGCCCAGGGCAATGCTATCTGCCTGGTATGTGCATTTGTAGGAGGGGTGGTGGAGGTGGTGGTGGTGGTGGTGGTGGTGGTGGTGGTGGTGGTGGTGGTGATGTGGTGGTGGTGGTGGTGATGTGGTGGTGGTGATGGAGGTGGTGGTGATGGTGGTGATGGAGGTGGTGATGGTGGTGATGGTGGTGGTGATGGTGATGGAGGTGGTGGTGGTGGTGATGATGGTGATGGTGGTGGTGATGGTGGTGGTGGTGGTGGTGATGATGGTGATGGTGGTGGTGGTGGTGGTGATGGTGGTGATGGAGGTGGTGGTGATGGTGGTGGTGGTGGTGATGGTGGTGGTGGTGATGGTGGTGGTGGTGATGGTGATGGTGGTGATGGTGGTGGTGGTGGTGATGGAGGTGGTGATGGTGGTGATGGAGGTGGTGATGGTGATGGAGGTGGTGGTGGTGGTGATGGTGGTGGTGGTGATGATGGTGATGGTGGTGGTGGTGGTGGTGATGGTGGTGATGGAGGTGGTGGTGATGGTGATGGTGGTGGTGATGGTGGTGGTGATGGTGGTGATGATGGTGATGGTGGTGGTGATGGTGGTGGTGGTGGTGATGGTGGTGGTGGTGATGGTGGTGGTGGTGATGGTGGTGGTGGTGATGGAGGTGGTGGTGGTGGTGATGGTGGTGGTGATGGTGGTGATGATGGTGATGGTGGTGGTGATGGTGGTGGTGGTGGTGATGGTGGTGGTGGTGATGGTGGTGGTGGTGATGGTGGTGGTGGTGGTGATGGTGGTGGTGGTGATGGAGGTGGTGGTGGTGATGGTGGAGGTGGTGATGGTGATGGTGATGGTGATGGTGGTGGTGGTGGAGGTGGTGGTGGTGATGGTGATGGTGGTGGTGGTGGTGGTGGTGGTGATGGAGGTGGTGATGGTGGTGGTGGTGGTGATGGTGGTGGTGGTGATGGTGGTGGTGGTGATGGTGGTGGTGGTGGTGATGGTGGTGGTGGTGATGGAGGTGGTGGTGGTGATGGTGGAGGTGGTGATGGTGATGGTGATGGTGATGGTGGTGGTGGTGGAGGTGGTGGTGGTGATGGTGATGGTGGTGGAGGTGGTGGTGGTGGTGGTGATGGTGGTGGAGGTGGTGGTGGAGGAGGAGGAGGAGGAGAAGGAGGAGGAGATGCATATGTGGAGGCCAGAGGACAATGGACAATTTGGGGAAAGTCAGTTTCTCTTTTCACCATCTGAATCCTGGTAATGGAACTCGTGGTCAGACATGGTGGAAAGAACCCTTATCTGATGAGCCATCTCATTGGCCACACCTTACCTTTTATAGTCCTTTACTGGTCTGAGGCTCACCATGTAGGCCAGGCTAGCTGACCTGGAAGCCCCAGGGATATGCCTGTCTCCACCACCTCCTGTACCCGGATTTCAAGTACACACCATCACCCCTGGCTTTTTCTACTCAGGGTCTCACGCTTGCATGACAAGCACTTTACTCCTAGCCCTTCAGCCCATCTTTAACCCTGCCTTCTCTGCTCAGAAGCACTTAGGGTCCTGCCTGGGTAGCATTTCATAGACGCCCACAGTTCCCTGCTCCTATATCTCCATCAAGCACACACTCTGCCTTTCCTTTCCAGCCACATTTATTCTGTTGGGTGCTTTCCCTCCAGACCTTGGGTGATATCTCCCCTGTGTCTGCCCTGGTCCCTAGGAGCTGGGAGGAAGTTAGCAGGCTGATGTGGCCAGAGAGAAGCAATTCTTGACATTTAGTGGGAAGAAACTTCCTTCTTTTTTTTCCTCCCCAAAGCTTCTCTGTCCCACACTGTCCACACCACCCATTCTCCTCTGTCCACACCGCCCATTCTCCTCTGTCCACACCGTCCACTCTCCTCTCCTCTGTCCACACCGTCCACTCTCCTCTCCTCTGTCCACACCGTCCACTCTCCTCTGTCCACACCGCCCATTCTCCTCTGTCCACACCGTCCACTCTCCTCTCCTCTGTCCACACTGTCCACTCTCCTCTCCTCCGTCCACACCGTCCACTCTCCTCTCCTCTCCTCTGTCCACACCGTCCACTCTCCTCTCCTCTGTCCACACCGTCCACTCTCCTCTCCTCTGTCCACACCGTCCACTCTCCTCTCCTCTGTCCACACTGTCCACTCTCCTCTCCTCTGTCCACACCGCCCATTCTCCTCTGTCCACACCGTCCACTCTCCTCTCCTCTGTCCACACCGTCCACTCTCCTCTCCTCCGTCCACACCGTCCACTCTCCTCTCCTCTGTCCACACTGTCCACTCTCCTCTGTCCACGTCTTTCCTCCCCTTTGTGCCTTTTCCCTCCCTTCCTCCCTCCCTCCCTCCCTGTGCCAGCCACTCTGGAAGCCAGTGGCCATGTGCAATTCCACTGTGTCTTTTTTTAGATTTATTTTATTTTTAATTTTGTATGTGTATGTGTGTGGGTATGTGCATATGAATGGATGTGATCCAGGGAGCTAGTAGCATCAGCCCCCTCTCCCGCCCCGGTGTTAGAGTTATCTGCCATTGGTTGGTGCTGGGAACTGAACTCAGGTCCTCTGTAGGAACAGCATGCACCTTGAACAGCTAAGCTGTCTCTCTCTAGCCCCCATGATATATATATATATATATATATATATATATATATATATATATATATATATATATATATATATAGTTACTTATTTATTTATTATTGTGCATGTCTGGTTTTGGGGTGGAGATGGCATGTTAATGTTACCGATCACATGTGGAGGTCAGAGGAAAATTTGTAGAGCTCAGTTTTCTTATCTCGTGTGTTCTGGGGATCAGACTCAGGTTGGTAGGCTTGGCTGCATGCACATGATATTTTAATTGTTTTCTTCTGGATTGTATGTGGAACCAGTAACAGTAGGGATGTATTCCTTTAAGAACGTGTGTACCAGGGTAGATTTCAACACAGTGCACAGTTCCCCTTTGTCATGGGGCTTTTACTGCTGTGAAGAGACATCATGACCACAGCTACTATTTCAAAGAAAAGCATTTCATTGGGGCTGGCTTACAGCTCTGAGGTTTAGTCCATTATTGTCATAGCAGAAAGCATGGTAGCACACAGGCAGACATAGTGCTGGGTGGATAGCTGAGAGTTCTACACCCCGACTGGCAAGCAAGGAAGAGACAGCCCCTGGACCTGGCTCAAGCTTCTAAAACCTCAAAGCCCGCCCTCAGTGACACAACTCCTCCGATAAGGCCACTTCCTGTGAGCCTATAGGGACCATCTTCATTCAAACCACCATACCCTTCTATTTTAGAATATTACTTTTAAGACAGGGTCTCACTACATAGCTCAGGCAGGCCTAGAACTCGTCATCTTCCTGTCTCTGCCCCCAAATGCTGAGATGACTGGCGCAACCTGCCACACCAGACTTCCTTTTTGCCTTGGGAAGGTGCTGGCTGTGTACTCCCTGGGTGCTGTCTCTGATTGTTGCTTTCTTCACTTGTTCCCAATCTCCCTGATTCCCCTGTCTTTCTTTGTACACGATTCAGACGGGGTTGAAGAAGTTCCTGGAATATGTGCAGCTCGGGACGTCTGACAAGGTGGCGAGGCTGCTGGACAAGGGGCTGGACCCCAATTACCATGACTCAGATTCAGGAGGTAGGAAGAGGCATGGGCTGTGAAGGACTGGGCTGAGGAGCAGCGTTGGGTAGAGAGGCCAGGGACACACCCCAGCTAGGAGACCAGGGGTGGAGTCTAAGGGCTGGCGGCCCGAAGTTCTGCCTCTGAGGATCTGCTCTTGCCCTTCAGAGACACCTTTGACCCTGGCGGCCCAGACGGAAGGCTCAGTAGAGGTGATTCGAACGCTGTGCCTGGGTGGGGCTCACATAGACTTCAGAGCCCGGGATGGCATGACAGCGCTGCACAAGGCTGCCTGTGCTCGGCACTGCCTGGCACTCACGGTGAGGCCGGGGCAGTCCAGATGGGGACCCTTCCTCCTTTCCCATTTATGTTCAAAAGATCCCTTGTCAGCCAGGTCTGAGGTACATGCCTGCAATCCTAGCGCTCAGGGATCCAAGTGTGGCCTAGGTTATGTGAGACCCTGTCTCACTACCCTCCAGCCCAAATGGTACCTCTGCGTCCCCACTACACCATCGGATTCTGTACACTGACAGATACACAGTTCCCTCTGTCCATCTGTCCGGTGCCCCAGCTTAGTGAAGCTGGTTGTGACTCAGCTTCTTCCCTGGGCACTCAGAATAGCCCCCTTCCCTCTGTCCAGCCAGTGTGCACCCTACCTCTGCCTCTCCAAATACCTACCTTTAAAGGTTTAGAACATAGAGAGTGAGTTCCTGCTACTCAGGGAGACCGTCTCCACGCACACCCTGGGTTTGTTCCTGTGTTCATCCTAGCCTAGCCCTTCATCTCCCAACACACCCGTCTTCTCACAGGTCCTTCTTCTCACACCAAAGACACAAAACACACTTCCCCCCAAACAGGTGTGGTGGCACTTGGGGGGGGGTAGAGGAAGGAGGATGAGGAGGAGTGGAAGGTCAACCTTGGCTACATAGTGCGTTTCCGGCTAGCACGGGTGTCATGGGCCTCTCGCAACAGAGAAACAAGATGTGGTTTCCAAACAAATAAGCCCTATGTGCCCACAAAATGCACAGAGCGAATTTGTGTGCAGTTTTCACTTGTGGTGTGTGTGTGTGTGTGTGTGTGTGTGTGTACAAATGCATATGTGTGTAACCCACGAGCAGGCATATACAAAAGTCGCACTCAGAGGACAGCCTTAGCTGTTGGTCCTCAGGAATTAGCCACCACATTTCTCCACTGGAGAACCAAGGGAGCTTTCTTTGGCACATAGGGCTCCCCAGTTAGGCTAATCTGGCTGACCAGGAATCCACCTGCCACTGCCTCTCCAGTGTTGAGATTGCAGCCCATGCAACACTTTTCCACGGATCACTGAGATCAGACTCAGATCTTCATGTTTGCATGGGCCCTCCAACCCCATAGCCCTGCCCTTGCGTGCAGCCTCATTTTAAATACTCTCTCTTCTGCCTCTGCCAGGGCACCTGGTCTCTCTTTTGGCACTGGCTACTCCTAAAGATTGAGACACACGCATGTGCACAGGTGCCCCAGTTCAGAGACCCATCCCTCTTAGCTCGCCCAATCCCAAAGGGCCCCTTGGTGTAGCCAAACATTGGCATGAAGAATTGGTGTTTACAGCCAGAACTAATGGATACTCATGTACCTCTGTGTGTTTCCAGATCTTTGCTATCAAGTCCCCTAACCGCTGGCCACACCAGGGTGTTTAGATTTAACATAATTAAAATGGAATAAAATTAAAATCACACTTCCGTGGACTCGCTAGCCCCAGTCAGGTACTCATCGCCCCCCTGTGGCCACCATGTTGAATGGCACCACGTGTCACTGTAGCGTCCTACCACACAAGGGCTTCTGTGGAGCTGTCTACACAGGGGCAGCTCTCAACACTTGATCTTAAACTTCGCCTTTTTCACCCTTTCTCTCTTTCCCCTAGAACCCCCACCCTCAAGGAGGCTGTCTCAAACTTGAGTTTACCCCAGCCTTGCCTTTCCCAGGCTTCCTTTTGTGGGTGTCTGTGTAGTGCTCCCACACTTGGTCAGGGGCGTTCTTAAACTTAGACCCCATTCTTACCTGTATTAAAAGGCCCAAGGCTGTGGCCACCCTCCATTGGCTCACCAACCGTCACCCCCTAGAGAAAGGGTGAGCCATATGTCAGAGTGAGAGGGTCCTCTGAGGGCATCTGCCTCGTCTTCTCATTGTCTCTAAGACTGTCAGAGGGGCTGGAGAGGTGGCTCTGTCAGTGGAGGGCCATGCAAGCGTGAGGACCTCAGTTACAAGTTCTAGCACACAAGCAGAAAAGCAGAGTGTGGCGCCACGTGCCTGTAATCTCAGTGCTGGGGAGGCAGAGACAGGAGGATACCTGGGCCTTGCTGACCAGCTTTTCTATGTGAATTGGTGAGCTTAAGGTTCAGTGAGAGACTCTGTCTCAAAGAATAAAGTGGAGAACAATCGAGGAAGATATTTAGATATTTAACATCGACCCCTGGCCTCCTCCACACACACACACGCACACACACACACACACGCACGCACACACACACACACACACTCAGAGCAGAAATGACACAGGTGTGAGCCTGTATGGCCCATTTAAGGCTCACCTACCTACCAGCGTCTTAGAACTAGAGTTACCATCTGTCCTTTCTTCCTGAGTTGTCTGTCCCTCCTTAGGCACTTCTGGACCTTGGGGGCTCCCCCAACTACAAGGACCGCCGAGGGCTGACCCCCCTGTTCCACACAGCTATGGTGGGGGGTGACCCCCGCTGCTGCGAGCTACTTCTGTACAACAGGGCCCAGCTGGGCATTGCGGATGAGAACGGCTGGCAGGAAATCCACCAGGTATCCAGATTCAGTCCCGAGCACTGGGGAGAGCTTGGATACCTGGGCTTTGCAGCATCCAAGGGCTGGGATGCAAAAGAGATGGCAGAGTTCCTTACAGAGAGGAGAGTGAAATAATCAGAGTCCTCACAGAAGAAAAGGTAAAAGGACTCGGAGAATAGATACATGGAGAGGCTGGGTGCTTGATTCACTTGAAGGGCCAGCCTGGGTATTTATACATTGGAGTAACTGAATGCTTAGAGACAGAAAGTTAATGGCCTGGGTTCCAGAACAGGAATAAGGGCAAAAAATAGAAGGGGATGCGGATACAGTCTTCTGACCTCAAGGGAGAGGGCCTTGGAAGGGTTCAGATGAGGTCTAATCGGGCCTCTCCACTCCCTGTCCCCCAGGCCTGCCAACGGGGCCACTCTCAGCACCTGGAACACCTGCTCTTCTATGGGGCTGAACCTGGAGCCCAGAATGCCTCAGGAAACACAGCCCTGCACATCTGTGCTCTCTACAACAAGGTCAGCCCCAGAAACATCTACCTGCCCCTTAAAAGACATGCTCCACAGTTCACTCAAACCTCCTAGCTCTGCAACCTCTGTTCATTCAGTTTCTACCCACCTGTCCATCCATCTACCCGTCCGTCCATCTTTCCATCCATCCATCCATCCTGTCTATCCACTCACTTCTCCATGTACCTACCCATTCACCCATCCGCCCACTCATCCATCTATAATCCACCTCCACACCCAGCCATCTACAAACCTATCCACTCATTTACCCACCCACCTACTCACTCATCCACCCGCAATCATCTTCTGTTGACTGAGGTTTCTGTCCTGCCCAGTTCCCGCAGTTGTTAAGTCCCAAAGAAATCACACAGAGGTCTGCATTAGTTATAAACTGATTGGCTCATCAGCTCAGGCTTCTTATTAACTAATTATTATAACTTACATTAGCCCATAATTCTTGTCTATGTTAGCCACGTGGCTTGGTACCTTTTTTGGCGAGGCAGTCACATCTTGCTTGCTCTGTCTGGCTTCCTCTGTGTCTGGGTAACTGAGTCCTCTTCCCAGAATTCTCCTGTTCTCATTGCTCAGCCTCTACTTCCTTCCTGGCTATTGGCCAACCAGCATTTTATTAAACAAGTACAAGAAACAAATCTTTACGGGGTAAAACCATTGTCCCACAGCACACCCCCCATTCTGAGCTAATGAGCGGGACAGAAAACCTCAGTCAACAATCATCCAACTACCTATCCACTCGCTTGTCCATCTCTCTGTCTACTCATCTACCTACCTTTCATCCATCCACCCACCCTTCATCCACCCACCCATCCATCCTTCATCCATCCATCCATCTATCCTTCATCCATCCATCCACCCACCCTTCATCCACCCACCCACCCACCCTTCATCCATCCATCCATCCACCCATCCATCCACCCACCCTTCATCCATCCACCCACCCTTCATCCACCCACCCACCCTTCATCCATCCACCCATCCATCCTTCATCCATCCATCCATCCATCCACCCATCCATCCACCCACCCACCCTTCATCCATCCACCCATCCATCCTTCATCCATCCACCCATCCATCTACCCACCCACCCTTCATCCATCCACCCATCCATCCTTCATCCATCCACCCACCCACCCTTCATCCATCCACCCATCCATGTTCATCCATCCATCCATCCACCCATCCATCCACCCACCCACCCTTCATCCATCCACCCATCCATCCTTCATCCATCCACCCATCCATCCACCCACCCACCCTTCATCCATCCACCCGTCCATCCTTCATCCATCCACCCACCCACCCTTCATCCATCCACCCATCCATCCTTCATCCATGCATCCATCCACCCACCCACCCTTCATCCATCCACCCACCCACCCTTCATCCATCCACCCATCCATGTTCATCCAGCCATCCATCCACCCATCCATCCACCCACCCACCCTTCATCCATCCACCCATCCATCCTTCATCCATCCACCCATCCATCCACCCACCCACCCTTCATCCATCCACCCGTCCATCCTTCATTCATCCACCCACCCACCCTTCATCCATCCACCCATCCATCCTTCATCCATCCACCCACCCACCCTTCATCCATCCACCCATCCATCCTTCATCCATCCATCCATCCACCCATCCATCCACCCACCCACCCTTCATCCATCCACCCACCCACCCTTCATCCATCCACCCATCCATCCTTAATCCATCCATCCATCCATCCACCCATCCATCCACCCACCCACCC